>NW_026294573.1:103448120-103798120 GCF_007827085.1 Peromyscus californicus insignis
GTTTGGAAGCTTTACCAACTGAGCTTATCTTGCCAGCCTTACCTGTATTTTCTTCACATTCTGTTAATTTTGCATCATCTTTCCTGGTCTACCTGGAATTTATTTGATATTTGGCATTATGCAACTGGGTGTGTTTTTTACATGGATTCTTACCTTGTTTTATTGTAAAATAGCTAAGGTAATTGGAAGTATGATATATTGATATATATCTTAAGAGTATTGTTGACATTTTTGTTTGTCTTCAAACTATTGTCTGTTATGTGATATATTTATTATTTTATTTATAAGACACTGTTGGAACAAGAAAGCACGGGTAATGTCTTTGTAGGGTTTCTATTGCTATGATAAATCATCACGAACAAAAACAATTTGGGGAGGAAAGCGTTTATCTTAAGAGTTTGTAGTCCACCATCCAAATCAGAGCAGGAACTCAAGACAGGAACTGAAGCAGGAACCATTAAGTAACTGCTTACTAGCTTATACTAGCTTACTCCTCATGGCTTACTCATCCTGCTTTTGTTTCATTTGGTTTTGTTTTGTTTTGTTTTTCGAGACAGGGTTTCTCTGTGTAGTTTTGGTGCCTGTCCTGGAACTCCCTCTGTAGCCAAGGCTGGCCTCGAACTCACAGAGATCCACCTGCCTCTGCCTCCCGAGTGCTGGGATTAAAGGCGTGCGCCACCACCGCCCGGCTCATCCTGCTTTCTTATAGAACCCAAGACCCCCAGCCTGGGATGTTACTGCCCACAGGGAGCTGGGCCCTTCCATATCATTCAGCAAGCAAGGAAAATGCGCATAGGCTTGCCCAGAGGTGAATCTGGTGGTGTATTTTCTCAGTTGAGGTTCCCTCTTCCAAAATGATGCTAGCGTGTGTCAGGTTTAGGTAAGACTAGCCAGAACACTTAATTTTTAATCAAAAGAAAACTGCATTGTTAACAACAACAACAACAAACCAAAAATACTAGATTTCTGTAGGAGCTTAAATTTTTTATTTACCCCATAAAAAGTTACATTATTTTAAACATTTTTTTTTTTAAGGTTTTGATTTGTGCCGATTAGAATTCTGCTCAGGCAGCGTATTTCCTGAGATGAAGTCTGGAAGGGTCTGTAGAATGTGGCATAGGCAGGAAGCTGTAGGATTTGTGAATGTGTATTGTGTATCACAGTGTCCACAATGTCACTTGCATTGTGGCAGCAATTATAAAAATGTATCGTAGCAGGAGCTCCTGGCAGGTCATTGAGTCGGGTTACATTTCATACATGTACGGTACTAGAATTCTTCATAGCAGTGTGTGTCAGCTGGACTAGTTGTAATTATGCAGATACATGAGGTGCACTAGAATTCCCTAGCGAAAGCTTGTTTCTTCTCAAACACAGTGAGGTAAAAAAGGTGTTCATGTGGTCCAGTCAACCAAGAACATGTAACATGTCTTGCATCCAAAATCTTTTAAGAATCTCATTCATCTCCATGTGTTCCTTTTCAGTGGTTACCTTTTTTTCCTGGTTGTCCCTGAAATGAAGGAACTTGTCTGTGCTGCTCTGTTCCTTAATTTTTCTTTAAACCAGCTTTTTATTTTAATTTTTTTGAAGCATGTTTGTAAGTAAATTCATTTTACTTCCTATTTCCCTGACTGATTACACTTCTCCTTAATGTCTTGTTGCTTCTGTTAGCTGCAGCTGACTAGTTTTATCAGTCTCTCCTCCCCAGATAGTTCTGGAACTCTGTGTTCTGAGGATTGTCTTTTCAGCAGGTCCTTTTAACCCAGGGGTCTTTTGGTCACTAGCTTATACAGCAAGCTGCTATTCACATTGGTCCCATGAGTCCTTTTAGCTTAAGTATGGGCCCAGTTCCTAGCTTAGTACAGTTCATATAAACCATAGTAAAGCCTCCGGGATTTAGCAGATGGGCATTATAACAAAGAGAATGTATAATTTGGATATGAAATGGCGCTGTTCTCAAAGTCCACTGGCTTAAGTTCAGCTTCAGACTTTCCTCTTCCTGCTCTAGTGCTTGGCTCGCTGCTGTCCCTGGAGTTATCCTCTTTCCAAGGCAGTACCCTGAAATAAACACTGCTGTTTTCTACTCCAGAATAGACTCTAAACTATTTGCATTTACTCTTGGTTGCAGTAAAAAAGAAAAAAAAAAAGGCACAATCTTTTAGGAGCAATTTAGATTGTATCTAGAAAAAATGTGAAGCACATATTCTTTGAACAAGCCACTCCACTATACACGTTTGCTTTTATGGATATATTTTCAAATGTATGCTAGACTACATTTTATAAGAATTTTCATGATTAAAAGACCATCCCTAACAATAAAAGTGTAGGCTTTGTTGGAAAGAATAACAAATCAGTGCTTAGCTTTTTCCTATGTCTGGCTGTACAGTGGACTTGGTAAAGCTATGCTGTTATGATAGGATACACCTAAGATTAAGCCTATAGAGTAATATTATAGTGAGAGTTATAATTACAGTTGTTCTCAAGATGCTTTTTTTTTTTTTTTTTTTTTAAATCTAACAGCTCTGTTTTAAAAGGTATACAAAGGCCAGGGAAATGATCAATGGGTAAAGCTTGCCCAAACATGAGGACCTGAGTTTGAATTCCCTGAACCCACATAAAGCTGGGCATGATAGCATATATTTTTTAATCGCAGTGCTGCAGAGGGGAAATAAAAGGAGACAGGAGAACCCCTAGAAGCTCTTGGGCCAGCTATCTTGGCCTAGGCAGCAGCAAAAACAAGAGACCCTATCACAACACTTAAGGTCATCCTCTGACTTGAACACGTGTTCTGAGGCATGGCACTGCCATGTTCTTGCATACAATCACATATACACATTCACAAAAGGATATATATCTATATATCTACACACACACACACACACTTATACAGGCAGACAATGCAGAGGAAACCTTATTGCTTCAGGGTCAGTTCCTTCCTGCACATCCTGTCCTAGAGAGGAATATGCTGCACCGTGCATGCGTGTGCTCTTGGCTCTCTCTGTCTCATATGCTGTCCGTCTCTGTTTTCCTGTTCTGACTGTTGGTCCTGGGCATGCAGATTGAGTAATCTTTTGAATTCCTTGGCTGATGGCTTTTCCGCCTGGCTTTTCTCTCACCCACTTCTCATCTTCACTGGCATGTTTTTCTCCATTTTGCCTGTGTCTGGTGGCCCTACCTCTCTAGTCCCTCACTTGCACAGTGGGACAGCCACCTGACCACTCAGCTGCCCCACAGCCCAGAAGGTAACTGATACCAAGGACGACTTTCAGTCTTGGGTTTGGACGGGCCTTTGCTGCCCCCTTCTGGGTTTTAGCAACTGTAATTATGAAAAGTTTTGAAGTGTTTTGTTGTTAGTGGGTTTTCTTTTTTTTTTTTTCTTCTGCCTCTTTCCCCCCTTTCCTTAATTTTTATGCCGTCTTCTTAGGAGCTTGCCTATTGAGAAAAATGGAATTACCACTTTAGTGAGATAATTACTTATCAATTGAACTATTAACTACATGTGGCAGGTAGTTCTTGTGATCTCTTCCAGATTCCATTAAGGCTCAGCGTTGACTTTAGGAAGTTTACAGTCTTGGGGCAGAAGAATCAGATAAATACATAACTGTGAGGTAGAATGATTAATACGACATTAGAACACAAACAAAAGGCCACTAACTCAGACTAGAGGCTGGGCTTGTTGGATTGGGGTTTCCATCAGGATATCTGGCAGTGGATGTGAGGAGAACAGCTCAACTCCTGACAGTATTAACCATTAGAATTCAGAGGCTTCCAGCAAGAAGGCCTTGCCCTAGGTATTTTCCATATGAATGGTTTTTCAATATCAGGACAAATGATTCTATTGTTTGATTTTGAGACAGGCTCTCAATATGTAACCCTGGCTGGCCTGGAACTCACTGTATAGATGAGGTTCACCTCCATTTCATAGAGATCCTCCAGTCTTTGCCTCCCAAGTGCTGGGATTAAAGATGCGTGGCACCATGCCTGGCTAGCCAAGTGATTCATCCTCTCTCTCTGTCTCTCTGTCTCTCTGTGTCTCTCTCTCTTCCTTCCGACCTTCCTTCCTTCTTTCCTTCCTCCCTTTCTTCCTTCTTTCTTTTTTTCTCTCTGTCTTCCCTAGTCAAGAGTATATGTTCTGCACACTAAGCTCTATCATTTAGCAGGACAGTTTGGTAAAATTTGAATAAGAAAGACATACGGAGCTAGTATAATTAAAATTCGCTTCAACGTTTTCCTTCAGGGAAGAGACACCACATTTCAACTTAAGAAAAACACTTTCCAGTCCAGGTCCTTTATTTCTCTTTATACAGTAGGTCATGAATTCATATGGGACGGGCTCCAGCAGCTCAGGCTCCTTTCTGTCAGTCCTCACAAAGTGTGCTTCTCCGAGTGGGGCAGGCCCGTGCTCCCACTGGCCCCAGGTGCCCTTCTCTTTGGCTTCCCTTTTCTCCTGATTGTTTCTTTCACCTGGTTGCGGAAGCTGACTCAGTTCTTAGAGTGCTTGATGTACTGAGTCTGCACATTCATTCTTTTGCCAAGAATCTTGCCCTTGTTTACAATGATGCCCACAGCATTACTGGAAGATGGCTGCCAAGGCCAAGACAAGTGATTCTTCATGCGCATTTCTTAATCATGTTTTTAATGTCTTAAAATAGGAAATGACCTTCTTTTCCATCTTTGAACCTTTTTTGCCATCCAGCATACCTCCAACATGGGCATCTGTGACAGACAAGTAGAAATATGAACTGCCTTCGAAGAGCTTACAGTTCAGTGAAGAAATAGGCATTTATTAAATATTGCATTATTTTATTATTGAATTATTTTAAACAAATAAGACATACAGCCTGTAGCCTCATAACCTTCTTTTTCATAGAACAGTCCTTCAGATAACCATTCTCTTGATAATCCTTAGTATATGATAAAGCAAATTAATCTGAAAAACAACTTTTATTTACCATCTAACAGCATAAAGTAGCACTTCTCTAAGCTTGTAATTATTGTTTATTTAATGTGCTGAAAAATATATTTAGCTGGAAGCAGAGGCAGGCGGATCTCTGTGAGTTCGAGGCCTGCCTGGGCTACAGAGTGAGTTCCAGGAAAGTCGAAAAGCTACACAGAGAAACCCTGTCTCGAAAAACCAAACCTCCCCCCCAAAAAAAGAAAGAAAGGAAAAAAAGAAAATGTATTTATAATGTTTTCCAAATTCACAATTTGGTTGTAGTTTTCCAAAAGCAGACTGTGAGCTGTGTGTGTGTGTACTCATCCTAACATTACAGTTGTTTTCCCCTTAGTTTGAAAAAAAAAAAGACTAAGCACCTAAAACCTTTTTAATTCCAGGTACAGGTTGGTAGTCAATGAGTTTTCCAAATGTTCAGAGAAGGCATCACACACTCGTCCTCCAGTTCTTCATTCATTTCTGGAGCACAGAGAGAGAAAGAGACAGACAGACAGACACAGAGACTGGCTCTGATATTTCCTAAGACTAACAAGAATATTTGTAATAAAATCTGGTATGGGCATTAAAAATGGAAAATTATACCTATGCACAAGGACACAAAGTAAGTGTCCTAAAGAATATAAGCATATCAAATCCATCAGTATTAAAAGGACAATATAAGATCCAAATGGATTTGTTAGCAATATAAAGTTGGTTTAATAGTCAAAATTCAACCAATGTAGTTTGTACCCTAACAACAAAAAATCAGGATGTACAAAGAAAATTTTGACAAAAATTAAACAACCATTTACATGTATTTTCAGCAAATTAGAAATTGAGCCGGGCGGTGGTGGCGCACGCCTTTAATCCCAGCACTCGGGAGGCAGAGCCAGGCGGATGGATCTCTGTGAGTTCGAGGCCAGCCTGGGCTACCAAGTGAGTTCCAGGAAAAGGCGCAAAGCTACACAGAGAAACCCTGTCTCGAAAAAAAAACCAAAAAAAAAAAAAAATAATAAATAAATAAAAAAATAAAATAAGAAATTGAAGAGATTCCTTAAGTTATTAACAGAATCTACCAAAACCAAAGCAAACCAAACCATACCCTGAAAACTCCATTCTCCAATGTTGACAGTTGTCTAGAAGAGATTTACATAGCAAAAACCAGGTCAAACCATGGCAGTTTCCCTCTGCATTGGAGGGTACTTACCAGCTAGTGCAGTAAGACACTAAGATAGATATATGTTGTTAAGAAAAAAATGAGCAGTTTTATTATTTTTGGCTGTATATCCAGAACTTAAACAGGACTGTATATTTTAAAAATCCTCAAGGGTTGATATTATTTAATTAATAGCTGAATTAGAGGTAACAATTGGCATAAACCCAAGAACTGAAATGTAAGGTAATTACAGAATATTGTGAAGCATCACTGGAAAAAATTTGAGCTCAGCCAATAGAAGGCCTCATCTTGCTCAGGTGCTGCAAGAGTCAACATTATCAAGCTATCACTCCTCTTCATTCATCTCTAGATTCAGTGGAGTCCTAGTTAAAATCCTATGTGGGCGGTGGTGGCCCACGCCTCTAATCCCGTCACTCGGGAGACAGGCAGGCGGATCTTTTTGAGTTCCAGGCCAGCCTGGTCTACAGAGCTACACCCCCCCCCCCCAAAAAAAAAATCCTACTTGTTCTTTTTCTTTCCTTCTTTCTTTAGAATTATTAATGTTTTTTATTGAAATTCAAAAGACAAAGTACTTTTGAAAGCAAGAAAAGATGATCTCCTTCAACAGATAAACAGTGGACACAATCCATGAGAGTGAGAAGAACTGTTTTCTTTTTGAGACAATGTCTTTTTACACAGTGTAGACTGGACTGGGATTCATAATCTTCTGCCTTAACCTCTTGGGGATCAGAGGCATATGCCACCACATCTGGCCAGAAAAAGGCAACTTGATTACCACTTGATCAAATCAAATTCTAGGTCATATGTCTAAACATGAAAAGGAAAAACAGATCTCTTAGAAAATTCCATAATGATCTAAGTGCGAAGGAAGAGGTAGATACACAGAGGGGTGTGTGTGTGTGTGTGTGTGTGTGTGTGTGTGTGTGTGTGCGTGTGCGCGTGTGTATTAGGGATGCAACTCAAGGCTTTCAGCGTGCTAGACACATGCTCTGTCATTGAGCTACACTTACAGCCTGCAAGAGTTTTTGAATAATGTAACAACAGATGAACACCAAACCATTAACTAAAAACTTAAAGAAAACTAAAAGTGCGTTAGTGTGTTAGGAATGTCCCAATAGAGAGAGAAAAAAAGAATTGTTAGTCAAATCCTTGAGAAAACGAGGCTAGAATCAGAATCGGAGTGGTGTGAATTTTCTCACTTGGCCATTGAATCTAAAATCTTTTATGGTTTCTGTATGATGGTGGATGCCTAGCAAGGTTTTTAATGACTGTTGTTACTCCTTTGCATTAGAATGTAGGGCACCTGGGCTGATCTCTAAATAACTGCCAGACACATTTGAAGGCATTTCAGTGTTGTCTTGTTTGATAGGCAGTGATTTGATACATTTTTTAGAAAGGAACTTAAATGTCTTGTATACTTCAAGAAGTTTTGTAGCCATTCACAATTTCTACCTGTTGTGAAAACCAGTTGTAAAGGGGAGCCTTGGAGTCAGAGTTCTCAAAAAGCTCTCACCACAGCGACAGCTTTGCCTTCAGATGCTGCATGTGCAACTTTAAAATGGTGTTCGTTTGCTAGTATGTACTAATTACATACATTCCAAGTGCTGTGCCACATGGAGCTAGCTGATACCTTCTGGGCTGTGCAGTTGTAGAAAATTCCCTTAGAGAAAGTGTTTTGTTTTGTTTTTTGTTTTTGTTTTTTTTTTTTTTTTTGGTTTTTTTTTTTGGTTTTTTCGAGACAGGGTTTCCCTGTGTAGCTTTGCGCCTTTCCTGGAACTCGCTTTGGAGACCAGGATGGCCTCGAACTCACAGAGATCCGCCTGCCTCTGCCTCCCAAGTGCTGGGATTAAAGGTGTGCACCACCACCGCCCGGCTTGTTTTTTGTTTTTAAAGCAGCTCTGCCAACAGGGCTTTCTGCTATTGTGGAAAAAAGCAAGCATAGCTTTAGCTGGACTACGTTGAACAACTGCTCAGATATAATTTCAGCCCCACCATATTAAAGTTGTCAGGTGTCCCTCATGAAAAGCATACCACTTACGGTGTTTCTGTGAGTATCAGGTTTGGGGGTTAAAAAAACATTTAGAAGCTTTGTGTAGTAGCACATGCCTCCAATCACCTTTAATCCCCGCAGAGGCAGGCATATCTCTGAGTTTGAGGCCAGTCTGGTCTAAGAGTGAGTTCTAGGACAGTCAAAGCTACTTAGTGAGACCCTGTCTCAAAGAAAGGGGGAGAAGGGAGAGGAGGAGGAGGAGGAGGAGGAGGAGGAGGAGGAGGAGGAGAGGCATTTAGAGAAAACGCATCCACTGTATGCACCCAAAGGCTTGTTTGGGACTTAGAACTTTCAGTGTCCCCAAACTGGTTGCTCTACAAAACTGGCAGAGGACTTGGGCTAGGGTGGGGTATGAATAATTGGCTCCCCAAGGGAGTGTAGAACTGCGGTAAGGGGATGCTGCACAGGACCTGCTATCTCATTCCAGCTGCTTTGGGCTAGAACTTTGATTCAGCAGTTGCTAGGCACCTGGAATTGTGCGTCTTGATCACAATGGAGCACTGGTGCTCAGTCTGATACTGGTGACTGTACACAATTACCATATGGTGTTATTAATCAACAGAGTGTATAAGGTCCCCAAAGATCCTGAAACATTTTAGTTCTGTTTCTATTACCCGAGGCCACTGAGATTCAGAAGGAAAGAGAAAGGTTTAAGCAGTCTACAGAAGTAGTGTCTAGGCTTGATTGCTTTCTTTCCTCGGTCCTCTTCCCCCCCTCTTCCCCCCACCCTAGATTTTTTAGACTGCATTCCAATACAGTAGACCAGGCGGACCTCAACCTCTCCGAAGTCCTTTTTCAGCTTCCCCAGTGTGTGAGGCCACCATGCCTTGTTGAGTCTGGGTTTTCTGCTCACTGTTCCTTTACAGTTTCACTTCCCTTTTTAAACATCAACCTTTAAAGACACTTCTAATTTCTATCTGCTTAAAACGCCCACCGCTTCCATAATTCCAATGGCATTCAGCAATCTTTTTCCTTGTATTTATTGCGCCATTATAGGCTTTGTCTTCTCTGTTGGGTCTTGAATTCAGTCGTGAGCTAGGCGGCTTCGGCTTTCGAGCCTATTTTCTATCAGCAAAGTCAGAGAATCTGTCAGACTCGTCCTGAAGGGTCGGACAAGTTAGATACAAGTCTGCTTGTTCTGTTGTGAGATCCTGTGTCTACATCAATAAAAATTCCAACTTCTTCGGTCATGTAACTACACATTCTATTGTGAGGTTTACTGCTCCTCTGCTGAGTTTTGGAGTTGCTGGCTGGAGCGGAAGCCGCCTCTGTGTTAGGTACAGCCTGCGCTGGAAGGCGCTGCCCCACCTCCCCACCTTCGCTGCTCGCGCCGGCCTGGCGAGTGAGCTGGGCGGGGCTGCGCAGGGGCGCTGCGCACCGGCTCTGTTGCCGGAACTGGCCCGAGCGGCCTGGACGCGCGCAGCCCCGCCCCCGCGGGTGGAAACAAAGGGGGCTCGGCGCGGGGGAAGAGGCGGAGCTCTCTGGCGGTCCTGCTCTTGGCTGGCTAGGTTTGTGAGGATGAGGGAGGGGCAGGCGTCCGGGATCCAGAGGCGGGAGGCCCTAGAGCTCCGCGGCCGGAGACCTAGCGCCTGGGGTATCGCCTGCGCGCGCAGCGCAATCTACTGCGCCGGCGCGGCCGGTGCCGGTCCCCGAGCGCCGAGGCGGGGTGCAGTGGGGCGGGGCCCCTCGTGCGGCTGGCGGGCGGGCCTCCGGAGGCCGGGGCGGTTGGGACGCTGGGCGGAAAGGATGGGGCCTCGGAGGCGCTAGCCGACTCCTTCAGGGCTGGGCGTGGAGCCGTGGTTTCCTGACGAGGCCCGTGTGATGGTGCCAGGAGGAAGGAAGCGCCGTGACAGCGCCTCAGTCGGAACCGAGGTTCCGGGGGCGAGGAGGCCCGGGGACGGCGGCCCTGGCGAGCTGGCCGCCGGCGGGGCGAGTGGTCACAATAGGAGGCGGCGGCCCGGCCCGGAGCGGCGGGAGCAGCCCCGCAGGGCGGAGCCTCCCCTCGCAGGTACTGGCCCGGCAGCCGTTGGCTCCCGCACGAGGGCGGTCCTGGCCGCGGGAGGTTGGGAGCCGGCGGGCCGCGCTTGGCGGACGTTTCCCGGCAGCCCGGCGCTCTTTGTTCCCGCCGCGGCGGGGAGCCGGCTCGCCCCTGCCTGGCCGAGACGCAGGTGAAATGATGTCACCTGGGAGAACGCAGAACCCGGTCGGAGGGGTCCTCTCTCGCGGCCTTCTCCCTCCTCCGCGGGTTTCTGTACGGGCTCGGTTTTTGTTCTCAGTGGATGGAAGTTTTTCCTTTCAGGGCTGAAGAATGAGAGAGGTTGGTTTTTGAAACGGGAGTGTTTCGGGCTATTGAAGGCAGGCCAAAGAGAACTAAGTTATTTTCCTGTGTATGCTCCGGCGTGGACAGCGCTTTTGTGTTGCAGAATTGGTGTGTGCTATTGAACACGCTTATTCTACCATACATACAGTTGAATACTTAAATATAGTTATTGCTAGCGTCGTATGAATTGCGATTAAGCGGTGGACATTAAAATGTATTTCGGCGCTCACACACAATACTTTCTTAGAATTCTTAAGCCTGCCGTACTGCCTGTTTTCTCAAATATTGTCGTAACATTTACTTACCAGTTTCTTTAACTAGCAGACAGCTTTGTAACTAGACTTAAGAATTTCAATCACATTTGAATCATAGTCGAAATAAAATAAAATTTTGTTCATTTTCTGAAACACTGTCTAGTGGAGAAATCCAGCTTATGAAGAAAAGAAAACAAAAGATCAAAACGTCAGATTTGGTGCAGAAATGTAGAATACTTAAAAGACGACAATTTTGAGTGATAATTCTATCACTGAATTGTCTGCTTGTTATAGAGTACCTATGGTTTATAAATGTACTAGTATAATGTGTTTTTCGTTTTGAAAACCTGCCCATTCTAAGCCTATTCATTTAGGCATCTACTTTAGAGTCGATTCCTGTCATTTTCGTTAATGAATTACTCCTACAAGAACTGGAGAAATTAGAGGCTACTAATAGGTTCTGCCCCCAACAGGTCTTTTGGGCTTCATCTCCTCTGTAGGTTATGAAAGATTTGTAGTTAAATACTCTTAATTTTCCACCACTGGTGTCTGAAAGGTAGTTGTGTTTCTACACTTGTTAAAATTTATGCCCATCTTAATTTTTAAATATATTAAAAATAATAAATGTATGTGGACAACTTAGCCTTGTTTGTTCTGTGCTTCTGCCTCACGGGTTCTGGAAGTTGATAGGTCTGGGGCTTGACAGCAAGCATCTTTACCTGCTAAGCCCATTCCTCCGGGCCTTGTTCTAAACTAAGTTGGCAAATGTAAATCTGGGTAGGTACAAAGACTTTTCTTTACTAGAGAAGATTGAAACAAAGAATGCTTAAGGGAGTTTGCAAGCATCCTAATGGAGAGTATAGATCTGTTGTCTCTCCCTTTGCCCTTCACATTGGGAAGGGCTTTTAATAACTTGTGTTAACATTGTCAGGTTGTCTGTGCGTATATTTTTACTTAGGTTAAATAGGGAATGTGAGTGAGAAATCTTTAAATAAAAATCTTGAAAATGGTTAGGTAGTTGAGCAATGTAGAAAAACCATTGGTCAAGATGTTTGTTGTTCACCTGTTCCATGTTTTGTGCTGCCTTTAGTTTGGTGTGGAAGCACTGTTTTGTAGTCTTTTATTGGGAAGGTAGTTCTTGAGTTGATTAATTGTTGCATGATGTCTAGGGCTCCTTATAGAATTTTTTTGCTTGTTTTCCAATTAAGTGCATATATGAATATAGTTTTAACTTGTACTTTACTTCATTCATAGCTTGCTTTCATTTTCTCTGCAGGGAACATAAGCATTAAGTGTTCATTTGTACTGTATAGTTCTGGTTCTATTCCATCTATCAGTAGATACTAAATACCTATTATGACATTCTCAAAAGAAATGAGTGAATTCTGTATAGTAAATTAAAGATAAATACAAACAGGTGAAGGACAGGGGTGATATGCACAGTCTTATTTCTCCCAGCTGGTCTGGCCGGGATACTTAGTGGTGTGTGTCTCACTTCTCTCCTTATTGCTGTGCTTTGGAACTCTAGACTGGGGAAGCAAAGGGAGCAGTCTTCGGTTGTTTTCACCAGCCTTAGTTTTGGATGCTTCCCCAGAGACACACATCCACTTAGTTTGTCTTAATTCAAGAATGGGAATAAGTTTTACTTAACACATGAATTCCAGTGCTGAACAGTGATCACCCTCCCTGAAATAGATTTATTACTAGTTTTTACCCCAATTTGTGCCGGGTGGCTTTTCAAAAAATGGCCCACATAAACATGTGCAGAGGTTAGAGGACAACCTTAGTTATTCATCCTTAACTTCCATCTTAAGACGGTCATTTACACACTGGTGTATACAGCAGGCTAACTGGCTGGTGAGTTTCATGGATTCTCCTGTCTCTGTTGCTCATTTCTCCCCAGGAGCACTGTGATTACAGATGCCCCGATTCTGTCAGGCTTTATGTGGGTTCTGGAGATTGGAACTCAAGTTCTTATGGTTATGAGCCAAGCAGATTACCCACTGAGCCGTTTCCCTAGCACCCCAAGTTTTCATTAGCCTGTTTGATTCTAAACAGAGTCATAATAAACTTGGGACATAATTCAGAAAAGCTGATTTGGTTAATGTGGGAGATTATTCTTTCAGTAGAGTATATTCTGTGATACACACTTCTAGGCAATAATAACACAGTGCTAACCACAGTATATGTGTTTTCTAAACTAAAATTTATCTCAAAGTGATGATGTTCCACATATTTACCCATAGTTTTTGTCTTGTTTTAGTTTGACTTGTTTGTTGAGACAAGGTCTCCTACAGACCAGACCGGCCTCATTTACTGTGTAGCCAAGGTTGTTTACACTTCTGGTCCTCCAGAGTTCTGCAGTTACAGTTATGTTCCACCATATTACAATTGTGATGTAACATTTCAGGTTTCCATAATTTTGTCCCCACCCCCACAACCCACCCCCCTTCAAAGCACATATGTTAGTTTCAGCATTTGGTTTGGGCTTTTTATTCCACAATTTATTACATTTGTTTATTTATACAATTGATATACATCAATGATTATGATTTAAAAAGATTAATTGAAAGGATTTCAGAAAATAAAATCTACCGAGGAATAAAAAGTGACTAAGGAAAGAAAATACTAATACAAAAATGTTGTGAGTTTTTAAAAAACAATTACATTTATTTTATATGTATGTCTCACCTGTACCAGAATGCACATGTAGATCCTAGGGACTGAACTCAAGTTTTGAGCAGCCTAATTTGTAAAAGCCACATTATTTAGTACTATCCTGGATGTTGTGGTTTACATCCTTAATTCCAATATTTGGGAGTCTGAGGCAGGATGATTGTGAGCTTAAGGCCATCCCTGTATTTAAAAAGGGAAAAAAAAAGTGGGCCCAGAAGACTGCTGAGTCTCTGCTTCATTCATTTTTTATGAAAGACAAAACAAAACTAACTGAATATAGTAGAAAGCTACCGTTAGAAGCAATCTTAGAAGGAACAGTGTCTCCTCTTAAATCCTATTATTTTAGCACAATATCTTATAACTGTGTTAATCTCCAAGACAAGGATTAAATTGTTGATTATTGATGTTATAACTACCCAAACAGAGAAGGGCCCCATTAAACAAAGAATCATAAACTGCTAGTGCATTGATGCTTAGTAGGTATATGTAAACATTAGTCTTACTTCCTAGTTATACTCAATGAATTAGTCATATGTAAACAAACATTAAAAAACAAGAAGTTCTGAGGTTGCGGATTTACTCCCCTCTTCCTTGTGGCTCTGTGGCAGATACAAGCTGTATCCTGAACATAGGCTGCAGTTACCAAATATCGGTAATGTTCAGGTAGGCTAGAGACTGACAGAATTGTATCCGTTTAGGACTATGGTACAACCTTAGGGTTAACCAAGGAAAAATCAGTGAAATTATGCCTAAAACAGTTTTTACAAGGTAACAAGTTAATTTTTTATATTGATTTATTGATGATTTTTATTTTTATTTTTCCTGAGACAGGGTTTCTCTGTGTAGCCCTGGCTGTCCTGGAACTCACTTTGTAAACCAGGCTGGCCTTGAACTCAGAGATCTGCCTGCCTTTGCTTCCCAGAGTGCTGGGATCAAAGGTGTGTACCATCACAATGTTCTTTTTCAAGTTAAACTACAAGATAGATTAGTGAATTATTAGATTCTAGGCTTAAGGATCTATTTGGTCTTTCTGAGGTGCATGGCTTTAATCAGTTCAGTTAAACCTGATGCACAGTGTATAAAGATCAGAGAGCCTGTTGTAGTTTGCTTTCTGTTGCTTCGATTAAACACCATTACCAAAAGAACTTCGGGAGAAAACAGCCTATTTCATTTATATATAGCTTATGGTCGGTCCATCCTGAAGGGAAGTTAAGGCAGGAACTGCAGTAGAGGACATGGAAACACTGCTTTCTAATGCAGTCCAGGACCACCTGCCCAGGGGTGGGACTGCTTGTTTATAGTGAGCCGGGCCGGGCCCTTCCACGTCAGTCATTAATCAAAGTAATGCCTTCCACAGGCCTTATACATGTCTATGTTTGTTTGTTTTATTTGAGATAGGGTCTCGCTGTGCAGCTCTCACTAGCCCAGAGCTCACTAGAGCATGCTAGTCTTGAACACAGATCTTTCTGCTGTATTAAAGGTATATACCACCATGCCCAGCCTATTGGTCAGTTTTATGGTACATTTTCTCTGATGAGTTTCCGTCTCCTAGATGAGACTCTAGCTTGGGTCAGGTTGACAAAAACTAGTCAGCACAGGGCCCAGTTTCATTTCCTGGCATAAAGTTAGCTACTGTCAGTCTGAGATTTTATTTAATTGCTATATTGTTTAAATAAAAATATCCTTGGAGTGGAGAGGGGGCTCTAAGGAATCAAATGTAAGGTCCTGTGCTTGCAAGGCAAGTGCCCTGCCACGGAATATGCTAATCCTATAACAGTGTCTTAGTTTATTCTCTCATAATGAACGTTTGAGTTCTTTGCATTTCATCTTAGTTGTGTACACTCAGATGTACTATGTTGGTTCTCTGTTGTGTATATCAGATTACCTGGAATCTGAGTTACAAAATCTGTTACCTTAAAATTAACTTGTATCAAGGCCAGTCATGATGCTGCAGGACTTTAATCTCAGATTTTGGGAGGCAGAGACAGGTCTCTGAATTCAAGGCTAGCATGGTCTACTTATGAGTTCTAGGACAGCCAGAGCTACATAGTGAGACCTTGCCTTGAAAAAAATCAACCAACCAAAAACCTGGAGAGGTTTGTTTGTTTGTTTGTTTTTTGTTTTTTGAGACAGGGCTTCTGTGTAGCTTTGGCGCCTTTCCTGGAACTCACTCTGTAGCCCAGACTGACCTCGAACTCAGAGATCCGCCTGGCTCTGCCTCCTGAGCACTGGGATTAAAGGTGTGTGCCACCACTGCTTGGTTCCAACCAAAAACCTTGTATGAGATAGATGTCCTGGTATGAGTTAGCTACTGGGTCTTCTGCTCCTTATCTTAGCTGGCAGGAGCTGACATTCTTTAGTTTGAAATCATTGGTTGATAGAATGTGGTATTCCCCATTTACTCATTGTCATCTGGTAACTGCTCCAGTGCCAGGGCCTGCTGTCCTCAGTTCCCAGCTCTGTGGCGCCCACCCTTCTCTCATCTTCTCAGAGTACTGCAGCTTGGTTTGAAAGGCTGATAGAGCTTCTCAAGAACGGCTCAGTTCTGTTTTTAGAACTTACTCTAAGTCAGGCTCTCTTATGATGGCCTCCCTCCTGATGAACTTAAAATCCACTGTTGGAATGTTGATTACTCTGAAAAGCACTCCCACTTTGGCACCCCCCCCCCCCCCATGTTCTGCTCTATCAAGTGGAATGGGGAGGATTAGAGTGGTGAGAATTTACAGTGACATCTTATATAGGAAATTTCCTTACCATATATTACACATAAATAAAATGTTTCTATGAACTTACTGTGAGGGCTTTTGCTGGTTTTGATCAAGCCCAGATGATTTTATCATAGACTATAGGACTTGATATAACTCTTCCACAATATTGTTTGTCCTCTGTTCAGAGATAAATGAAGTTTCTGACAGAAGGAAACTATGGTGAATAGGAAAAGATATACTTGAAAGTTATTATTATCTTATGACAACAGGAGCCAAGGGTGCCATAGGTTTTTGTTTTTGTTTTTGTCTTTGGTATGTTCTACTTATGATGGAAATCTTTTTAAATTCTTTTTTGATGGTTCCTTTTTATTTTTTATATGCATTGGTGTTTTGTTTGCATGTATGTCTGTGTGAGGGTGTTAGATCCCCTGGAACTGGAGTTATAGACAATTGTGAGCTGCCGTGGTGGGTGCTGGGAATTGAACTCAGGACCTCTGGAAGAGCAGCCGGTGCTCTTAACCTCTGAGCCATCTCTCCAGCCCCTGATGATGGAAATCTTAAAATCTCTAAAGGATCAAAGAAGGAAGAATAAAGCTGACTCTGATTTCTGTTTTACCAGCCAGGTATTTGTGCTTGTGATTTGTAAGACTGTTTGGGCATGGTTGTTGAGGGTAAGTGACTAATTAAGAGCACTGGCAGCTCTTGCAGAGGACTTGAGCTCAATTCCTAGTACCCACATGGCAGCTCACAACTGTATGTAATTCCAGTTCAGGGGATCCAACACCCTCTTCTAGCCTCCAGGGGTACCTGGCATTACATGGTGCACAGACACCCACAGACAAAACATGCAAAATTTACTTACTGTGAGAATAAGAATCCTAAGAGAATGGTGGGTAGAGTACAAACTGGCAGAAGAACAGCTCATTTGAGGGAGTGTGGGAAGTTCCTTATTTAATGATGATCAAGAGTAGCAAATACACCTCATCTGCTTTGGATTTGTTTTGTTGTTTTGAGAAAGGGACTTGCTATGTAAGACTGGTCTGGAATTTGTTAGCAGCCCTATCTCAGCCTCTAGAGTGCCATGACTACAGGCATAAGCTACTTGTGCTATGCTGGGAATCAAATCTACCTTTTATTTTCAGACGAGTTATGTTCCAGTGTTCGTTTGCTTTATAGCATTTAAATGTCATGTTGTAGTTGGCTACTTGCATCTGTTTTGTCATGCCCTTTTTTGCATTTATCTGTTGGTGGTAGTGGGGTGGCGCACATTCAAACCATGACACGTGGAGGTCAGAAGACAAACTTCTAGGAGTAGATTCTCTTCCCCACCACCATGTGGGTTCCAGGGATCTAACTCAGGTCATCAGGCTTGGTGGCAAGGGCCTTTACCCACTTAGCCGTCTTGCTGGCCTTTCCTTTTTAATTAAAAGAAACTCATTAGGATTTTTTCTTTAATCTTTATAGCTTAGTTCTGTTAGTGTGTGTGTGTGTGTGTGTGTGTGTGTGTGTGTGTGTGTGTGTGTGTGTGTTAGCGTGCGCGCATGCGCCTGTCTTTCTGTCTCTTAGCTCTTAGAAGACAGACAATACTCCTTTATTCAGCAGTACATACTCATAAAGGTAAAGAACATTAGCATACTGTGTTTGCAATACAGAGATAAAGTATAGTTATATACAGAACATTTTGTGTAGTAAACTAACAAGTACTCCTGTAACTTCTGGATGGCGGTAGTGGGGCCTTTGGCAGTATTTTTGTTCTTATCACTAGATACAGTTATCTATCAGGTTTATAACACACCAACAACAAAAGTACAGATGGGCTAGAGATGACCACAGCACATTTTATAACATTCAGTGTCATAATGTCTCTGCTTTCCTATCTAGCCTCCTCTTTATACTGTCCGCCATACTGAAAGTTGTCTGTTTCCTTACTACATGCTCTCTGCCAGTTACCAGAGCATAGCACTCAGTGTCTACTGCTGTCAGAATACTTACTATACGATGATTTACTTGTTTGTCTGTCTTTCCCCCTTTCCTCCTCCTTTTATAGCATATACTTCTTGAAGGTAGGAAATGATGCCTTTCTTTTTGTTTAGTGCCTGTCACCGAGGAGACCCTTAAATCTTAACACTGAGGGAAGGAATGAGGCAGTAACTGTAGAAGCCAGACAGTGTTGAGCACATGGTTTTTAGTGTGAGGACAAGCACGTCCTTAAACTTGGAGTCCCCAAGGAGAATTTCACTGTCACAACATAGTGGAAGAGTGATGTTCATGGTTCTCAAATGCTGCAGGTTAAGTATCACACAAGTTGAAGGATATGTAACCCACAGTCTCTCATCTTTTAGCGGCATTTGTGTACTTTCAGGCGTAGGCGTTTGTCTGTGGTCCCCTTATTTTTGTTGTTTGTCCTTTCCTTGCTGTTTGAGGATTTTTTTTCTTTTTTAAATTTTTAATCTTGAGAACAGGATCTTGATTTCTAGCCCAGGCTGACTTAGAACTTGGGATATTCTTGCCTCAGTCTCCCTAGTACTGAATGAACATAGTTAAAGTTTAATAGAGTGGAGATGCCATCCCCAGTTAAACCTAAGATTACTATATGTTATATGTTGTATGGTCTTACAGCTGAGAGTATGGAAATTTTACCATAAATATTGTCAAATCTTATCTTTTTCACCATGGTCACTTGTAAGGTCAACTAAAAGTTGTAAAAATACATTGAGAAAAAAAAAAGAGAGTCTAGGTAGACATTCATCACTATACTTAGGTGATTTTACCTCAGGTCTTCTTACCATGAAACCTGACTGTTAGGGTTTTAGAGTTAACACCAACGAAAGAGCTCATCAGTAGAATTTTGAGGAATAAGACCTAAGTTCCTGAACTGTGCTGTTTTTATCTCAAGCCTTTTTGTGTGGGAAGCTCCATTGCTAGAGGCTCCTGTATGTTTTGATGTTTAAAGTTACTCCCCCCCAATCTCTCTGCTGACAGAATTGTCAAATACCACAAAACACAGACTGTCCTTCATAGGCTTGATTGTCCATATTGGTATGGCTAGCCATGAACTATCCTTTTCTTCTCCCTCTTTTTCCCAGATATCTCCCGGGGCCAATTCAGCACCTCTGCCTGGCCATCCTAACAAGGTGATTTGTGAAAGGGTGAGACTTCCGAGCCTGTTCCCTCTTCTCCCAAGTGATCAGAACACTACCGTTCAAGAGGATGCTCACTTCAAAGCTTTCTTCTTCCAGGTTCTTATATGTTTACCCTTTCCCTACACAGGGCTGACAGTCACCATTCTAGCTTGTTTCTAGGAAGGCTTAAACAGACTTCTCAGTAGCCTCTCATTTTCTGTTGTCTGTGGGAATAAATGCTCTTCTTAGAGGACTGACTTCTTCAGTATACCTTCCAGCCAGCGCTTCTGAAAAGTGTCTTCTCTTGAGCTACTTACTGTTCATTATTTGACCACTGAATATTCTGTTTAAAAAAACTTTTTTGTCTTAATCATTTGTCCTAAGCATTCAGTTTCTGTAAGAAAATAGAAAGTACTAAAATATGTAAGGTGTATACAGAAGGAAAAAATGAAAGCATGTGTTTTAAGCCATCACTACTTAGTTATTTAATGCCCAGAATGTTATAGTGATACATATTCCTGAGAGGGTACATAGGTACTTGCTTTCTGTACCTCTTCGTACCTGTAGATTAAAAAAAAAAAAAAGTATGTTAAGATTTTAATATAAAGTGAAAACCAGTCCACATATATTAAAATCATCGTTGGATTAACAAGATTACTTGGATCTGCTCATACAAATCACTGGCTTCTGAACTTTGACGCTATACTCCTAGAGAAGCATGTTTTAATAATAGAGATCAGTATTACTATTACTACAGAACAAGCCACATCTGCAGAATCACTTTTGAATGGTAGGGGTGTGTGTGTGTGTAGAAAGCCTGCCCAAAGTATTGACATAGTTGATGACCAAGACTAAATGTTTTCAATAGAAACCACTCATTTTTTGTTTTCTCTAGAAATGACCTGGAACTGGTGTTAAAGGGATACATTAAGTTTGGCATGTGTTACTTCTGTCAGTACCTGTAGGTGATCCAGGCCACTTCAGTCTGGTATTCCTTTTAGAATTTGTGCTGGATTCTCTGTATGTGTTTATTGTCCATGTTTTCAACTCAGAATAAAATAGGCATCTTGTTCTAGGTAAGGAAATAGGCTTTAAAAAGTTCACCAAGGTGCACAGTTCATCCAGTTATTGGTGGATCAAAGGACTCATCTGATTCTCGCTGTGTTGTGTTTTCTATATCATATTACCTTTAAATAGCTACATGCATTTCTATAAATACATTTTGTAAGTATTTAACACAACTTTTTTAGGAGGCCTAGTTGTCTGTGAATTGAATGGCATATTGACTACCATTTTAATTACAAAATTATCTGTGCACAGAAGTTCAGTGTTATTGGTAGGTGACTGATATTTAAGAAATTTAAAGCCAGGCTTAGTAGCAAGCACCTTTAGTCTCAGCACTCCTGAGGTTGATGGAGATGGATTTCTGCAAGTTCAAGATCTGTCTGGTCTACATATTGTTCTGGGACAGCCATGGCTACGTAGAGAGACCTTGCCTCAAAAAACAAACAAACCCAAAGGAAGGAAGGAAAAAAAGAAAGGAAAAGAACTGACTTAAGGTTGGGCATGGTCTCACATGCATTTTAATCCCAGTGTGGGAGGTAAAAACAGACATCTCTGAGTTGGAGAACAGCCTGGTATACATAGTAAGTTTCAGACCAGCCAGGGATCTTCCCTATCCAAAAATAAGTCTCTAAATAATACACTTAACTACTGCCACTAATGTAAGTTTTTATTTTCTGTATTTTCCATATTCCCTTGGAGGTTTTGGGAATTAATATTATTAAATTTAAACTTAGTAATTACAAATGCAGTAGATTAAACCCATGTTTTAAAAAGAAAACAATAAAGTTAAAATTGGAGCCAACTCTGCTTAGTTTTTTTTTTTTTTTAAGCTGTTGGCCAACTGAACCTAGAGCTCTACCCATGCTAGTCATATGTTATACCCTCTAATTAACTAGTCATATACTATACCCTCTAACTAGTCATATCACTCCCTCTAACTAAATAGTCATATACTATACCCTCTAACTAGTTATATTACTCCCTCTAACGAGTCATATGGTACACTCTGTAGTCCCTGGGGTTTCTTGAAAAGTAAAAAGCATTTTAATGTTGTTAATGGTACTTATATAGTCTTTCCTCTACCTTTAGAGCAAGGCCTTCACTGTATTTTCTCTAAGGGACAACTGGAGATTTTCTCGGCTCAGTTACTGCCCTGTAGGTTTTATGGGTGAGAAAGATTGATCTTAGGAAGTCCTGAGGAGATACTGATACATTAGCTAATTCCCATGTCAAAGTGAGTGTCATTTGTTAGTTCCGACTGTACTTCTCCCCTAAAAAAAAACCTGGCTTGCTGCAGACATTACTCAACATTCTCAGTGGTTAAGAGCACTTCCTGTTCTTACTATGAACAGTGGAGTTTGGATCCCAACACCCACTTAAGACAGCACACAAATGCTTGTAACTCCAGATGTAAGGGATCTTAAATCCTGTTCTGCTCTCCTAGGGTACCTGCATACACTCACACTTAAATAAAATAAAATAAAATCTGGTTACCACATGAGAAGGAAATCCTCAGAAAGTCATTCCCTTACTATGTTCTCTTTTCTTGTCTTTGGCTTTTCCTAGATAACTTCTTTGTAACTTTTTTTTAACACATTTTTTTTAATGGATTCTTTGGAAATTTCACATCGTGTACTGAAATCCCACTCATTTCCCAGTCCTTCCATGTCCTCCCTTCACCCTTCTAGCCTCCCCCCAACAAAAGAAAATTAAAAAAAAAAAAATTTGCTCCTCCTCCTCCTCCTCCGTCGTTCCTGTCTCTCCATCATACAGTCTTTTGTCGTGGTGGCATTGGGAGCTGCAGTGTGTCATGTGCTACACCCTTTTGTCCAAACAGCGGCACTTGCAAATGTTGGTTGCAATGAGTTGTTGGTCTGGTTCTGGTGCCTCATCAATACTGGACCCTCACCGAAACTCCCCTCGGATATCCGCTGTCACCCCAGTCATGGAGATCCTGCGGCTATGGTTCCGCAGGCTCAGTCACTTCTCGTGCTTCAGCAGATCATAGATGGGGTAGATGTTGGGGTGGGCCCACTCAAAGCCCTGGGTGTGGGCCTGGGTGGTAGCTGAGTCGGTCAACACAGGCCTCCACTGGGACCACCTTATATGTAACTTTTATTCTGCCATCTTTCTAAAAGTTTTTTATTTAAAGATTTTCAGTGTGTGCATGTGTGTATGTGGGCATGTGAGCGTGAGCACATACACAGCCCCTGGAGTTGTGACAGGGTTTGTGATCCTCTACCTGGGTAATGGGAGCCATACTCTGGAAGAGATCTGTGCTCTTAAGTGCTAAGCCGTCTCCCCAGCCCTGCCTCCCTTTTTGTCCTGTTGTGGTGGTGCTGGTTTGGTGGGCTGTACTTCTCACATTTATGAGAGGTGGATAAGATTCAGTGAGTTTGTTGTCCCTGGCATATGTTCAGTTGACAAGGTAAAATGAGAAACTTCATATTCTGTTAAAGATAAGACTTGTAGAGAAAGTCTGGGAGTTTCACGGAGAATTAAGAGACTTTTAGATCATGCTATGCTTGATCTAAGATGAAGTTTTGAATAAAACTGGAAGAAACCTAAGTTTCTTTTCTTGTTGCTGCAACTGACTAAGTTAGGCAGGGAAACTGATTTTAGCTCACAATTTGAGGTTAGAGTCCATTGTGGCAGTGGGAACGTGAAGCAGCGGAGTGCCCCACATTCAGGAATCAGCTTCCTTTGTTGGTGTAGTCTAACACCCCAGCCCAGGGAATGGGGCCACCGTACTTAGGATGGATCGAACCTCTGAATCTCATTTAGAAACTTTCTTAGACATGCTTACAGGCTTGACTCCATGACTGTTCTCCACCTCATCCTGTTGGCAGTCAAGATGGACCTTCACACCCCTCCCAACACAAGCTGATTCCTTCCTCTCTTGGAACGAAAAGTACAATGGTTGTTAAGTCAGGCACATTTCAGTCCTCAAGTAGAACCCGGAACCTGCCTCTGCTTCTGTTGTTCATTGTTGAACTACACCTATACCCTCCTGCCGCCTTTCATCACTTGGCCTAATCTGTATCAGTGTTCTGTACAGTAGAGATAGTAACCATGTTTAACATCTTACACGTTTAAAGTGTTGACGTCAGGTACATTGAAAAAAGGTAGCCCACTGTTATAGTAAAGAATTCTTGCAGGGCAGCCGTGGTGCACACCTTTAATCCCAGCACTCGAGAGGTAGAGGCAGGCGGATCTCTGTGAGTTCGAGGCCAGCCTGGTCTATAGACTGAGATCCAGGACAGGCACCAAAACTACACAGAGAAACCCTGTCTTGAAAAACAAAACAAAACAACAACAAAAGAATTCTCCCCCTGAGAATTCAAAACAAAATATTCTTCAAAAAGATGGTCCCTTCTGTCTTGCTTCGGTAGTTCTTGGAGTTTGGTTCTAGCAGCACCAAGTGTCACTACAAATCATGTCAGCAGTAGCAATTCCTGCTGGGTAGGTGGGGCATACCTTTTTAATCCCAGCGCTCAGGAGGGTAGAGGCAAGTGGATCTCTTGAGTTCAAGGCTAGCCTGGGTTACTTAGACACTGTCTTCAAAAACAAAAATGTCTGTATTAGGGTACCGCATAAACTGGGACTGTAACCCCAGCACTGAGGACAAGGAGGCAGGAGAATTAGAGTTCAAAGTCATTCTTCACTATAGAGCAAGTTGGAGGCTTGCCTGGGCTACTTGGCAGTAATCTTGCCTTTGTGTGTGCTTAAAGTTTGGGGAGTCTCTCAGAATAATAACAGCTGGCTTTCTTATTAAAATAAAATAAGTATAGTTAAATAATAAGAGTATAGGTTAGGTGATATATTGGTGAAATACTTGCTAAATAATTTGGAAAGGTCAAAATGTAACCTTTTAGCCTTTTTTTTTTTTTTTTTAAAGAGACAACGTCTCATATAGTATAAAGCTGGCCTTGAACTTACTATGTAACCAAGGATGACCTCAGGTTATTAATCTTCTGGCCCTCATCTCCCAGGTGTTAGAATTATACTGTAGGCTCAGCTCCATTTATTAATTTTCTTTGTCCCTAAAATCATTTGGTTTCTTATCTCTTTCAAAATATGACATTGTTGGGCCTAGAAAGATGGCTCACCAGTTGAAAGCACTTGTTGCTCTTGCAGAGGAAGGACCTGGGTTCAGTTCCCAGCACTCATGTGGCTGCTAACCTTTTCTAACTCTAGTTCCAAAGGACCTGATATCCTTTTTTGGTCTGCACAGTTATTGGATGTTCATGGTGCACAGCACCCATACACATCAAATAAAAACAAACCTCTTAAAAAATAATATTGTAGTATGTATCCCTGTATATTTTGCTCTGATGTATTTGTGTTCACCACAAAAAAACTATTTATTTTGTAAACCAACCAAAAGTACTCTAACGCCTAATAATTAGAACTTGGGAGTGTAGGTTAGAAATAGGAACAGTTCTTCCAAAAATACATAGCCCTGTCAGATGTCAGCTAATCTGGAATTTTGTCAGTTTTGGTGAGACTTTTTTTTTTTTGGTTTTTCGAGACAGGGTTTCTCTGTGTAGCTTTGCGCCTTTCCTGGAACTCACTTGGTAGTCCAGGCTGGCCTCGAACTCACAGAGATCCGCCTGGCTCTGCCTCCCGAGTGCTGGGATTAAAGGCGTGCGCCACCACCGCCCGGCTTGGTGAGACTTTTAATTGGGAATTGAATTGGCTAGGGAATCCTGGAGTTAGTAGCAGTTACATGATCATATGAATTTTATAGCTACAGAGCTTACACTGTGACCTTGGAGGATATTCTCAAAGTGCTGTGACATTCTAAAAAGAATCGTCATTCTTAACCAGTTGACTCTGCTTTATATAAACTTTATTTTGTCCATGTAACTGTCATGGAAGAAGTAACTGTAACAGCCCAAACAAGGATGGTAGAGGTGTGTGATTTAGCATTGATTTCGGGGTCTCCTCAGGAAGAGGGGAGGGCCTCTCCCTAAGCAAACTTGTCATCACTACCTAAAGAATAATGGCGTTTTTCAGGTAGGTTAGGACTTCTAGAAAGTCGGGTGCTATATAAAAGTTAGCTGCTCACTTGTAGACTTTATATGTTGTTATCTAACATGGTAGTTTTTGAAACACTTAATTTTTCATTTATAAGTATTTATTGTGCAACCCCTTTTCTCTTTGCCCCGCCCCTACATTTCTTAATTTAGGATTTTTAATTTAGATTGATAGTGCAATGTATGTTCTTCATTTTTTTATGGCAACTGTCTTTTTAAATACATATTGTGTATGCAGTAATGGGAAGCTCTTACATTGGTTTTTTCAGTTGATCATTTTGTTGCATTGGCAGAGTGAAGATAGTCCAAGTCCTAAGAGACAGCGCCTCTCTCATTCAGTCTTTGATTATACATCAGCATCACCAGCTCCCTCCCCACCAATGCGACCATGGGAGATGACATCAAATAGGCAGCCCCCTTCAGTCCGACCAAACCAACATCACTTCTCAGGGGAACGATGCAACACACCTGCACGCAACAGAAGAAGGTTAGTTGATTTCTGTCTGTTTCTTTACTCTTCTTCCATTGGTCAATTGGTGGATGTTTTTTAGTGTCAGCATATTTCTGTAGACATTTTATAAGCCTATAAGTATGCACATGTGTATATTCATGCATAAAATTATTTATTAAAAGTTGTTTAGGTTCCTATCTTAGGTTATAAAGAGTTCATTAAGCTCTTCATTAGTAAATGAAGAGACTGAAAAACACTCAAGTGATCTGAAGTCAATCTATGCCATTATATATAAATTCAGCTACCTTATGATTTAGGACTGATTATGAAACTATAGCTTAAAGGTAGATTATTTACCCAGTATCCACAAAATCCTTCATTCAGTACCCCCCAGCACACACCTTCTTATGGGCTAGTCTACAATCTAGATAACTGAAAAATGTGTTCTATACTTCATAACTATAAGAATTCATTAGAACTTAGAGATGACCTGCTTCTGCCTTTCCAGTATTCTACTGTCTTTTAAGAGCTGTGTTTTGTTTTGTTTTGTTTTTTAACAAAATGTTAGGATGAAATTCAGTTTGCCTTTTCAGTAGAGCTTGGTCTTTGCCTTTCCTTCTCAGAGGAGTTAATTCTTCCTCAGTTCCTTGCCCTTTAGTTGCCAGAGATCACTTCCTTATTTCAGGAAATCAATGTCTCATTTGGGTTGAGGTACCTATTTCCATGTACACAATAGCAATAATCAGAGGAATAAATAATCAAGTTAGAAAAGTGTTACGAACTAACTGGTTTTTTGTCCTTACGTAAAGAGCTCATGGATTGAAGCTTTAACCCTCATTATGGTTGTCTTTGGAGATGGGACTTCTCAGGAGGTTGTTGAGGTTGACTGAGGTCTTAAGGATTGGGCCCTTGTCAAATAGGGTTCATATTCTTAAAAGTAAAGGCATCAGAGAGCTCACCCTACCTACCATGTACAGACATGATGATAAGACACAAGTGTCTGCAAGCCAAGAACAGAGCACTCATCAGAACACCAGATGAGTTACACCTTGATCAGAGACTGAACTTTGAGAGAATAAGGTCTTGTTTAAGACATCTAGGTTATGATGATTTGTTATAGCATTCTGAGACGATTAAATAGGTCTTCAAACTACCATTAATATCCCAAATCAGCCAAAATAAATCCATGTCAGAGTTATATTCTGTTTAGACACTTAACACTTTTTAAATACCCAGTACTATATTAGGCAATTACATGGAAATATTTAAGTAAAGTGATGTGTGGCTACCAGGCAAATTATTTCAAAGCTATTAAATATAAGTATGCAGAAATAGGATTGTCTATAAGTGTTATAGCTTAAATACCTGGCTGTATATAGTTTTTTCCTATTTTATGGAAAACTTGTTTGTGCATTCAGAATATGGAAACAAATGTACAGTCAAAAAGATAAAATGTAGCAACTCCTAGGTTGAAACTGGCCTCTCATAAACTGCCCACTCCACCCCCACTGCCATGCCATGTATGCCTTCTTCCTTCCCAGGGAGTAAATTGGTAGTTTATAGATCCCCTGCTCATTGTAGTTTTGAATACTCACACACACACACACACACACACACACACACACACACACACACACACCCCACCCCCACCCCCCAGACAGGATTTCTCTGTGTAGCCCTGGTTATCCTGGAACTCACTCAGTAGACCAGACTGGCCTTGAATTCAGATCCGCCTGCCTCTGCCTCCTGAGTGCTGGTATTAAAGGCATATGCCATCACTGTCCAGCAACCTATATATATATTCTTAAACAGTACAGTTTGGGATTTTGTATTCTTCTTTGACTTTATTAAGCATTCTGTGTTTAATGTTGATGGAAACAGCATTTATTTTTACTGTGGTATAATCTTACATTAAAGTATGACAGTTTATCCACCTATTCTTGGTTAATAGTCACGTCTAGATCATTATTACTATAGAAAATACTATTAGAAACCTTTGCACACACATCTCATTTAAATGTACAGAAAAGCCAGATGGCAGCGGTGCACGCCTTTAATCCCAGCACTCGGGAGGCAGAGCCAGGCAGATCTCTGTGAGTTCGAGGCCAGCCTGGTCTACAGAACGAGATCCAGGACAGCACCAAAACTACACGGAGAAACCCTGGCTCCAAAAAAAAAAAGATAAATGTACAGAAGTTGCACCAGATAAAAACCTAAGATAGGAAATGGATGACAGGATATGTTTATAGATGAGATAATAACTAACTTTTGTTGCTCAGTTTGCAAAAAGAACCATTCTCTTCACTCATGGCAATACTAAGGAGGAGTGGGGGGGACACTTAGCACCCATAAAACAATAACAGTATGAATCGCAACCCAGCAAATAAATACTCGAGTCCACACTGAGAATAAACAACTAAGTAAATAGATGAGAAGAAAGTGCTGGCTTGGGCTGCCAAGATAGCTCAGAGTGTAAGAGTGCTTGTTGCCAAGCCTGAGAGCATGAGTTTGATCCCCAGGACCCACATAGTGAAGGTTGTCCTCTGATCTGCACAAATATACCATGGCATGCATCACCACCTCCACCCCAATAAAAATGTGTAAAAAAAAGAGGAATGGTAGCTTTTTCTTACGAAACAATTCCATTAATAAATATAGAAATGAGGGTAATAGAAAATCCCCATCAGAGTAACATAGTGATCCCTGCAGAGTCATGCATGTTAAAAGTTACTGGTGAATTTTATATTTAAATTGGTCAGTTTTTAAAATCGATTGGGAACCATAGCAATTATTTATTACCTCAGCTTACCTTAGTATATATTATTTATAGGTAACAGATAATACAGACTCCTAATTAGTAAACATAGTAATGACCTTCTTTTTGGCATTTATCTTATAGTCCTCCTGTTAGGCGTCAGCGAGGAAGAAGGGATCGTCTCTCTCGACATAATTCCATTAGTCAAGATGAAAACTATCACCATCTCCCTTATGCACAGCAGCAAGCAATAGAGGAACCTCGAGCCTTCCACCCTCCGAATGTATCTCCCCGTCTGTTACATCCAGCTGCCCATCCACCCCAGCAGAATGCAGTCATGGTTGACATCCATGACCAGGTACAGTAACAACGCCCTGGAAACACAAACAGTACAAGGTAGTGGCACTTTAATGGGAGTCGTTGATTTTTGTTTTAGGTTTCTTTAATTCCTGAAATGTAGCTGTTTAAGTTCTCCATTCCTTTTAATAAAGGAAATTTAACTAGGTGTTGTAGCACACACCTTTGATCCCAGCATTCTGCAGCAAATCTCTGTGTTTGAGGCCAACTAGGCCTACAGTGAGACCTTGTCTCTAAAAATAAATGAATAAATGAAAAAATTATTTAATTTAAAACTCTACACAGGTTAAAAACTCAAAAACATTAATATGAAAGAACAATCAGTCTTAACAAGTGCTTCAAAGAATTGTTTAAGGAAAATTATAAAATTGTTGAGGAAATAAAACCTGTGCTAAAGGTAAACATTGGGCTTGAAAGATCCAGTTTTGTAAAACCTGTTGGTTCTCAAAGCATAGACTATAGAGTTAATGTAGTCTCAAATATAATTACAGTAGGTTTTTAGTATAGTTTGAAAGGTTGATCCTAGTTTTGTTTTTTTTTTCTTTTAGAGAGACAAGGTTTCTTGGTGTAACCCTGGCTGTCTTGGAACTCACTCCGTAGCCCAGGCTGGCCTTGAACTCACAGAGATCCATCTGCCTCTGCCTGCCGAGTGCTGGGATTAAAGACGTGCGCCGTCACTGCAGATGTGTTTCTGTAAAGTTTTGTTCTTAATCAGCCCCACACGTCTGTATATCCTACAGCTGCTTTATTCAGTCCAAGGCAGCCCACAGATCTAAAGTACTACTTTCTGCCTTGCCTTTTAAGAAAAGAAATTGTTGGACTTAACCCTTGGCATAAAGTTTCAAGCAGATGATTCTCTCATATGATTTTTAAAAAATTTTTTTGTTTATTTTATATATGTGGGTGTTTTGCTTGCATGTATATGTCTATATACTGTGTACATATCTGGTGCCCATGGAGGCAAGAAAAAGTTGTGAGATCCCCTGGAATTGAAGTTACAGATAGTTAGGAGCCAATATGTGGATGCTGGGAATGAAACCTGGCTTCTTGGCAATAACTCTTCACCACTGGGCCATCTCTCCAGCCCCTGAAAATGATTTTTAATTTGCTCAGTAGAAAGAGGTAAAGGTACATGAAGCCAGGCCTAACCATCTTAGTTCAATCCCCAGAGCCCACATGATTCAAGAAGAGAACCAATTCCTGCAAGTTGTCCTCTAACTTGGGAATGAACCTGAGCATGTGTTTCCAAACATAGATGCACATAAACGTAATATAATAATGGGGGTAAGTAGGTGGCTCAGCGGATACTGGGCCTGTCCCACAAATTTGAGGAATGGAATTGAGATGCACATAAAAACCAGTTGAGCAGAGGTGGAAATAGCAGATTGCTGGGACAAGCTAGCTAGCTCAAGCTGAATCAGTGAGCTCCAGGTCACCAAACATGGTTATGACAAAGTAGAAGACAGGCCATGAGCAAACAGTGGAGGCTATGGAAAAGAAAGTCTAAATGGTTAATAACCTATGCCAAGAATTGTTTAACCTCTCTAGTTAGAGAGATGCAAATTTAAGTCAAGCGTACTATATACCATTTCCCACTCTGATTTGCAAGCATGTTAGTCTTAACAAATCTGAAGAGAGATGCTAGGAATTGGATTCTTTTACATTACTGTTGGAGTATGATTTACTTCATACAGCCTTTGTAGGTGATTAAATGATAATTTTAAAATTTTGAACATGGGACTAGAAAGATGGCAGAGTTGAGTGTTTTCTGCTCTTACAGAGGACCTGAAATTGGTTCTTTAGCACCTAATTTGGATGGTTCAAAACTGCCTGCAGCCCAGTTGCAGGGGTTCTGACAACCTCTGTCCTTCATAGATATGTGCACATAAACACACAGGAACACACACACACACACACACACACACACACACACACACACACACACACACACACATTCAAATGATAAATCTCTTTTTTAAAAAAATCAGAAATATATCCCCATCTCTATACCCAATATGGTTTGAGATAAGTAATATTACTACTATTATAAAACAGCATGGTGATTTTTTTTTTTTAAATATAGTTGTGTTTGTATTGGCAAAAGGGTAATAACAGTTTGAGTACCTTCATCATGATGACTATTAACAAACAAGTATGCTTGAAATACCTGATTAACCTCAAAAAAAAAAAGAGGGGAAGGCATAGTGGCTGCAGCATTAGGTGGAAAGGGGGAAGTTTGGCATTACTTACATATTCATGGTGGATGCTGGTTATCGAACCCAAGGCTTTGAGCAAGCATGCTTACACTAGGCTCTGGATCCCTCAGCCAGATTTAGTCTTTTAATACCACTATGGTTTCACCTGTTGCAACTAAATAAAAATCCTTTTATGTTGGAGTGAACAAGCACACACATACTTGGGCTGAAGAGGGGGCCCAGCAGCTAAGAGCTGTGGCTGTTATTGGAGAAGGACTCAGGATCAAGTCCAGCATCCAAATTGATAGCTCACAGCCATCTGTCAATCCAGTTCCAGGGGATCTGTTGCCTTCTGGCTTCAGTGGGCACTGCACTCACATGTTCCACAGACATACATGCAGACAAAACACCCACACAATATTTAAAAAACAGAATAAATCTTTACAAAAACCACAAGCTTGAATTTTGTAAAAGATGTGTTTTTAGAAGTTTTGCTCTACAAGGCAGGCTAAAGAGTTAACATAGCAGTAAGTTGTTTTTTAGATTGATTTATTTTATACATGAGTGTTTTGCATACATATGTGTATGTGTACCACATGCATGCCTGGTGCCTGTGGAGGTCTGAAGAGGGTGTTGGTTCCCTTGGTTATGAGTGGTCATGAGCTACCGTGTGGGCGCTGGGCACTGACCAGAAGTCCTCTGCAAGAGCAACAAGTGCTCTTCACCACTGAGCCTTCTCCAGCCCCTTTTCAGTCTTTGGTGAAAGGGTTTAGATCTCGTTCCATGAGATAATGTATATAGAGTTGTCTTTCCTATACCAAGACAATAATAATGCTGGTTGAAACTACTGGAGGGAGCAAGGAATGGTGTCCCAAACCCATTACTCTAGCACTTGGGAGGGGAAAGCAGGGGGTCAGGAGTTCAAGGCCCATGTTTGGCAGCATAGTAAGAGGCTAACTTATACTACTACATAGGCTGTGTTTGAAGAAGAAAAACGTGGAGGAAGTTCATTGTGAAAACCTATGTAGCAGATGGGGGAATCAGTAAATGTTTGGGCAGAGTCTCATTTACCCCAAGCTATCTTTTAGTACACTGTCTAAGTGAAAAATGACCTTGAATTTCTGATCGTCGTTTCCACCCCCCAATACCAAGATTCCACGTTTAAGCCACTGTGCCTAGTTTATGTGATGTGGCGTCAAACCCAAGAACTCATATGACAAATACCCTACCAAATGAGCTGCCTCTCCAGACCCTCAAATGTTAATTTTTAAAATAGGTAACATTTTCTCAAAAGTTCTCTTTTCTTCCTTAAAAGCTCCATCAAGGAACAGTTCCTGTCTCCTACACAGTAACCACGGTGGCACCGCATGGGATTCCACTCTGCACAGGCCAGCACATCCCTGCTTGCAGTACACAACAGGTCCCAGGGTGCTCGGTGGTCTTCAGTGGACAACACCTACCTGTCTGTAGTGTGCCTCCTCCAGTAAGTCTGTGTCTTTATTCTCACTTGATCTTATTATTTAAAATAGCATGCCAGCCGGGATTTGTTTATGACTCAAAAGTTCAGTAGTCCTCCCTTAGGATGGCCTTTTAGCTTCACTTCCAAGTAAAAAGTTTAATTTTACTGCAATAAAAATCTCAGCACAATTATAGTGACCACTAAATAAAGTTAACTTTAAATTATGATACATTCTATTTACAGTGATTAAAATATATCAATTTAAGTGTCTTAAACCATATTTCTTCCTATATAAACAGTTTATATAAACAGTTTATAATTAAACCTTTATAAAGATTGGTTTTAGGCTTAGTAATGTAATCTTCAGCAGTTAGCAATCTTAGCCCTTACTGGGGCTTCAGTGAGCACTCAAAGTGCCTGTTTTGTTTTTCACCATGAGAAACCTGTTAATGAAAATGTGATTATTAGAGCTCGAGAGATGACTCAGCTTTTAAGAGCACTACACTGTTTACCAATTTTAGCTTGTAGATACAGAAATATTCTAGAGCCAGGTGGTGGTGGTGCACGCCTTTAATCCCAGCACTCGGGAGGCAGAGGCAGGCAGATCTCTGTGAGTTCGAGGCCAGCCTGGACTACAGAGTGAGTTCCAGGAAAGGCGCAAAGCTACACAGAGAAACCCTGTCTCGGAAAAAAAAAAAAAAAGAAAAAAGAAAAAAAGAAATATTCTAGTACTTACTATAAGTTAGACATTTTTGTATGAGTCTGGGGAGGTGTGGCAATTTGATTTATATCTTTGTCAAGAAAATTGTATATTCTGACATTTTTAACCAAAAGTAATGATTTTTTTCCTTACAGATGCTTCAGGCATGTTCAGTTCAGCACTTACCAGTACCATATGCTGCGTTTCCGCCCCTTATTTCTAGTGATCCATTTCTTATACATCCTCCTCACCTGTCTCCCCATCATCCTCCTCACTTGCCACCACCAGGCCAATTTGTCCCTTTCCAAACACAGCAGTCACGATCGGTAGGTATTGCTGTTCGTGTTTCTAGTTTTCCCAGAATGTTTAGGTTAGGGTAATTAGTTTAGTAAATGTAAGCAATTGCCATTTAAATTCTGGTATTCTTACAGCTCTTTTTTGTTTGTTTGTTTGTTTGTTTGTTTGTTTGTTTTTTCAAGACAAGGTTTCTCTGAGTAGTTTTGGTGCCTGTCCTGGATCTCACTCTGTAGACCAGGCTGGCCTCGAATGCCTCTGCCTCCCGAGTGCTGGGATCAAAGGCGTGTGCTGCTGCTGCCGCCGCCGCCGCCACCACCACCACCAGGCTTCTTACAGCTTTTGAAAGAATTTAAGGAACTTACAGATATATAAATTAGTTTAAACATATTTTAGAGTTGGCTTATTTTTTCTTAGTTATTTTAGTATTACTTACCTAAGTAAAAATTTATTGTTCCTTCATATCTGCTTTCTTTAAAAGCAAAGAAAAATTCCTACCAAATTGGTACTAGTTTGTTTTTTTTTTTTCCATTTTATGTACTCTAATGATTTTTAAGTCTTATGTGTGTGTGCATTCTGTAGTTGGGGGTGGGGGGTTGGGCATGGCTCGTGGAAGTCGGAGGACAACTTTGGAGTTGGTTTTCTTCCACCTTTTATGTGCATTCTAGAACTTGAAGTCAGGTTGCCAGTGTTGCTCAGTGAGCTCCAGTACCTCCTGAGCCATCTCCTCACTGGCCTCTTTCATGTATTTCTAAACTGAAAAATGGAAACCTTGTAATTGTCAATACTAACTTAGAGAGGAGAGGGGAGGGGAGGGGAGGGGTGTGTGTGTGTGTGTGCGCGCGCGCGCCTGTAGAGACCAGAAGTGTGTAGAGACCTGTGCCTGTAGAGACCAGAAGAGGGTGTCCCAGAGCCTCCTGGAGCTGAAGTTTCACTTAGTTGCCAGCTACCCAATAAGGATGCTGGGAACCGAATTCTGCCTGGCAGAGCAACAACCTCTTGGCCATCTCTGCAGCCCCAAAGAGCTTTCTTCTCCTCCCTCCTCCCCTTTTCTCTCTCCCTTCTTCTCCTTCCCTCCCCTCCGTGCCCCCCCCCCCCCCCAGTCTCTCTTCTCTTCTTGGCTAGTATGGTGTTTTTGAAATAGAGTCTCCTTTAACTCAGGTTCATGAGACATATTCAGAAGAAGCTTGGAATGAGGCCACCTGTTACACAATTTATTTTAAGAAAACACACCACATGCAGTGAAGTACATTGTGCTTTATAGTTGTGGTTGACTCAGTGTTCATGATACCTTGAGTTGGAGTCTCCCTGTGTGTCCCAGGCTGTCCTCAGTCAGTCCTCCTGTCTTCACCTCAAGTGTTAAGATTATAGGTATTTGCTAACATACCCAGCCACAATACACTTCAGAAGTAAGTTAAGAAGAATACATCAGTTTTGTAAATAAGAATACTGATAAGTAAATTATCTAAAAGTCACATTTTGATTGACACCAAAGCTCATGATTTTTGTACTAGAGCGTATTTGCATTGTACTTTACCCCACTGTTCCTGCTTCTGCCTTATACACACACCATATGCTAGTTCATTGGGGGGGGGGGGGTGTGGAGAGCAGTGCTCAGTGTCTGAAAATTCTCTGTTGATCAGTGTATTATGATAACTTAAACTTGAACTTCTGTCTATTTGACTTACTGTGATTTTTTTTTTCCTCCCATTTTAAGAGATAGTTTGAGTAGTAAAAGACATGTATTATAATGGGTAAAGAAAATACTTAACGTGTACTTAAACTAAAATTCAAGGTAGGAAGTTTTGTGTCCACCTGTATTTTAGTTTGATGTATCAAGACAACCTTGGCTTTGAAAATACTTTTCATTGTCTTACTATTTAAAAAAAAGCCTCAGGAGTATATTGATTTCTTTTTCCTCTTCACAGCCTCTTCAGAGGATAGAAAATGAAGTGGAACTCTTAGGAGAACATCTTCAAGTAGGCAGTTTTACTTACCCCCCTTCGGCCCATCCCCCAACATTACCTCCGTCAGCTCCTTTGCAGTTCCTGACACATGATCCTTTGCATCAGGAGGTGTCCTTTGGCGTAGTAAGTCGTCATGCATTGTTGTATTCATTTATTTGTTTGACAGCCTATTCTAGTTGTTCAGTGTGACTCTGGAAATGTTCAGAACTCATGTATTCTTAAAATCACTTGCATGTCTATTTTAATCCTTGGTTGTTTCATCTATATTAACATTGAAGAACTAATTAATGCCTTAAACAGTAAGTTTTTTAAAAACCAAGTAAATGGCAGTCAGGCATGGTGGCCCAGGCCTGTAATCCCAGCACTGAGAAGGTAGAAGCAGGAGGATTGTTGCAAGTTCCTGGCCAGTCTGGGCTAGATGACAGCAAGACTGTCTTAAAAAAACAAGTCGGGAAGCTGAATGTTCTGGCACATACCCTTAATCCCAGCACTTGGGAGGCAGAGGCAGCTGTATCTCTGTGAGTTGGAGGCCAGCCAGTCTACAGAGCGAGATCCAGGACAGCTAGGGCTATGTAGAGAGACTTTGTCTCAAAAAAAAAAACCAAAAAACCATGAACGACACAACAAACAAAAACTCAAGTTGGGACTAGCAAGGTAGCTCAGAGATTACGGTGTTTGCCATGTAAGCCCGGCAACTTGATTCCCTTCCAGACTTCTCACAATGGTAGGAAGAGAGAACCAGCTCCATAGATGTGCCCTCTGACCACCGTCACACGAATGCTGTGACATGTACACACATTACGCACACACAACAATTTTTTTTTTTAGTCTAAAAAAAGGAAATTATTTGACACTGTTTGTAAACATAGAATGATCATTCTCACCCTTTGCTCTCCTATAGCCTTACCCTCCGTTTATGCCTCGGAGACTCACAGGACGCAGTAGATACCGATCCCAGCAGCCAATACCACCTCCCCCTTATCATCCCAGCTTATTGCCATATGTGTTGTAAGTTCCTTCTACTGAATTCTCTTGAGAGTCTGCTTTATGAATGCCTTCTCTGTGGCCTGTGACTTAGTATGTGTTAAAATAGGTTAAGTGGTTGTGGGGCTAAGAGCCAACTAAGGAAGAAATGGGGGGAGGAAAAAATCCAAGACAAATTATCTAGCAAATTATAAGGTGGAATAATTTAAAGTATGTGGCACTTGCACAGTTAGAATCACTTTGTTTAGACCTTTATTTTGTGTGTCTTTAACCTGCAAGTGTGTATGTATACCTTGTGTGCATGCAGTGCCTGTAGAGGCCAGAAGAGGGCGTTGGATCTCTGAACTGCAGTTCCAGACGGTTGAGAGCAACTGTTTGGGTAGTGGGATCTGAACCCAGGTCCTCTGCAAGAACAAGTGCTCTTAACTGCTGAGCCATCTTTTAGCCCCTAGCGTCACTTCAAGACAAACAAACAAAACCCTTTTTTACATTTATGCATGGTGTGGGGAAACACATGCATGCTATGACTTATGTGAAAGGTCAGAGGACACCTTGGGAAGGTCTGTTTTCTCTCTCATATGAATTCTAGGGATCAAACTCAGATGACCAGACTTGCTGGGAGGACCTTTACTGAGCCATCTCTTAGGCCCTAGAATTACTGTTGATTATCCAGCTTTTGGTGGTATTTTTCTTGGAAAAGACAAGAAGTCAATTCTGCATTTTAGAACTAAGCTGTTAGGATTAAGTTTACCTGTCATGAACATTGTGGGTTAAACGTAATAGGTTTTTTATTTCTTTCTGACATACTGAAGCATAGAAGTAGGCCAGGTCCAGGGTGGTTTGTTAGCCTTGGGTCTATGGGAATGGAGTCTTATGTCCTCAATCATAGCGAGTGCTCATGACCCTCATCCTCCAGCCAGCATGTCAGTAGACTAGTTAGCAGGAGTGGGAATGGGAAGCTGAGTGTGGGGGTACGCTGTAATCCAGGAGTCAGGAAACTGAAGTAGGAAAGCAAAAGTACCAAGACAGGCAGGTCTCAAAGAAATGAAAGTTTAAAAAGAAAACAGGTTCCTCTGCCTACCTGCTTGTCTTGACATTTCCCAGAATGAAACACTGCTTTTGTTGATACTTCGTTGGCTGGGACTTAGTCACATGTCTATAATTACTTTCTAAGACAAATATCTGAGATCACATGTAATCTTTCAACTGCAAGTTATTTTTCTGATAATTTAGTTAACCCTCCTCCCCCTTACCACATACCTCCCTTTCCTGTCTCTTTGTCTTAAAATAAGGTAATATAACCTTCCAACTTAGCTGAAAAAATGTTTCTATTTAATTTTTTTATTTCTGCATTTCCAGGTAAATTTTAAAATCAGCATCCATTTTGTACTAAAAGACTTTAAGCTTAATGGAGTTTTGTGTTAAATCCATAGGTCAATATGGTGGAATAGTGATAACTAGTAATTTTTCTAGTCTACTTATATATTTCTATTTATCCTAGCAGTTTTTATTATATAGGCCTTACATGTTCTATTAAGTCTATCCCTACATTTAAAATTTTTTATTACATTGCATTTATTAAATGTAAACATGTACACATATGCCTGTGTGCATACCTTGGCCACTTGTGGAAGTCAAGGCAACTTGTCTGTGGGAGTCAGGTTTTCTCCTTCCACCATCTGGGTTCTGGGGATCAAGTTCAGATGATCAGGTTTGATAGAGCTCCTGTACCTGCTGAGCCATCTCTGGCCTTCACATTTGTCTTGTTATGCTATTGTAAATGGCGTGTTCTGTTCCTAGTACAGTCAGTGCCTTTCAAGAGTTGCCACTAGTAAACACTGACCATTCTTCATCCCTGTCATTTGACCTTTGTCCTCTGTTTATTTGTGTTAATGTAATAACATATTAACACTTGCTTACTTTTATTTATAGATCAATGCTTCCAGTACCACCTGCAGTGGGCCCAACTTTCAGCTTTGAATTGGATGTGGAAGATGGAGAAGTAGAAAATTACGAGGTTAGTAGATGAAGTGTGAATTAATTTAGGGAGTATTGTGTGTAATTGTCCTATACTTTCACATAAACATTTATTAGGTTAAGTGCATTTTAAGATACAAATAAGTCATAGAATTGTTCAGCATCCCTAGGATACGTGGACATTTTCCACATACCTATTACAGTAAGTAGACTCATTGTGTTCAAGTTAAATTCCAGGGAGGGAATGTAAATGATGAGAAAATGGGGGGTTTTGATTCGGTGTTCTGGAAAGATTTGTGGGAGCGACGATGTTTGAGCTGAATCTTAGAAAGGGATGTTATTTTGTGTTTGTATGAGCTTGAGGGAGGGAAGTGTTGGACACTGTGGTGTATGACCAAAGGGAAAGGAGGGGAGTGGCCATGGGTGGCACAGGCCAGGGCGGCAGCACTCAGGAGTGGGAAACAGAAGGATGGCAGGGTTGAGGCTAGTCCAGGCCACAGAACAAGACCACCGTGTCTTAAGAAAGGGAGAAAATGGAGATTTGAGGTACGATATTGGGATTGGTGCTTGATAGTCTGAGTCAGGAGGATCTTGAGTTCAAGATCAGCCTGAGCTATACAGCAGGACACTTGTCTTTGTAAAAAAGGCAACCTAATTGTAGATTAAAGCAGATAAGTAATGAGCCATTGAAAATCCAGGAAGAATGAGATACTAGTGTATAATCAATAAACATAATAGTTGTAACATCCTAGGATACATCAAACATTTTAAATATGAATTTATGTTAAATACTTGTAAAAACTCAATTCATTGGTCTTTTTTATCCTTCCTTTTCTTTATATACTACCCAGTACAATTTGGTGTGAGGAAGTTACTCATTATAAGAAAATTTTTTTGAATAATGATGAAATTAGTATCATTTTGCCAGCCTTGATGAATTAATAGCATCACAGGTTCTTGAGTACCTAGTGATTTAACTGTTGGACACAGTGGGCCTGATGCTCATAGAGAACAGTCAGGTCTTTCAGAGTACAAAAAGTGTAGTGGGCAGGAAGTATGTTGAACCAATTAGGTCAGAAGTGGAAGGTCATTAGAGTCACACTGGGAATGTCTGTATTTGTGTTTGTTTTTTATTTTGAGACAGGTTCCCCACGTTGACTTTTAACTTGGTATATAGCTTTGAACTTGTGATTATTCCTGTCTCTATCTTTAAGTGCTGCTGTTAATGGTTCCACCATACCTGGTTTGATGTTGTGCTGGGGCTGGAGTCCAGGGTCTTGTGCATGCTAAGCAAGCACTCCACCAACTGCGCTACATACATAGCCGCACATTGGGAATTTCCACAGGTCTTTGACCTGGTTTCTTCAGCAAATACAAGGATTAAAAGAGACTTGAGGGGCTGGAGAGATGTCTCACCATTTAAGTACTTAGTTCTTTATCAAAGGAGCAGAGTTAAGATCCCGGCACCCATGTAAGGGGGCTCATAAACACCTGTAACTCCAGCTCCAAGGGATCCAACAGCTCACTCCTAACCGCCACTGGCAAACATAATACACATGTGTATATATAAATAAAGTAAAATAAATACATTCTTAAAAGATTTGACGTATCAATCCATGGTAGCATTGGATTCCAATTTGAATAAAATACTTGTTTTGAAAATAATCAGTAATATTTGGTCATTAATTGGATATTTGATGTTAATTTTTTGACATGGTACTGTTATTGTGATTTTTGTTTAATTTTTTATGAGCATAGATGTTTTGCCTGCATGTATGTTTGTGCCCCATGTGTGTGCCCGATGCCCTTGGAGGCCAGAGGAGGGTGTCAGATGGTTGTGAGCCCAGTGTGGGTGCTGGGAATTGAACCAAGATTCTCTGGAGGAGCAGCCAGTGCTCTTAACTGCTGAGCCATTGTCTTATTTAGGGTTTCGATAAAGAGACTCCATGACCATGGTAACTCTTTTATAAAGAAAAACATTTAATAGGGTGACTTACAGTTTCAGAGGTTTAGTCCATTATCATCATGGTGGGACATGGCAGCGTGCAGGCAGACATGGTGCTGGAGCAGGAGCTGAGAGCTCTACGTCTTGATCAGCAGGCAACAGGAAACAAACTGAGTTCCACACTGGGTGTAGCTTGAGCATAGGAGACCTCACAGGCCGCCCCCACAGTGACAAACTCCCCCCAGCAAGGCTACACCTCTTAATAGTGCTTCTGGGGGCCAGGTACATTCAAAGTACCACAGCCATCTTTTCAGCCCTGTTGTGTTCTATTTTTTTTTTTTTTTTTTTTTTTTTTTTTTTTTTTTTTTTTTTGGTTTTTCGAGACAGGGTTTCTCTGTGTAGCTTTGCGCCTTTCCTGGATCTCGCGCTGTAGACCAGGCTGGCCTCGAACTCACAGAGATCTGCCTGGCTCTGCCTCCCGAGTGCTGGGATTAAAGGCGTGCGCCACCACCGCCCGGCCTGTTGTGTTCTATTAAAGTCTTATTTTTAATAAATACATAGTAGATGGAATCCACCTCCCTGGGGCTCATTTTTCATATGTTAAAGTAGTTCATACAATATAGTCATATCCTAAACTAACATCTTTAAAACTAGTGTGTGTGTGTGTGTGTGTGTGTGTGTGTGTGTGTGTGTGTGTCTGTCTGTCTGTCTGTCTGTCTGTCTCTACCTTTGCCATAGCGGAGGTGATTTGTAGGAGTTGGTTTTCCTGTCTGGAGATAAATTAAGCTAAGGTTGTCAGGATTAGTGGCAAGTGCCCCTACCTGTTGAGCCAAAGACACTTTGGTTAGAGCATCTGCCCTGTTGCATATTCACCTCTGTACTGTATTGGAAATGGATCTGTCTTTGATAAAAGCATCCTGTAATTCTTGTGCAATTGGTTATCACTCTTCCTCTCCTGAAAAGTACCACTTCAAACAGATACAGGAGAGATTGACTCCCAGACTGGACATGACTGTTCTTGTGAGCTTAGAAAGACTGAAAGCAAATGTGAAAAGTCTGAAAAAGTCAGGCTGCAGCCTCAGAGAAATATGAAAGGAGTCAAGGTAAAGTTGTTATCCTAGGAACTCCACTTACTTCTAAGTAGGTAGAGTTTTCTTTGTAAAATAAAAGGTGTAAGTTCTGGGCATGTTGGTTCACACCAGCAATCCCAGCACTTGAGAGGCCAAAGCCAGGAGGATTGCCATGAGCTTGCAGCTAGCCTGAGCTACATACTAAGTTCCAGGACAGCCTAGGCTACAAAGTAACATCTTGTTTAAAAAAAATAATAATTAAATTTAAAAAAAATTAGAAGTTACTCCAGTGGATGGCCAAAGAGACCATTCAGTGGGTAAAAGCTCTTGCCAATAATCCTTGATGACCTGAGTTCAATCCCTGGGACCCTCGTGGTGCAAAGAGAATTGATTCCTCCCCTCCCCCACCACTCCATGGTACTGTGTGTGCGTGCATGTGCACATACATGAGAAATTAAACTATCATGATACTGCTCCAGTAGAAAATGTAAAACAAGATGACAATCTGTCTCCTTCCCTTCTTTTAGGCCCTGCTAAACCTGGCGGAGCGGCTGGGAGAGGCGAAGCCACGGGGACTGACTAAAGCAGATATTGAACAGCTTCCTTCCTACAGGTTCAACCCCAACAACCACCAGTCGGAGCAGACTCTGTAAGTGTGTTTCTGTGATGCTCCTGCTCACGGGTTTCTCTTACTGTTAGGAAGTAAAGGTTTTGAGTGTCAGGTAATTGATAAAGGTAAGTTGCCTGTTCCGGGTCTATGCTGGCCAGTAAGGTAGTTCTCAGTCATATGGACTGCTGTTATGGAGCAGTCACCTGTTTTTAGCATGGTTGTAAGGTTGAGCGGGCGTCTCCACAGGTTTAGACCATTCATTGCTCTGCAGGACGGTTTCCTCTCACTCGCTAGGAGCTGCTTCCCATGCCTTCTCCTCTGTCTCTAGATACCATGTATCTGGGCTCCTATAATACCGTGGTTCTCAACCCTTTAATATAGTGACCCCCCAACTATAAAATTATTTTGTTGCTACTTCATAACTGTAATTTTGCTACTGTTATGAATTGTAATGTAAATATCTGATATACGACCCCTATGAAAATATTGTTTGATCCCACACACCCCCACCCCACCCCACTTCCCACAAGGGGTCACAACCCACAGGTTGAGAAAACTGCTAATAATACTGTAGTCTTCAGTTTGCCCAGAAAGTCAACACAGCATAACTTTTTCCAGGTCCCTGTATAGCAGTTTGTATCAAGCATTCATTTTTATGGCTAAAAATATTCCATGGTATGGATATACCATGCTTATCCTTTCTTTAGTTGGTGGACATTTAGGTTGTTTCCACTGTTTGACTCTTAGGAATAATGCTACTTGGAACATTTGGATAAACATTTTTCTGTGGGTTTATGTTTTCATTTCTCTTGGGTGGAAGTGAATTGCCTGGAAGTGAGTTGCTAAGTTAAGTTCATAGCCCTAGGTTTAACTTTCTGAGAGTTGTCACAGTTTTTCCACTTTCTGTTCCTGAGAGCAACGCACAGAGATTTCAGTTCCCATGTGTTTAGCACGTTCTCTTGTCTCTGGGTTGTCCTGCTGGGTTTAAAATGTTAACCTACCGAGGTGTGACTTGCCTTTCACCGGAGGATGCCGACTTTCAACATTTTTTCTTGTGTTCATTGGCCTGCAGTGTGTGTGTGTGTGTGTGTGTGTGTGTGTGTGTGTGTGTGTGTGTGTATAGTTTCTTTGAGAAATGCCTTTTCCAATCACCGTGGATTTTCAAATTGGGTTGTCTTTTTTTGTTAGCAAACTGAAGATGTTTCTTGAATATTAAAGATAAAAATCCCTTGTCAGATAAAAGATGTTCAGTAATGTCTCCCACTCTGTGGGCTTAGGAGATGGTTTGGTCTTAAAGTGCTTGTTGAACAAGTGTGAGGACCCGAGTTCCATTCCCAGCACCCATGTACAATGGCCAAGTGTGGCAGTGGGCGCTTATAATCCCAGTGCTGGGAAGGCAGAGGTGGTCAGATCCCTGGGGATTGCCAGCCTAGCCTGTTTGGCAAGTAAGAGATTCTGTCTTTGGTTATCCAGTGTGAATAGGCCACCCCCAACAGCATGCATACAGGTAACATTATATAGACCGAGCAGGTTGTATTTAGGAATGTATATGCATGCAATAACAATTAGTGAAAAAAGAGGCCATGAATTTGAAAGAGCAAGGGGTGCTATATGGGAGGGCTTGGAGAAAGAAAGGGGAAGGGAGAAATGTTGTTGTGATAATCTTCAAAAACAAACCAGCTTTGGCTGGGAATAGCTCATGGGTAAAGTGCTTGCCTGAGGACCTGAGTTCAAGCACTTAGAACCCACTCTTAATTGGGGTCAGGGGTCCATGGCCATGCCTCCTACAATCCCAGCAAGGGAAGGAGAGACAGGAGACTTCCTGGAGCTTCTCACAGCCAGCCTAGGAAGATGGCTCCAGAGCTAACGGTGTGCTGCAGGCCAGCAACCTGAGTGCCGTATGTGGCAGGAGTCCGTGTAAAGGTGGTTGGTTAAAGGAGGAAGTGAGTCGGAAAGGGTGGAGAGTGATTGAGGAGGAACCTGATGTGTGTATGTATACACACACACACACACACACACACACACACACGCATATGGACATTCCCTCCTGTGTGCACACATACACACACGCATATAGACATTTCCCCGTGTGCACACACACATGCATTTAGAAATTCCCTCCTGTATATATATATATACACACACACACATATAGGCACTTCCTCCTGTGTGCACACATACACACACGCATATGAATATTTCCTCCTGTGCACACATACACACATGCATATAGACATTTCCTCCTGTATGTACACACACACACACACACACACACATATAGATACTTCCTCCTGTGTGCACACATACACACACACATATGGACATTTCCTCCTGTGCACACATACACACACACACACACACATATTTACATTTCCTCCTGTGCACACATACACGCATAAATGGACATTCCCTCCTATGTGCACACATACATACACACATATAGACATTTCCCCGTGTGCACACACACATGCATATAGACATTCCCTCCTGTATGTACATACACATGCATATAGACATTTCCTCCTGTGTGTACACACACATGAATGCAGACATTCCCTCCTGTGTGCACACACACATGAATACAGACTTACCCTCTTGTGTGCACACACACATGAATACAGACATTCCCTCCTGTGTGCACACGCACATGAATACAGACATTCCCTCCTGTGTGCACACGCACATGAATACAGACATTCCCTCCTGTGTGCACACGCACATGAATACAGACATTCCCTCCTGTGTGCACACGCACATGAATACAGACATTCCCTCCCCAGATTTCTTTCGTTTTGTAGGTTGTCTTAGTTGATTTTGGTTTTATAGTGCTAGGAACCAAAAACGAGAACATAGCACCCTGCCTCTAAACTATATCCTTTTTGCAGTTTCTTGATGGTATCCTTTAAAAAACAAGTTTCTTAAATTTTTGGTGAGTTTGTTTTATTTTGTGATGTTGAGGATCAAACCTAGGGCCTTAACACATGGCAGTCAAGCACTCTACTACTTTGGTGTATCCCCAACTAATTTTGATTAATTTTGTTTTAGTTCCATTTTATTGTTTGCTTTTCTGTTGAGGCTGATACTTTCCTCATGTCAAAAAAACTTTATCTACTTCTAGATCACAAAAATTTACTGTTTTTTTTCCCTTAATCTAGAATTTTGATCCATTGTTTTTTAGATAAATTATTTTTGTGTATGTATATATTTGTTGTATATATGCAGGTACACATTCTTGTGTGTGCACATAGAGGTTAGAAGTTGTTATCAAGTGTCTTTTAAACCATTCTCCACTTAATTCTTTAAGGCAGGGCCTCTCACTGTTTCATTCAACCTCATCGACTCGTTAGCCAGCTTGTCCCAGTGATCCCAGCTTTTTATGCGGGTCCTTTGGATCCAAACTCTGGTCTTCATACTTAAGCAACAGACTTTGTCCACCAAGCCACCTCCCCAGCCGTGGTTAATTTTTTATACTGTGTCAGATTTAGGGTTCTACCTTGGCTCTTTTTCATGTGAATATCCTACTTTGTAGGCCTGGCTATCCTGAAACCTACTAGACTAGGCTGGCCTCAAACTCACAGAGCTCCTCCTACCTCTGTCTCAGGTACTGAGATTAGAGGTGCGAACTACCATGCTTAACTTTATTCCAGTACTTCTAAAAATAATACAGTATCAATGGTATAGTGACTTTAGTTTTCTAAGTAACTTGATGGAAATCAGAAATATACTTTTTTGTAATTTCTGGTAGATGTGGGTGTTACTACCTTTTTTTTGGGGGGGGGGGTTTGAGACAGGGTTTCTCTGTGTAGTTTTGGTACCTGTCCTGGATCTCACTCTGTAGACCAAGCTGGCTTTGAACTCACAGAGATCCGCCTGCCTCTGCTTCCTGAGTGCTGGGATTAAAGGCATACACCACCGCTGCCTGGCTGTGTGTTACTTATTTGCATATAGTCTGTAGTGCCTGTGTGTGGATGGTGCACACACTTGTACATTCACAGGACATTGAGTGTTCTCCACTTTATTGTCTCTCATTAAGCTCCTTTGCTGTTGCTTCTAGACAGGCCAACCAGGAGCTCTCAGATGTCCCCGTCTCTGCCTCTGGGTGCCAGGGTTACAAGCCCTGGTCCCATCCATGCCACACATGCCCAGATCTTTACATGGATGCTGTGGCTTAAGACTTGGGTCCTCATGCTTACAAGTGCTGTTAACCGTTGAACCATCTCTCCAGCTCCTTAACCAGAAATGTGTTGATAATCTGTTAGAAAAGAAAGAACTCAACAATATCATTTTCAGGAATAGTGGTAATTTTTTAAAAATTAATATTTTGATAACTGAGAATGGCTTTGTAATCATAATAGTCATAATAAATAGAAAACCAAAAATGACCTTTTTGCTCTTTTCCAGGTGTGTAGTATGCATGTGTGATTTTGAGTCAAGGCAGCTTCTTAGAGTCTTACCCTGTAATCACGAGTTCCATGCCAAGTGTGTCGATAAATGGCTTAAGGTAATGTGATCACAAGTGTACAGAAAATAACTATTTTGTATTCTTATTGACCATAAGTTCATCTGAGTGAGTCCATGGTTTAGGGGGAGTTGGGTATAGGAGATAAATGAACACATAGCTTTTAGAGGAAGCACTCTGGAAAGTTCATTAAAGAGCGGCTGCAAGACTGGAGGTAATAGCACTGCATGTGCCCAGCATGGGTGATTTCTGGGTTCAGTTTCCAATATTGTTTAAAAGAATACAGTCAAGAAAACTGCAGCCATCAGTGTGGTGGCAGTTGCGTGAGAGTGGGGGGTGGCTGTTCCTGTTATCTGTGTGCTTGAATTTTATCCTAGGGTAGTTCAAGACCTGGGCTTGGGCTCTTTAAGATTCAGATTTTGCCGGGCGGTGGTGGCGCACGCCTTTAATCCCAGCACTCGGGAGGCAGAGCCAGGCGGATCTCTGTGAGTTCGAGGCCAGCCTGGACTACCAAGTGAGTTCCAGGAAAGGCGCAAAGCTACACAGAGAAACCCTGTCTCGAAAAAACCAAAAAAAAAAAAAAAAGATTCAGATTTTTTTTTAATCAGAGTTTGGATGGGACTCACTGGGGCTTTTTTTTTTTTTTTTTTTTTTTTTTTTTTGCCAGAGATTTTTATGGAGAATAAGCTTTTTACTTAATTCTGACCAGTCCTTCTCTTGTACATATGGAAAAGCTCTAAGATTAAGAATAGCAGTGGTCAGTCAGAGTGACTGCTGAGGCTTCTTGTCCTTTTCAAGTATTTCTCTGCATAGTCTTAATTATGTGAATAAAATATAAATAAAATAGTCAACTTTGGGTTGTTGTGTAGAATGTGCTAAGTAGGCAACTTACTAGTCTTTAAGGTAGAATTGGTTTTCTGGTACATACCTATAATCCTGGCTAAGTCAGGAAAGTGAGACCTGTCTAATGAAGAAGAGAAGAAGTGAGCAGACTAAATCCTGAGGATGAAGAGTATGAACTTTGTAGGAAAAACAAAACAAAAACATGGCTTGTGCAAAGTCCTAATGTGTGAGCAAGGAATGGTCAGGGAACCACAAGTCCATGCAGCTAATAGTAGAGTGGAGAGTGTGAGGGGGTGATCCACACAGGAGGGACTCAGAGATGTGACTGGATATATTGCAAAGCCATTCTGAAGCATGGATGAGTTTATTCTTGATTCTGAAAGCAAGGGGAAGGGTGCAGCTACCGTTGTGCTTTAAAAACCTCCTTGGCCACTGTTCGAGACTGAGATGGGAACAAGACAGGAGGGATGGTTGTTCAGGAAGGAAGATGGAATAGGATGAGAGTGAGCCAGTCATAGTGTGTAGTGACAGTCAGATGAAAAGACTGAGTGCTCTGAGCGCCATCCATCTTAATGTAGCTGTTAGTGTTTGGTGAGGAGTGGATTGTAACAGGTAAGACAGTAAGGGATGCATTGTGTTTCCTTATCTGTGGAAATAGAGAAAGAAAAATGCTTTAAGAGCCAGGAAAAGGAGTAAGTGGAACCATTTGTGTACGACCTTATCTTGTTTATCCCAGCTCTCAGGAGACAAAGGTAGGCGGCTCTCCTTGAGTTAAGGTCGGCCTGATCTACATAATGAGTTCCAGGACAGCTAGAGCTACAAAACAGAGCCCCTGCCTTAAAAAAAAAAAGAGTGAGGGCTAGAGCCAGGCTCTTGGGATACCCCTATATACAGCCCTCACATCAAGAGGTGGAACAGGAGAATGAGAAGTTCAGTGTCAGAGTCCTGTTTCAGAACAAAGAAGTAGATGATCGTATATGACACCCTGGGTTCAATCCCCGGCTCCACCCACGGTGTTCTCCTAAAAAAAACCCACAAGGTTTTGATTTTAAGTTAGTTCCTAAGTTTTTCCAGACTGGTAAGAACAAGTCATGTTTATGAGTTTAACAGAGTCAACCTTGGAGATTTGTGTAGGTTGTCTTGCTTTGTTTTGGTTTTTTGTTGTTTTGTTTTAAAACAGAGTCTTGTGTAACTGAGGCTGGCTTGAAAATCTTGGTCCTCCTGCCTCTACCTATATCCATTGGGATAGCAGGCTTGCACCACCACCTGGTTTAGGATTTGCTTTTTTTTTTTAAAGGAACAGAATATAAAGACCATATGGGAGTAACAGTAGACCTGGGTCCTGGACTGTGAGACGTGACTCCAGAGAGCTTCCTCTTGTTTTTCAGGGAAACCGGACTTGCCCAATTTGCCGAGCTGATGCTTCAGAAGTGCATCGGGATTCCGAGTGACCAGCTGAGAGCACAGATTTAGTTTGGGTGTTCCTCATCACGTGTATATATGGACTATCCATTGAACTTCACCTGTGTGGCTTCCAGCCCTCCCTTTACCAAAAGGGTCAATGGACCTTTCTTTGCACTGTGTGACTTAATCAACTATAAAAACTTACAATTAGTCTTCACAATTATGGGATTGTTATACTAACTGTGTGATTGGAACTCCAAAGATCTTTTCTTTCGCTTAATTTCGTGTGTGCACTAACATTCCCTGGTTTTTGTGTGATCATTCCGAGTGTTGCTGCAAGATTACAGTGGACGTGATCTTTTAGCATGTGCTTTTATAAAAAGTGGTAGCTCCAGATGATATAGCAATCTACCTTATATAGAGCCTTCAGAAACTGTGAGTGGAAATGAGTGCAGCGTATGACTGTTGGTGATAAGTGAATCTGTGTGCGAGTGTGCAACTACATGTGTGGGGGCATGGTAGCTACTGTGTGTATGAGATCCTATATACCAGCATGTACCAAGAATGTGTGTGTAGTTTTAATTATGCTGCAATGTATAACCTGGTGTGTTATTTAAACAGCACTAGTACTGTACACTGGTTTTCCCCTTGTGTTTGCCGTTGCACACTGATTGCTAAGGGTGCATCAATTCTAAACATTGAATACTCCATCCCCTTCCCTCCCAATGAATGGAATGAAAAAAGCCTTCTTCCTTTGCTTCAGGCAGCTGTTCCCTTCTCTTCCTTTGTGATCCTAGGTGGGTCACTTAAGAAAAAAGTGTCAGATTCTCACTCCATGACCTGATTTTTATTATTTTCAATTTTGTTGTAAAAGAAACTTTTAAGTCTCCAGCTTGCTATTTCCAAAAAGAAGGTGCAATATCATACATCATCATTAGCAATATTAGCATTTCAGTCAGTGATCTGAGTGTTGATACTTCTTGTTTTTCCTTTACATTTCCAGTAGTGTCTTACAGAAAGGACCTGTGATTTTATTAATGTGTAGATTTGTAGTCTGTTCCAAAGATGTTTGAGTAATATATTTTCAAGAACACCACTGGTCCCATAAATCTTGCCTCTTTGACTTCTGCTAGAACAAAATCTGTTACCTAACTCAGCCTGGTTTCTGGTGTGTGTTCTTCGCTCAGGCCTCCATGGGCAACTAAATTGTTTTAGAGAACTATTTCTGTTGGTGTTAATTGAGTTTCCCACACTATGGTCCTGAAGTCTGTAGTTCTTCCCTCAGTAAACATTCTCATCAAAACCTTTGTTTCAGGATGGATCAAGTGCTGTAACAGCTCATTTCTTAGGCCTGGTTTGCTTTGATGTCTTACTGTTTTAATTTATGTTAGAATGAGAAAAGCTTAATATAACAGGTGCCCAGAATACTTGGAATGTAATTGAAGATTGGATTTTTGTATAAAAAATAATGCTGTCAAACAGGAATTGACCTTTATTTAATCTGAAATGATACATAGCTGTGTAAAACAAAACAGACTTGTTGAACATAAATCAGATTATTTGAAGTCATTTTTCAGCACTAATGGATTCCTTTCTCCTCCTCACAGTGTGCTCAGCCTTGTCTGCCTCTTTGTGAGTTATCAGCATCTGTTTGCAGCCACACATGCTGCAGCCTTTCGGTCACAATGTGACACTTTGCTGCCAACCTCACTCAACTCGCAATTGGCGCTGGGCCTATTTTTTACTCTGACAGGGAGAGTGTTCAACTACTTGTTACTGCCATGTTCCTTACCCTCCCTTGAAGTCTCTAAGCTCATCACAGCCTAGAGTTCAGGAAAGCCAGTTCACACAGAAGCACAATTTTGTCTTCTTCCAGACACTGTTGCCTCTATCTAGTCAGACAGATAGGATTTGACCTACTTTCTGTTTGCCTCTAGATTTGTGTTAGTGTGTCAGAAATACATTTAAACAGTGGCAAAATGCACACGTTACTTTTAAATCATTAGGATACCCCCTCCTGTTCCTAATGAATAAAAAAGTGTGTTAAAGACCAAAATTATTGGCATATAACAGTCAGCTCCAAATCACATACAGTTTAATCTTTATTTTTTAATTTAAAAAAATCATGTTTAAAATGGCAAAAGTCCATACTATACATACACTTTTATACAGCTGCAAAGACTCTATACCTGTACAGCTCTAACCTGACACTGCTCCACTCAGTATTTGTCTTATTGATGCACACAAGTGAAGCACTTTCCTGATTTATACAGAGATACTGACTACCAAGGCCCACTGTGCTAAAGACTGGAGAGCAGCCTTTCTTTTTCCAGCGATGCTCACCATAAAGGCCCTTCCCAGTAGATTTTTTTTTTTTTTTTTAAATAGAGGTAGTTGGCAGTTTAGGAGGCAGCAGGGTCTGACCTGATAAAATTCTCTTCACCAGTTATAACTGCTATCTCCTTGGGAATGTCTTCTCTTAGCACAGAGCTCTTAGAGGTGGTTCGGACTTTTGTTCACTGAATGGTTAGTGTATTTTAGGAGCACACCAAGTGTGCTCTCCAAGTAGCCGTCATCTTTGGGAGATGCACCAGGTGGCAGGTGGATGTTAATAGCCTTCATCCTCCTTCCTCCTGGAACAATATTGGCTTTACCATCCCAACTCAGCTGTGGGATTTTTTTTTTTTTTTTTTTTTTTTTTGGGTAAGTTTTAGATTTGGAGTTTGGGCTTTTTTGTTATTTTGGTTTGTGTGGGGTTTTGGGATTTTGCTTGAATCACCATATTTTGTATTTTTTTTTTAAACTCCAGCCTCCACAAAACAACCCAAGGCCTCCAAGTATCAAGATACCATACTAAGATTTTTCTGTCCTGAATTTTTTTTTTAGCAGAATCGAAATTGTGAAAGCATATTAGATTTTTATACACTCCCTGAACTGTAATTTGCTAAAATTCTTAAAATTGGGCCTCTTGTGATAATTTCAAGTGCAATCTGCCTGCCAGCTTCTGAGAATATTTTTCACAGTACCTCTGGGCCTTCTTTAGAAGTCTGTCCCCCATAGTGCATCTGGTTACCTCATGTTGCTGTTTAAGATTATGAAAGCTCACAGGGGTGTTTGTTGGAATCATTTGCTCAGTCATTTCCTCAAATCATATTCCATTGTATCAGTTAACATAGTTTTAAATGTATGTATTATAAATATCTGTAACCAAATCATTTGAAGGCTTGATAAATTTTTAACAAAGTTTGTACATTTTTTATGAAAGTTACTAGTAATGCTTTACTAAGTAGTGCAATGAATTTTTATTTTTAATCCCTGTGCCCAATTTTGGAGTTGAGAGGGTTGTTGGTAATAAATGTATGATGTACACTTAAAATATCTGTTGTGTTTCATGTTAGGTGTGTTTTTAGAAAGGGTGTTTGCAAAGGGGTGGAGGGGTGATGGGCTACAGCAGGGTAATAGAGCTGGGTTGAGGTGTTAACCACTAAGCTCACTCTTTCACAGTGTATTCTTTGGCATTGGTATAAACAACTTGAGTCACAAAATGAGTATGGTAACATTGGTACCTACTTGTTTCCTTAAAAGGCTAAGCAAACAGCAGAAAATGTAGCCACACATGGGCACATGCATACCTAACAAGCTACAGGGATAGGAGATAAATTAAGTATCTCTCCTCTCTGTGTTCTCTGTGCCCCTCTTCCCCAATGAACCATAAGACACAGGAAACAGCTCATGTAACTGGGAAAGCGAGTGTACATTAGGGACAGTTTACATCCAAGTAACTGTCAACAAGGGAAAAGGACCCTCTGTTTATTGTCATACGTGATTGTATAATAGGTCTCCTTTGACTCAAAATGTAAGAAATCTGTACCCTAGTTCTTGAGAGGTAACTGAGTAGTCTGGTATCCCACCAGCAAAAGCATTCAGAAATCCTGAGTTACAAGCCATTACCTGGAAAAGAGCTGTTCCTAAAAGCTATTGGATCCTCAGGACATATTTCCTTAATAGGAAGTAGACGTATTGGTGCTGATGCTGTAAGGGCTCTGTCCTTGCCTATTCATTCCCCCTTTGGACAAGTGTTTACAGTATTCTCCTAAGTTGGTGGGATCACAGGCATCATGTGCCAGCAAACATCACTGGCAGAAGCCCCTACTTACACTACAGAATAAGATTCTGATAATGTGGTTGGATCACAAGTGTCTTCTGGCAATACTGTCTGATAGAAGTGCAGTCCTGTAAGACAGTTTAGTGGCCTCATTTAAAAGCAGAAGAGTTGGTCAGGTAGAGTGCTTCCTTAGTCCTGGATTCAGTCCCCAACAGGAAGAAAAAAAAGTTATTCAACCCAGCCCATATCCTTTCAGTAAATAAGGAGGAGATCTTTTGTATTTTCTCAAATCCCATATAACACATCTAACTTGAAGTGGCCACACTTTAAATGGTCAGTAACTGCACATGGAAGTGGCTGTCATAATGGATGGCTCGGGTCCAGACCACTGTGCTGTATTATCTGGTTTCTAAGGAACTGCAAGTTAAAGGTGGGTAGTGTATGCCTGTAATCCTGACATGTGATACTTGAAGGTTTAAGGTCAGCCTGGGCTTTAGGGGACCCTCTTTAAATGGGCCTTACTCTCAACTCCTTTTGTGTGTATGTATGCAGAGGACGACTTTGGGTGTTGTTCAGGGTGTTCCTCTTGTTCTTTGAGACCGGGTCTCTCCCTGGTCTGGAACTTAGAAGTAGGCCAGTCTGGCTCTCCAGTGAGCCCCAGAGCCTCTGTAGTCTCTACCTCCTCAGCACTGGGATTACAAGTATGAGCCACCATCCCCAGCTCTGTTTTGTTTTGTTTTAATGTGGGTTCTTGTGCTTGCAAGGTAGATACTTAACTGACTGGCTGTCTCCCCTGACCCAACTTGCTTTTAACAGAATACATTTATTGTTAGACAGTTTCATACATGGAAACAATGTATACTGGTCATACCATTCCCAGTTTGCCCCTCCCCCTCCCCCAGGCACCTCCAATATATCTCCATTTCCCATTTTTTGTAACTGTGATGGCTATTCTTGGTTGTCATTTTGACTACATCTGGAATTAACAAACCCAGGCAGCTTTGTATACCTGTGTGGGATTTTCTTGATTAAATCATGTGAGTAGGAAAAAGCACTTTTAATCCCTATCTTTTGAGGTGGGAAGATAAACCTTTAATCTGGACCATGGCTTTTGTTGGCAGCCTCTATAAAGGACACAGAAGAAGGAAGCTTACTCTCTCTCTGGATGGCAAGTCCATTCCTTCACTGGATTAAAGCCTACTTCTGCAGGTTTGCAGTGCATACTGAAGACCAGCTGAGACGTCCAACCTCATGGACTGAACAACTACTGGATTCTTTGGCCTTCTGTTTTGGGTAGACAGCCATTGTTGGACTAGCTGGACCACAGCCTGTAAAGCCATTCTAATAAATCCCCTTTATATATATTTTCATTCTACAAGTTCTGTTCCTCTAGAGAACCCTGACTACTAACACATTGACTAATCATGGCTTGATTTTTTTTTTTTTTTTTTTTTTTTTTTTACAGGTAACCATAGCTGCAGTGTGTTCTGGCATGGCCTGTCCGGAAGACGCATGTCACAGCACTTCTGTTAAATTCTTCCCTCTTCTTTCACATGGTCCTGAGCCTTTGGGGAGAGAAGAGTGCAGATTCAAACTCCTAAATTTTATCATTCTTAAATTGTATATCATGCCTTAAACTATAGTCAAATTAAAAAGCACTTCACTTTGAATAGCTAATGTAGCTTGTTATGGTGTAAAGATTCACTTAAAAAGCAGGTTTAGTTGCTATAAACAATATGCTGCCCTGGTACAATTCAGGAACAAAGTTCTAGGCCTGGGGATATAGCTTGGATGTAAAGTACTTGACTAGCATAAGACCCTGGGTTCATTCCTAGCATCACAGACTGAAGGTGTTGGCACCTGTGGACAATCCCAGCAGTTCCCACTTGGGAGGCGAGAGGATTAGTTTGGGATAGCCGTGACTACATAGAGGACAGCTGTGTGCGATCCTGTGTCAAAACATCAGGGTTCCTAGTTTCCCAAGTCATGTTTAGAATCCCCAGATATTTAAATAAATACATAAGGGAAATAAATGGTGATCAGGGCTGGAGAGATGACTCCGCTCTTATAAGAGGTTGCTGCTGTTGTCAGGAGAACTGAGCTTGGTTCACTCATCCAGCAGCTCACAACTAGCTCTAGCTCCCAGGGCACCCAGTAGCCTCTTCTGTCCTCTGGCATCCACACTCTGTGCGCACACATAAAAATAAAATTGGTTTTTTTGTTTTTCATCTGAGCAGTCATAACATTGGGCATTTTGAAGAACCTGAGGGTTCTTCCAACCCACTTTCAGACGATGGAATGGGTTCTTACTAAGATTGCTCTACAGTGCGTGTGCTCCTGACCTCTTGCATGTGGTTTAGCACTTGGGTAGCATGTGCAATTCCCTGGGATGGACCACCAGTACCACCAAAATATAAAACTACATTAAGCCCTTGGTTCTTGGCCTACATGTGAAAACAAGGTCAGACAATGTGGTGGTTGGGCAGTAGTCTAGCTTCGTTCACAGTGGTCTACTTATAATCACCATTGTACGCAGAAGACACCCAACACGCTGCCTTCTGGCCTTTCTCCTTAGGAGTAAACATTGGCAATGTAGAAGCCTCCCCCTTCCCATTGCCCTATGTAGACCTTCTGTGTCTTGGTCATTTTTGTGCGTGGGAGATTGTACTTAGCAGGTAGAGATTCATGAATCCTGGATTTGATTCCAAGGAATAAACTGGGCATGTGGTGCACAGGGTAACCCTAATGCTAGGGAGATGAAGGCAGGAGGATCAGAAGTTTAAGGCCATCCTTAGCTATATATGGATTTTGAGACCAGTCTGGGGTACAATAGACCTTGTCTTGAGAGAAAAAAAAAATTATTATGAAACCTTCTAATATTACTGTATGTCTTCTAGTAAGTGTTCCAAGGTATAGAGAGCATTTCTGTTGTAAATGGAAATAGGACTCATACATTGTAGTTGTCTGCTGATTTGGGGTGGTAATATCAGATCGCTGCTACATCAGAAGAAACTGTCCTGCCAAAATCAGGCTAGCCTAACAAAGGAGAAATGTACTGTTATCTCTCAGCCTTAAAAAGCCCTAGTGTGGTCACTGGCAGGGAGAGAAATGGATTGGCTATGCTAGTTTCAGAAGCCCAGGAGGAAATGGGTTTCCAGGTCCCAACTACCAAATTTTACTTGGAGAAGACAAGCCAGGAAGGGGAAAAGATCACTTGAGCCTAGGCCTTCTGAGGCAGTCTGGGCAGTATAGCAAGATACCCCCATCTCAAAAGAATTAAGAAGCATTGAGGTAGTTCAGCAGCTAGAAAGTGCTTGCTCTGCAGTCCTGTGACTTGAGGTTGTTACCCAAACCCAACTAAAAGTGTAAGGAGAAAATCAACCCAACAAAGTTGTCTTCTGACCACATATGCACCTGTGCATACACATACACAGATAATACACATGCATAATATAATTATTGAGGTCATGAAAAGTAAATGGTAGTAGTTTGGGTGTGGTAGCACATGCCTATAATTCCAGCACAAACTTCAATAGGATTTTAAATTGAAGGGGCAGCCTGGCCTACATAGGAAGACCCTGTGTCAAAGCAAATCAGTAGGTGCCAGTTCAGGCATGATAGCAAAAGCCTTTAATCCCAGCACTCAGGCCAACCTGGTATACACAGTAAGTTCTAGGTGAGCCAGGGCTTCAAAGTGAGATCCTGTCTCAATAATAATAATAACAACAATAATAATATAATAACAACAACTAGGTGCCACTCACCCACAAGCACTGTTAGAAATGATCAAGATGAAAACAGATGCACTCTGTTGTCTTAAACGGTAGCAGGTGCACTGCACAAAATCTGAAGCAGTCCCAAAGGCTGCAGAGACAGCTCACTGGCTGAGAACACTGACTGTTCTTGCAGAGGATGTAGGTTTGGTTGTCAGCACCACATGGGGCTCATTACCATCTGGAACTCCAGTTCCAGAGGATCTGACATCCTGATCTGGTCTCCATGGGCACAAGCACACACGGTGCACAGGCATGCATACAAGGAAAGTACTTGTACACATAAGTTAGTCTTCAAATGTTTTCCTTTTCATTCCAAGGTATTTGTGCTTCAATTTAAAAATATGACAGCACACTCCAGCCAGGGAAACAGGTAGGCTAACTGCAGATCTTCATCTCTCCCTCCTCTCCTCCAAATCCAATCTCATCGCTAGCTATGTAGCAGACTGTAACAGGGCCCCAGGCCTTAGCACAACTCACTCCATGATACAAGTACCATTAAGGTTATAAAACTCAGCACATAAATAGCGCCACCTGCCAAAATGAGAACAAAGGCATACATAATCCATCAAAGTTCATAGTTCTGGGAAAGTCTTTAAATGCACTAACCTTGCTTTTTGGCTTCTGAAATTCTACTTCTGGCAACTGTTCCTGTTAACTAAAGTACATCAACCCAGAATATGTTTTGTGTTTAAAAGCTCACCCTGAGAAAGGTTTGTTGCTACACTGGGATCTCAAACACCTAGTGTAGTTGCTGGCCAGCTAATACATTGGCTTAAACCCATGCCTGAGCAGTCTTCTCTGGTAGATATCCTACAATATTTCTGGAGGCCCCAGTGAGATCCCCAGAGACCAGAACTTGAGGCACTAGGAGTCTCAGCTCTCAGAACAGGGAAGAGTGTGGTGGTCAAGGAGTTCCTATGGAGTGCACAACTGGAAATGTTCCAGGTCCCAGGACTCCCTTTGATCGATTGCTCCCAAACACTTCACCCCAAAAGGAAACAAGTTAGAAAGTCACCTGGTCTGTCACCTCTGGAGATAAGTCTGGTTATGGCACCTTCTGGTTGGACACATGAGGTCAGATGCAGCTGCTGATTCAGCATTGGGGATCCATGTGAGATGTCACTGGATCCCTGTCTCTGGTATGTGAATATATGGTGGCCACTCCTGGTTATCTTTGCTGTGTGTCTGTGTGTCTTTCTGTGTGGTTCTGTCAGTTCTGTTTTCCTGTATTGATCAGTGGCTTTCTCTGGTGTGAGACCTCGCCCCCTAGCTTAAGACCTGTACCCTTCTATTGTGGTACCAACCAAATACTTTTTCTCTGCTAGGTTACTCCAAGAACCCCCCCCCCCCCCACACACACACACATTCACACACACAACTCTCCATCTGTCCCACTCCTGGAGCACACTCACTTGTTTCACTTGACTCAAGTCCAAGTCAGTCCCTGTGTGGAGGTGTGGAGGGACTGAGCCTCTCATCCAGGGCCCCCTGCCATTTAAGCATGCACACAGGGAGGGGACCATTCCCTCAACTCTCATACCTGCACTTAAAAACCCCAGGGAAGGGGGAAAGTCCTCAACAGGCCATGCTCGGGAAGAAAAGAGGAAGCTTTACTCCTTCCTCTTTCTAAATAATTTATGCCTTCCTTTCAACCAGTGATTATAAAACCCACCATTCTCTGAAAAAAAAAAAACAAGTAGAAAAATTGCCCTAGGGCTGCATGAGGGGATCAACGCTGGATAATTCAGCCTGGACAGAACACATTCTCCCTTCTGTCCAACACTGACCAAGGAGACTTTCAACAATCTTGACTAGGTCCTTTTAAAAAGGCTTAGAGATAAATGCTAAAAAGATTTCCTTTGTTACTCAGTTGGCCCCAGATACTAGAAAAAAGTTATAAAAAATAGAAAAATTTGCAGGTTTAAGTAGATCCCAGTTGCTGGAGGTAGCTCAAAGGGTGAGAACTGATTGGGACAAGACCTTTTGCATAAACAAAGTCACCACCACCTTCTCTGATATAGGACAAATTAGACTTAACAGATACTCAGCAAAATTTTGATGTCTTACTCTTTCAGAAGGAAATATCCTAGCTGAAAGTTCTGCCTCTAACCAAAAGATACAGCTGGACTATCTCTCAAATTGACAGCAAAGATTCCTGGGGGTGTGGGCAGACGCCAACCCCGCAGGACTGACCCAACACCAAGCTCTAATTGTTCAACTAACCAGTTCAACTACCCCCATCTACATTAAACAATACCCAATGACCCTGGAAACAAAAAAGAAGTTGCAGTTCAGATTGCCTGGCTTGGAGAGACAGGTATCCTGGTGCCTGCCAATCACCTTAGAATATGCCTCTCCTGCCTACGAAGAAACCTGGAACCTTTGATTCTCAGGAGTCTAATTCTTCCAGAGAAACAGGTGTACACTGTTGTGGGCCAGAAAGATACATTCTTCAGCCTCACATTGGCAGAGGTGAGTCAACCCATTTTTGCTTTTAAGTGGATAGACCCAGAGGGAGGTTACAGTGGGCAGCTTACATGGACCAGGTTACTCCAAGGATTTAAAAATTCTCCAACCTTGTTTGATGAGACAATAAATGTTGACCTCTTGCCCGTCTGTCAGAGGTTTTCTGGGAAAACAGATTATAAAGGGGCCACTGAGGAACTTCTGCAGGAGTTACAGACCTTGGGCTACAGAATGCCGGCTAAGAAAGCCCAGCTTTGTACATCAGAGGCTGCCTGTCTTGGCTACAAGCTGAGGGGAGGCGAAAGGAGCCTGGTTCACAGTAGGATTGCCACTGTCCTTCAGATCCCAACTCCAAAGACTAAGACATGGGTTCGAGAGTTCCTGGGTGCAGCTGGGTATCGCTGCCTCTGGATACTAGTTTGTGGAAATAGTGAGGCCTCTATACACCAGCACAAAGGGGGACACTAAGTTCCTAATCTGGACTGAAACTAAACAAAAAGCATTTGAGGCTTTAAAAATAACTCTGACTTTGGTTCCAGCCCTAGTCTAGATGTCTCAAAACCTCAAAAGGGGAAGCACCATATGACATGCCTAGCTAAATGATTGGACCCTTAGCCAAAGGATGCTCCACCTGTCTAAGAACTGTGGCAGCTACTGCTAGTCTAATGAAAACAAGTTAACTCTGGGTCAAGATTATACTCACAGCACCCAATTCCACTGAGGCCCTCCTCTGAGGACACCAGAATGCTGACTGTCTAATACCTATGTGACCCAGTACCAGGTCGTACTCCTAGACCACCCTCAAGTCTTATTTGAGAAACCCACCACCATCAATCCTGCAACCCTCTTGCCTGATGATGACCTGTAGGTGCTCATCTATAACTGTCACAAAAGATGGAATCAAGTACATGGGAGCTGCAGCAGTTACTTGAACTGAAACGATTTGGGCCCAAGCCAGATACCTCAGTCCATAATGCAGAACTGATTTCCTTTCAGACGAGGAAAAGAAAAGTCCACCACCATATACACGGACTGTGGCCATGCTTTTAGTACCACACATGTCCACAGTATGATCTATAGGGAAAGAAGGCTCCTCACCATGTAGGAAAGGGGAAGGATAAAAAACAAAACACCTTGGGCCTCCTAGAGGCTATTCGGCTTCCCCTAAGAATGGCTCTTCATTACCAGGCCACTTACCTGGCTGCCAGACAAATGGCCCTAGACCAGTGAGGCCTATTGATCTTCTAATGACATACATACTCTGAGCTGGTGCTGCCTGGGACTCCATGGTAAAGAAGAAATGGACAGCTCAAACCCACAGGTTGATGGAGGACACCAGAGGGAAATGTCAGTGTTCTGTGTTGTACTGGTCAGCTGAAGAGAGTCACTCTAGAATGTTTAATGGCTTTAACAGCAGCAGGCGAGCCAACTTCTGATGTACTGACTCCCTTCTGGCTTAGTGAATGCCTTGTTACACACACACACACACACACACACACACACACACACACAGCCTTTAGCAAACTAGTTTCCACATACCAAACCTCTTATCTGGAGTTGTCTGAAGGAATCACTCACTACCTAAGCAATTCTCAGCCATATGAGACCTCCTGGGTTTCCAGGACCGTCTCAAGACTATGCAAAAGCTCTGAAATTCTCTTCTGGAAGCAACTCAGATAACAACTACTACTATATACAAAAAGTTACTTCAAAGCCTAGGTGTCACTGCTCTGGAACTCATGCCAGATGGAATGCTCTGTGGAATCTCTCGCCACTGAGAGAGATCGTTCTCCCAGAAACATCTGGCAGGACTCTGGGAACTGACCTTCACCAGACTTCTCATCAGGAGTCCACAAAACTTTGAGTTGCTCAGACCAAGGTATGTTGTACCTAGACTGGACTGCCTAGTCTCAGCCAGATGTCAGGTTTGTGCTTAAGTATATCCAAAGCAGAGAGACTTTACCCTGGAAGAGATTGGAATGAGAGACCAACACCCCAGTGACCTCTGGGAAAACTGATTTTACCTAGATCCTGCCTGCCAGGAGAGAATACAAGTACTTGCTAGTTTTTATAGATATCTTTTCAGGGTGGGTAGAAGTATTCCCCAATCAGTTTAAAAGCTCTTCCAGGAACTGGTCCCCTGATTTGACCTCCCACCTAGCAATGGGTCCAACAATGGCCTGGCTTCCATAGCCAAAACCTCTCAATTAATAACTAAAGCTTTAGACATAGATAGAAAACCTCATTGTGCATACAGACCTCAGAATTCTAGGCAAGTAAAAACAAAAACAAACAAATAGGACATTAAAAGAAACTAACAAAAATTAGAGTCCAGCAAAGGGTGGATAGATCTCTTTCCTTTGCTTTGGGCGCCCTGAGCCCTGTATAGGGAGGGATTTACCCACTATGAGATTATGTTGGGAAGAGCTCCCCCACTGCTTCCCAGGCTCAGAGACCAGCAGTTGGCAGCTCTCTAATCATTCATTCCTTTCTCAAATCAGTTCAGGCCGTCCAGCCCTCCATAAAGCCTATTTATTAGACTATCTGAGAAACCCAGCTCACCTCTGAGTCCACCACCAGCTTCTGCTTGTTTGAGTCCAGCAATACTGTCTGGGCCAAGCAGATAGCCACAGGGGGCACTGGGGCCAACTTGGAAAGGACCCTACAAAGTGATTCTCTCCATTTCTATGGCTGTGATGGTAGCTGGTATTACACCATAGATCCACCACACCCAGGTCAGAAAAGAAGTCAAATGGACTGTCTCCCAGACTATGGACCCATTAAAATTAATTAAGATTTTATTGGGCCCCAGGCCCTTCCACTTCCTCCACATATTACATTTGGTATGAATACAGGGTCATGGGCCAATACCCACCAGACCTGGGAACTGAGGAAGTTCAGTATAGGGCAGGTCATTAGCTAGTATGTCTACAGACCAGCAACTCATAGTCCATCTTGACCTTCACTTACTGATGGCCCCATTGTTTAGTTGTTTTGGAGAAAGAAAAGATATGTAAGTTTATCATTTGAGTTAAAAATACTGAGCTTATATATGCCCTAGGGCTGGGCTCCCCACTTAGTTCATCATTCCCAGCTAGAAATCAGCAGGAATTGCTGGTTATGCTTAGACACCCGGCCTCTGTACTACATAGGGATAGGAACTAGTCCGTTGACTGACAAAACTCATTGTGACGTGCTGGAGCTTGTCTAATATCCAAAACCTTTAACCTAGGAACTTCCCTTATTTTGATACCTGTTATGCTGCCTTATTGGTTAACTCATCTGGACAAGAGCACTATTACTGAGCCCCTGAGACTACTTGGTGGGCACGTACTAATAGTTCAACTAAATGTGCTTCTTCTGACGCTTTATATAATATGGACCCTGGACTTAAAAAAAAAAAAAAAGAGAGCTGTGCCTGTCCTCATCCCACTCCTGGTCAGAGCAGGCGTGGCCAACTCAACAGCCACAGGCACACCAGCCTCCATCACAGAGAGACAAGCGGTAAGAAACTAAGTAGACTCTAGGTTGATCAGGACCTAGAAATAGTAAAAGTTTCCATTTCTGAATTAAAGCAACAGTGATTCCCGTACAAAAATCAGAGAGGCTTAGACTTCTCATGAGATAAAGGAAACTATGTATGACTTGGGGAAAACCTGTTGTTTCTATGCTAATTGATCAGGAGTAATTTTTTTTTTAATCTTGCTGTGGTTGAAAAATGCAAAAAGAGAAAGAGGCAAAGACATGAATCAGATCATTGGTACCAGTCTCTTCTCTCTTGATCCCCTGGATAACTACTCTGCTATCAGCACTGGCTGAGCCTTTACTTCTTATTCTGATTAAATTATTTGTAGGGCCCTCCATCTTCAACTATACGGCCAATTATGTATCAATTCAGTAAAATTAACGGTCCTTAGGGCGAACTACACAGCTGTAGAGCAGGATGAATCCACAACTTGATTCATTTATTCATGAAACCAGTGGGGAATGAAACAGGGCCCCAGATCTTAGTAGGCCCTCAGACCTTAGTACAACTGACTCCATGATGAAAGTACCATTTGGGCCATAAAACTCAGGACATAGACAGCACCACCTGCCAAAAATGAGAATAAAGACTTAATCCATCAAAGTCCATAGTTCTGGGAAAGTCCCTAAATGTACTAACCTTGCTTTTTAGCTTCTGTGGTTCTGCTTCAGGCTAACTCTTCTTATTAACTGAAGTATGTCAACCTAGAATATGTTTTTTTTTTTTTGTGTGTAGAAGCTCATCCTGAGAAAGGCTCAGTGCTACACTGGGATCCTGAGCACTCAGTATAGTCACTGGCCAGCTAATAAAGACTTTCTTTTGCCTTAAACCCATGTCTGAGCAGTCTTCTCTATTGGATACCCCACAACACAGGCCAACTGCTAAGGCCACGCCTCCCTCCCTGCCCTCTTCTCCAGGGGATCACATAGATCTTTTCCTCCAACCTTCCTTCCCCCCACTCTTATATCCCATTATTCCAGCCCCCAACAGCAGCAGGCATTCCCTGAGAACCTACTGGCCAAGCCTGCCAGAGAAGCAGGTAGGCCAGCAAGGCAGGTTGGCGAGCTTCAGACCTTCACTCTCCCTCCTCTCCTCCATATTCAATCCCCAGTCTCATCCCCAGCTCTATAGACTATCTGCTGTGGTCTCTTCACACCCTCTGCACTCATTCCCATGGAACTAAGCAGATCTGGTGGAACACCCTGCTTTCTTTCCTCCCTCCTGTGGACCCCTAACCTCTTCCCCAGCCCACACCATTCCTAGGTGTCAGATCCCAATACCTAGAAACACATTTTACCTGGAACCCCCAGTGGCCACACCTATCAGAATCCCAGAAGCATTCCCTACTAGGCAACAACAGACACCACACTCACCTAAGAACCAGAGAGGGCAACAGAAAGCAAGGAATGAACACTGACCCAACAAAGACAAGACCAGATATCAGCACCTAGAATTACAATCTTCCCAAACCCAGATGCCTAGACGCCAGCATAAAACACACAACAGCCAGGACAACACGTGTCCACTAAAGCTCAGCAAACCCACTCCAGGAGGCCCCGAGAAATGAAATACAGACGAAGCACAGGACAAGGGCTTCAAAATAGCCTATATGAAAATCATAGAGGTCCTTAAAGAGGAAATGAGGAAACCCATTAAAGAAACCTATGAAATACAAACAGTGGAATGAAATGAATAAAACAGTTCAAGACCTGGAAGTGGAAATAGAATCAATAAAGAAAACCCAAACTGAGGGAAATCTGGAAACAAAAAAACTTACGAACTTGAACAAGAATCTCAGAGGCAAGCTTCATCAATGGAATACAAGAGATGGAAGAGAGAATCTCAGGCATAGACGACACAATAGGAGAAATGGATAGATCAGTCAAAGGAAATGTTAAATCTAAAAAAAAAAATCCTGGCACAAAACATCCAGGAAATCTGAGACACTCTGAGAAGACTGAATATACAAATAACAGGAATAGAAGGAGGAGAAGAAACCCGAGTCAAAGGCACAGAAACTATTTTCAACAAAGTCATAGAAGAAAAATTTCTAACCTAAAGAAGGACATGCCTATCAAGGAAAAGAAACATACAGAACACCAAATAGACTGGACCAGAAAAGAAAGTCCCTTCAGCATATAATAATCAAAATACTAAAGGTAAAAGAACAGAAAAATAATACTAAAGTCACATATAAAGACAGACCCATTAGAATAACACCTGACTTCTCAATAGAGATTCTAAAAGCCAGACATTCTTGTACAGATGTCCTGTTGACCAGGACCACAGATGCCAGCCCAGACTGCTATACTCAGCAAAACTTGCAGTCACAATAGATGGAGAAAATAAGACATTCCATGATAAAACCAAATTTAAGCATTATCTATCTACAAATCCAGCCGTACAGAAGATGTTAGAAGGAAAACTCCCACCTAAAAAAATTAACTACACCCAAGAAAACCCAAGGAATAAATAATCCCACTAGCAAATCAAGGGGAGGGCACACCATAACAAGAAAATATCAGGAATTAACAAACACTGCTCATTGATAACTCCCAACATCAATGATCTCAACTCCCCCAATAAAAAGACACAGACTAACAGAATGGATAGGAAAACAAGATCCATCCTTCTGCTGCATCCAAGAAACACACCTTAACATCAAGGATAGACATCACCTCAGGATCAAAGGATGGAGAAAGATATTCCAGGCAAATGAACCTAGTAAGTAGCCAGCATAGCTATTTTAATATCTGACAAAACAGACTTCAAGGCAAAATTAACCAGAAGAGATGGAGAAGGACACTACCTCCTTATCAAAGCAAAAATCCACCAAGAGGATGTTTCAATTCTTAACTTCTTAACATCTATGTACAAAACAAGGGCACCCAAGTTCATAAAAGAAATGTTAGCACAGCTTAAATCACATATTGACCCTCACACTGATAGTGGGGAGACTTCTATACGCCATGCTCACCAACAGACAGGTCATTCAGACAAAAACTAAACAGAGAAATGCTGGAGCTAACATGTTGTAAACCAAATGGACCTAACATATTTATAGACCATTTCACCCAGACACAGAAGAATATACCTTTTTCTTAGCACCTCATGGAATTTTCTCCAAAATTGTAGGGTAAAGGGGTCAGCCAAAGAAACCCACCCTGACCCTGGAACCAGAGCCAGTGAAAGAAACCCACTCTGACCCTGGAACCAGAGCCAGTGAAAAAAAGAAACCCACCCTTACCCTGGAACCAGAGCCAGTGAAAGAAACACACCCTGACCCTGGAAGCAGAGCCAGTGAAAGAAACCCACCCTGGCCCTGAAACTAGAGCTAAAAGGTTAAAAAGGGCCAGTGAAAGAAACACACCTTGGCCCTGAAACCAGAGCCAAAGAAACACACTCTGTCTCTAACCAACTCAGCATGAAAACCAACCAAACCTTGAGCACAAAATTTAGCCAATCTCTGAGTTTATCTAAGCTCAGGGGATTGAAATCTGACCAATTCTCACCCTGAAAATTTTCTTCCTGGAAAAATTCCACCCCTCAGAAGCCCTATTGAAGCCCTGTACCTGTTCAGTTGGCAGCTACCCTTCTCTACCCTGGCAGAGACAGACACTGTCCTGGATTCCTCCCTCCCAAATTTCTTGAAAGAGTTTTGGGTGGGTGAAGACCTTCTTTGGCCGGATTGGAGCAGAATCTCTGCTGGGAAACTCTCCTTGCAGAGTGGAGCAGAGAACCAATGGACATCTCTGCTGGGAAACTCTTAGGGGAGTGGATCAGAGTTTAGCTGTAAAGGCTCTCTCTTGGAGAGAAGCAGGATTGCCACATCCTGTGGGGAGACCATGCCCCACTGGAACCCAGCTTCAGGTATAGCCTGACTTCCTGACAAGTCAGGATACCTTTCTCCTCACAGCTGTAGTTATCCAGGATACCTTCCCTTCACAGCTGTAGGGCAAGGGTCTAGGAATATAGAATATAAAATCATAAGCTTAAGAGATAAAAACTGACAGTCATCAGCTCTAAAGGTTAACTCATAACAGTGGCTCTCTGCTTATAGCCAGCTCCTCTGTCAACAGCCAGGGGTTAGCTTTTAACCCCCTTGCCCCTTATAGCCAACAACTGCCTGGACCAAAGTTAACTTTTAGTAGATATTTCTACATGACTCCTAGCAGGCATCCCGTGCCTGATGTTTCTATGTGACTCCTAGCAGGCATCCCATGCCTGATGTTTCTATGTGACTCCTAGCAGGCATCCCGTGCCTGATGCTTTCCCCCTTACTCTAAAAAGGAGGACAGAACCTCCATGGCCACAGCCTCAGAATCCCGAGCATGGGCTGTGGTCTCAGCTGATAAGCTTATGTGCTCCACAGTGATATTTTTTTCTTCTTCTCCGGTTTTTTTTTTCCTGGAATAAAGTTTGCTTCTAGTTTAAAAGGCTTTGGTGGTCTGTCCCCCATTATTGCATGACCTCTGACCCAACATAGGTATTGCCTGGGTACCTTTCCCTCCAGAGCTGTAACACTTGCATTGATCACATACTCAGTCACAAAAGCAAGTCTCAACAGATACAAGAAAACTGAAATATTACCATGCATCCTATTTGGCCACCATGGATTAAAAATGGATAAAAACTGGATATCAACAACAACCAAAACAACAGAAAGCTTACAAACTCATGGAAAAACCCAAACTTATGGGATGTTGTGGAATATCACTTTAACTATGTGAAGGTGTGTTACATTTGTTTAGGCTGCATTTGTTTAATTATGATGTGCTGCCTTTGTTTCACCTTGCCTGCCTAAGGCACCTGATTGGTCAAATAAAGAGCTGAATGGCCAATAGGTAGACGGGAGAGGGATGGGTGGGGCTGGAGGCAGAGAAAGTAAGTAGAAGGAGAAATCTTGGCTTGAGAAAGAAGGAATGAAGAGAACAAGGGATAAAGAGAGGGAACGCCTGGGGCCAGCAGCCACGCAGCCACGCAGCCACGCACCAGCCACAGCAGGAAAGTAAGACATACAAAAGGAAAGAAAGGTAAAAAGCCCTGAGGCAAAAAGTAGGTGAAGAGAATAGTTTGTTATAAGAGCTAGCAAGAAATAAGGCCAAACATTCATAATTAATAAGAAGTCTCTGAGCCGGGTGTTGGTGGCGCACGCCTTTAATCCCAGCACTCGGGAGGCAGAGCCAGGCGGATCTCTGTGAGTTCGAGGCCAGCCTGGGCTACCAAGTGAGTTCCAGGAAAGGCGCAAAGCTACACAGAGAAACCCTGTCTGGGAAAAAAAAAAAAAAAAAAAAAAGAAGTCTCTGTGTCATGATTTGGGAGCTGGTTGGTGGCCTAAGAGAAAAAGTCTGCCTCAATGGGACACGATGAAGGTGGTTCTAATAGGCAAGTTCATGGCTCTAAGCGTCTACATAAAACATTGGAGATCTCTCATACTAACAACAGCACACCTATAACAAAAAGAAGGAATGCTCTACACTGTGGGGGAGTGGTGGTGGTGGTGGTGGGTGGCTCATACTATGTGAGGAAAAAATCTATTTTCAATAAAAAGGAATAATTATTATTATTAGCCTTGCCCCCAGTCCAGTTAGTGCTGGCTGTGTGTGAATGGGTGTGGCCACACACTGGGGCTTGAGCAGCTTGCCTGTGGCCACATCCCCAGAGCCCAGCGACAATCCCTCCTCAGCTGTCATCAGCTGCCAATGGCTCCGCAGTCAGAAGTAGGGTCTTGGGTTGGGTTAGCATTTCTCAGCCCATGTTAAAATTCCTATTGCCTTTAATCCTAGCACTCAGGAGGCAGAGGCAGGTAGAGCTCTGAGTTCGAGGCCAGCCTGGTTTACAAAGCAAGTTCCAGAACAGCCAAGAGCTACACAGGGAAACCCTGCCCCCCCCCCCAAAAAAAAATTCTGGCTTCCTGTCATGCAGCCCTTCTGCAGAGGTCAAAGCTGATGTGCACCGGCCATGTCATGTCTGGAAGACAGGATTTCACATCCTTCTCCCGTGGCTTGTACATTTTTTCTGCCTACTGTCTGCAGTGTTCTCTGAACCCTGGGTGGGATACTTTCATGAGGACAGCACATCTGAAGCTGGGCACCCACAGTTTTTATGATCAGAAGATAGGGATTGATGTCATGGAGCTATGTCCTTCTATATTCACCAATTAAAAATAGCTAGGTTTTCCTTTGAAGTGTTTCTTTTGAATTCTGTAACTAATGACAAAGATTTGAATAAACTAATGTGAACAATAAGGGGGAAATGAACAGATATTCCTAAGTGCCCAGGCTAATGAAAGATACTAATTCATGAACTGAGGGAGACCAGCTCCCTCTTATTCCCCCAGGGTAGTTTTGAGCAGAGAGAAATTAGGAGTTTGTAGATAAAAGTATAGAGAGAGACAGACAGAAAACAAGGATAGCCTTGGGAGGGCCTGGGACTCAACCCACCAGCCCCTTCTGTCTCTACTAAAGGGCTTTTTAAAGGAACGCCAAGGGTGGAGCAAAAGACCTCCCCCAGCACAGCAAGTGCAGACCTGGTGACCATGCACGTGGTCCAGACATCCCCAATGCAGCCCTGCTGTGTAAAGCAAGCTCAGATCTCACTAGAAAACCTCTCTGGGCTCCCACAATGAACTATCCACCAGGAGGCGCCATTATACACTACCAAGTATCAAGAATAAGCTTTGCATAGGTCAGGACTGATGTGGTTTTAAAAGTCTAAGTGGGATGGGGCATTGTGGTGCACACCTTTAAACCAGGCAGAGGCAGGAGGATCACAAGTTTGAAGGCAGCTTGGGCTACATCGTATGACCTGAAGTTGCCAGAAAAAAGCCACACCTGTGTTAAAGATTCTACAAGTCTGACTGATTTCCAACTGTGGAGAGTTGGAATGTTGCAGATCTGGACCCAATATACACTGGGCTATCTTAAGTTCTCTGCCATTCATTGCCCACCTCTGTGTCTGACCTAATTCTTGTAGGGAAAATGTTTTGGAATATATTAAATTCACACACCACTAACTTCCACTAATCCAAAGCTTTCACCAACCCAAACCACAGACTATCTTTTTTTTTTCCCCCATGGAGAATAAATTTATTCTAGCATGGTGATTTTTTTTCAGGCTTTACCCTATTCACTCACGTACCTTTATTCTAATTCTTCCCAACCCCCATCATTTTCAGCGAGTAGCCATCACCTCTATTTTACAGGAAAAATAAAATGAATCCATCCCGTAGTAATCCCTTCCATTTCTAACCACTGTCGATATAAATAGCTACAAATGATGTCCTTCATTCACTCACACAAAAGAAGTGTCTCTCCTCCTGCAGCTGAGTCCCAGTGTCCACCACCCTTTTATGTCCAAGTCTTTGCCTACATGGGAAAAACACCAAAATTGACTCCCAGCCTCCGGCTACCATCCTGGTGTCGTCCAGTTCTTAAAATCCATAGATTTCCCAGTCTCTGTCTTGACTGCTTAGAACTGCTTGACCCAGTTGGTTGTTTGAAATCATTTCTTCCTTTGATTTCTCTGATGTCATATTCCCACAGAGACTATCCTAATACAGCCCCTGGGACCTGTGGCGGAGACTCTCACCTCCTTGACACCTATGTACATGGAAAGTGCCTTGACTTACATTCTCACACGGTGAGCCTGGAAGAACTTCGCCGAGTCACTTCCACAGAGAAAATGTTCCTCTGGGAGATCTGAATCTGGGGTCCCAAGTCATGGTCATTCAAATTTGTCAAGAATGGACTAATTCTGATTTCCTTTATGATGAGAGCTGTGTTTTGTCTCAAAAGACCAAATGAGGCTCAGTGGGCAATATTGTTTGCTGGCCTGCACAAAGCCCTGGGTTCCATCTCGGTTACCGCACGGACCAGGCACGTTGGCGTAGGCCAGAATCCAACCTTCAAGAAGTTCAAGCAGGAGGATCAGAAATTCAAAGTTACCCTTGGCTACGCAGCAAGCTTAGGTCAGCCTGTACCATATGAGATCATTTTTCAATGACAACAAAACCCAAATGCCAGAGTGGGGTGAGAGGGGGTGGGGTAGGTGGGGAGACAGGCAGCCTAGTGAGTGAAGCACTTGCTCTGTGACCATGAGGACTGACTTTGGACCTCCAGTCCCCACGTGAAAAGCTGTGGAGGCTGCACACCCATAATCCCAGTGCGCACTGGCAGCCAGGGTCACTTCATCCACAGGTGCCAGGTTCAGAGAGCCCCCATCTAAAACATCAGGCCAGGGAGTGACAGGGATAGGTGCCCTGCTTTGACTTCCTCCATGGGAACAAGCATGGGCATGCATGCACACACAGACACAGACAGACAGACAGACAGACACAATTTCACAAACATCCCTCCCTGAACATCCTGCATACCCAAACTCACCCTGTCTGAGTGTCTGAATATGAAGTGCTTCCGTTGCCAGCCTACCCCACGCCCAGCTCCCCAAGCAGACGGGCATCATCCTAGGCCTGCTCATCTCGCCCTCTGTTGGGGAGTATTATTTTCAGGTGTGTTACTTTTGTTTATGTTGCATTTGTCTAACTCTGTGAAACTGTTACTGTGCCTGTCTAAAACACCTGATGGGCTAATAAAGAACTGAACAGCCAATAGGAAGGCGGGGGGGGGGGGCAGGGCTGGCAGGCAGAGAGAATATGTAGAAGGGGAACTCTGAGAGGAGAAAAAAAAAAAAAGAGGAAGGAGCCAGAGAAGGAGGACTCCAGGGGCCAGCCACCCAGCTACACAGCAAGCCACGGAGTAAGAGTAAGATTTACAGAAGTAAGAGAACGGGAAAAGCCCAGAGGCAAAAGGTAGATGGGATAATTTAAAGTAAAGCGGCTAGAAACTAAGCCAAGCTAAGGCTGGGCATTTATAACTAAGAATAAGCCTCTGTGAGTGATTTATTTGGGAGCTGGGTGGCATGCCCCCCAAAAGAGCAAAAACAAACATCTCTTTTTAAACATTTATTTACTCTGTGTGTGTGTGTGTGGTGTGTGTGTGTGTGTGTGTGGTGTGTGTGTGTGTGTGTGTGTGTGTGTGTGTGTGTGTGTGTGTGTGTGTGTGGCAGTGGGTAAAAGAGGACACTGGCAGGAGTTGGGTCCTAAGGATCAAACTCAGGTCATCCACCTTGCCTCCTGTGTGCTTGGATTAAAGGTGTGTGCCACCAACCACACCTGGCTGTCCCTGTACTCATAGTCAAGCCTTTCACAGCCTCCAAAATGGGTCATTCTGACTCGGCTGCCTTCAGCATCCACTTCAACCCAAACCCAAGTCCTCACTGTCTCTCTGTTACCTACAGAGTGAAGTCCCATCATCTCAGATGCCCTCTCCCTGTCTAAACTTCTAACCTGCTCCAGGAAACCTCCAGTCTCAGCTCTGCCGACACCTGTGCCCTGCATGCTGCCCTTGGCAGCCTCAGCCTGCTGGGGGCACTCTATCCCTTTCTTCTCTTAGGACTCTGGCCACCTCTTCCCAAAAGCCTTCCATAACTGCTGCCAGCCCTTCTCTGGGCCACTCCAATCCTTCTGACTGAAAAGCCTTTGCTGAGCATGGCTTCTCCTTGGGCTGTGCACACATGTGTGCTTGTGTGTTTTGCACTAGCCAGTAAGACCCCTTGAGTCTGCTAACATCTTTACCCTTAGAGCTTAGCAATAGGGCCCAACCCAAGGTGATTCTTGGATGAGGGAGTGAGGAGTAACTCCAGGGTTTGAGTGCCTAAGCTGGTGGAGTTGGTTACCTGAGGAGTGAACGTTAGAGTTGGAGCAGGCTTTGAAGCATGAGGAAAGGCGAGGAGAGCATGCAGGCAGGCCAGTACATGTGGGACTGGTTTGTTTCAACTCAGAGCCTCAGGCTTGGCCTACAAGTTGAGAGCCTCCTGCCTCAGCCTCTCAAGTGCTGATTACAGGCACCACCATGCTCATTTTCCAGCAGACAATTCGGATGACTGATGGAGCTCGAGAGAAGTGTGGACCCTGGGTGTTAGGAACATTTTCATTGTGGTGATGAGGCTGACTCAGATGGTCTCCTTGGTAACACAGCCCCGCTGCTCCTTTCTCTCAGAAAGAGATTCCTTCCTGCAGCTTGGATCCCAGGCCAAGACTTCCTAAGGGAGGCCCTCAGGGTTGCAGATGGGTTCATGGGAGGATGGCTGGGTCAGGCCTGGGGCAGCCCTGCCTTCCACAGGAACTGGAGTGTGCTGTTCTGGACCAAAGTATCATGGCTCTGGGTGGGCCCATACCTGACAGAAAGTCAACAAATACTGCTTGGCCATGGGACTGAGGCTGGGGACTACAACAGTGACCCGGGTTTGGGGGCCCCAGGCCTTTCTCAGATCTGTGGGACCAGCAATTAGGTCCAGGTGAGTGTTAATCCAGGTGGGGTGACAGTCGCACCCACATACTCAAGCACATTCCCAGAGGCACCAAGGCAGGAGCCAGTGTGGCCAGAGCATTAATGCTGTTAGCTCTCCCATAGCCTGGGCTCTAGCAGGGAGGCCACTGCTCCCAGAGGACCTTGTGCACCCCAACCCCCAGGACTGGTTTCCTGTGACTCTTCCTAGGAATACACCACCCAGATCCCACCCGGAACCACAGCCATGCTGGAAGAAAACCACCCCAGAATTTGTCTCACACAGGTGGAGTTAAAGTGTGGACCTCAAATGGCCACTTAATCAAGGTTCTACATCTACACAGTGAACGGCCTGGGGCCGCTGCCCTGGACCGATGACCACGAAACTGGGGTGGGGGTGGGGGGATATGCAGGCAGGAGCTGCTGCTGCCTCTAGGCTCCTTCCAGCAGCCAGAGGCTGGGAGTAGGAGGCAAAGGAGCTCACATAGCTGTGCTCCCTGTGGGTTGACTTGATTGTGGAACGGAGTCAGAAAAAGACAATGACTTGAGTGACCATTTTCTCCCGCAAAGCACAAAGCCTGCCTGTGAGACAGAAGGAAGCTGAAACAAGAGGCTGGCTAGACATGCCTGGCTTGTCGGAATGTCTGGTTTCAACCTCCAATATCAAAAACATTTTTGAAAGGCCCTTTCTGGCTGTTTAGTGGAGTTTGGTGGCTCACAGTGCAATCCCAAAGTTGGGAGGTAAAGGCACAAGGGTCGGGAGTTCAAAGCTCACTTCAACTACATAGAGAGGTCAAGGGCCGAGATGGGTGGGGTTACAGAAAATCCTCTGGGGGCCAGGGGAAAGAAGGGGAGAGAGCGAGGGAGGCGGAGAGAGGCACAAGGCTTGGCCTCAGTCTGACTCCTGTCTGGCCTGCCTCTCTACCCTGGAGCTCTTTGGATTCCTAGCACACATTCCCCATGTTTGACTCACTACCTTAGCCACAGCTGGAGTATCTGAGTTAATCCCGTTGTTTAACAACACACCTGTATGAACTGGCTAACCCCTCTCCAGGCACCATTTCCTCAGACTGCTGTTGGATGACGAGACTTCCTCTGTACAGCATGATAGGGCTAGAGTTAAACTGTTTGGTGCGCATGACAGCGGTGACTATACCAAGCGCTGGCTGGTGTCTGTCAGTGCAGACATTCCTTACGAGGACAGCGTCAGTCCCCGTAGGTCTCGAGAGAAGATTCGGGAACTACATATCGATGATAGATGGTTGAAATTCAGCAATGAGTGAAAAATTAATTCCCCTGTCCCGGTAAAAGACTAGAGCATTCGGTGATTCTTCGATCGTTAAGACGGTGTGGGACTGAGGACATAGCTCCGTTGGCAGGATGCAAAACCAGGTATGGTGGAGTATACCTATAAATCCCAAACTCAAAAGGTAGAGGCAGGAGGGTCAGGAGAGCTGAAGGTCAAGGAGACCTTGTCTCTAAAATTAACTATATAAATAAGCAACATCTTACCCGTCGGATTCTTCCATTGCCTATCATATATCCACCCCCTGCTCCCCCATTTCCTAAAAGTTCCCAGGCACTTTGCCCAATGCACCACATGTTAGGAGGAAATGTATCCCAAGCCTGACCCCAGTCAGCCCTTGGTAACTAAAGACAACGAGGAACATCCATTGTCCTGGGCACAGCCAGGACTTGGGGGCAGCCCTGTGACCTACACAGGGCAAATGAATCTTGCAAGATTTATTAGAATGTTGACTCAGAATTCCTTTGCTCCCTACATGCAAACATGATCATGTGTAACCCTGATGGCTACCTATAGCCATCTTTCATGAGAGATGCTGGCCTCAGGATAACACTGCCCCATGAAAGCACAGGAGAAGGGGACGATGGACCCCTGACATCACTGCTCTACTACCGCACTGAGAAATGCCAGCATCTGTGCTCCCTCTGACTCATGGGAGCCAGAAGAGGGCCTGTATGGGTGGGTGCTTCTCTCTGCCTAGCTTTCTGTAACAGGCAGAACAATGTGTCCTAACTGATTTACGCAATCATGCAAATGTCTCTGCAGGCTAGTGAGAAGCCATTTGGTTAAACAGTGCCAAATGGGATGGCAACAAGCCTGTAATCCCAGCATTTAGGAGCCCGAGGCAGGAAAGTCACTTTGGAGGCCAGTCTGGGCTGCACAGCAAGACCTTGTCTCAAAACAAAAACAACAGTAAAAACAACAGAGCCTCATGTTCAACAGAGCAGCATTTGCTTGGGGCCTGGGAATGGAGCTCTGTTGGTAGAGTGCTTGCCTGGCACGCTGGAGGCCTGGGCTACATCCCCAGCACAGCTGAAACCAAGTGTGACTGTGCATAACTGTAACTCCAGCACTTGGGAGAGAAAGGCAGGAGGAGCAGCAGCTCAAGGATATCCTTGGCTAATAATGAGTTTGAGGACAGCCTGAGCTACATAAGACACTGTCTCAGAAGGTAGGAAGGGAGGGAGGGAGGAGAGAAAGAAGGGAAAAGCTCTGGCAAGATGGCTTAGTGAGTAAAAGCACTTGCAGACAAGGTTTACGATCCAGGTTCGAGCCCTGGGATCCACATGGCGAAGGCAGAGAACCAACTTCACGCTGTTCTGCCTTCACACGCGTGACACACACATGTACACGCTGGATGAATAAACAAGTAAATGAAATGTAATAAAATAGAATCAAATCCTTTCCTAAGCACAGGCGCTCTCAGCCAGAGTCCTTTCTGCAAGGTGACTCCTCTAAACATTTGGCCTTAGCTATTGCCAACAGGTCAACAATACTCAAGTCTTCCTTCTCTGGAGTCCTCTGACTGCAGGCCAGTGCCTCCCAGCTCAGCATGTCCAGACTGGCACTCACGATCTTCCCCAAACCTCAGCCTCCAGCCTCCTCGCTGAGCCAATCAAATCCCATGGTGCTTCATGTTCCTCTGGCTTTGTATTAAAACTAACCGAGAACAAACCCTGTTGGTAGCTGCTGTTCTTTAAAAAACAGGGGGATCGGGATCCGTCCCTGGTGCATGGGCAGGCTTTTGGGAATCCAGTGCCTGTAACGTGATACCTTGCGCAGCCTTGGTGCAGTGGGAAGGGGCTTGGACCTGCCTAGGCTCAGTGTGCCGGGCTCTGCTGACTCCCCATGGGAGACCTTGATTTGGGGGGTGTGGGATGTGGGGTGGCTTTGGAGAGAGGGCTGGGGGGTGGGAGGAGGGAGGAAGTGGGATCTGTGGGTGGTATGTGGAGTGAGTAGAAAATTTCTTAATAAAGAAAAATGAAAAAACAAAACAAAACAATTGGATGTTGTGGAGAATGTGGTGGCTGGATTTACTTCAGGATAATGTGTTGTTTTTTTTTGTTGTTGTTTGTTTTTGTTTTGTTTTAAGAGGGATAAAGAAAAAGAGGGAGGGAGGCGAAGAGAAAGATGACCCGTGTCCAGTTTACACGTCCGGAGCAAGAAGCCCGGTGACCCTGCAGCATGTCATCATCTTGCTGCAGGATGAATCGCCTGGCAGCTTACGGCACTAAACAGCGCACCAGTGTCTGAGGTCAGAGCTCTGGAGGTAGCTGGAGCGGGTCATGCTGCCCAGGGTTTCTGGAGAGCTTCTACTCAGGCCCTCAGCTGGGCTGCGTACTTCCAAGCTCAGTCAGTTCTTCAACCTATGGCCTCTTGTATGGCTCCAGCCACACACCCCCATTTGTTCCCCTAAAGCAAATCATCAAAAAATAAGAAAACCACACACACACACACATACATACACACACACACATAACATGTGCATACAGGCACACACGCACACATATGCACATTCATGTACACACACATACACACACACATAACATGTGCATACAGGCACACACGCACACATATGCACATTCATGTACACACACACACACACACACACACACACACACACACACACACATCAGAGCTCAAATCTTTTAGAATTCAGTAACCTTGACCTAATCTTGGAAATGGTGTGCTCTAGTTGGAAACTACTGTTTGAATACTTGTCACCCATAGCTTCTGTGCTGAAAACTTACTTCCCAAAGTCATACGCTGCTAATGACATTTGCAGATGGGGCCTCAGGGAGTGTGGTGGTTTTGAAAGAGAATGGCCCCCAAAGGAAGTGGCACTATGAGGAGGTGTGGCCTTGTTGGAGGAAGTGTGCCGCTGTGGAGGTGGGCTTTGAGGTCTCATATATGCTCAAGCCGTGCCCAGTGAGACAGATCACTTCCTGTTGCCTGCAAGATGTAGAACTCTCAGCTACCTCTCCAGCACCATGACTGCCTGCATGCCACTATGTCTCACCATGATGATAATGGACTGAACTTCTGAAACTGTAACCTGCCACCTCAGTTAAATGTTTTCCTTTATAAGAGTTGCCATGGTCACAGTGTGCCTTCATAGCCATAAAAACCCTGATGAAGACAGGGAGGGAAATTAGGTTTAGAAAAGGTCATGGGAGTAGGACCTCACAATGGCATTAGTACCTTTATGAAAAGAAGTAAGACCCAAGTTGGCTCACCTGATGCCATGCTATGCTCATCTTCTGCCATGTTATGATCTATTGAGGGGCCCTCACCAGGCCAGTGCCATGCCTTCAGCACCAAAAGCTAAGTAAACCCCCATTCATTCTTTATCAACTACCCAGTTTATGATATTTGCTATAGCAGTGGAAAGACAAAGACACATGCCTTTTGGCAAATTTTATTGGGTCACACAGACCAACCCCGGAACAACTCAGGGTGTGGACACCAGAAGACTGGAAATCACCGGGGCCATCCTGGAGGCTGGCTGCCACAGATAACACATTTCAAGACACCTTATCAAAGGATCCTGAGAGCACTGGAGAATGGCGTGGCATCCATAGGGGTAGGAGGGGACCATCTGTCCTCAAAGTGGCAGCCAGAAATGAAGGGAAAGCAGACAGATAAAGCCCAGGGGCAATTGCATCCAGGAACAGACTTGCTTGACAGCTTGTAACCACTGTCGGAGATCAGATGCCCAGGGAAGATCCTAGTGGAGTAAGCAGTGACAGCCGGAGGAGCTCCAGATGGAGAGCACGGCAGCCTTGTGTGCAAAGCTGACCAGAACATCACCGCAGCCCCCAGAAAGGGCAGCCTGTCTTGTAGGCCCTTCAGTGGTTCAGTACCCGCTTGCCTCAACCCCATGGCAGGAAGGGTAACAGAACATGGACTCAAATGAGACCCCTCCCGTCCAGATTTGAAAGCTTCTTCCTGATTGGTTCCAGTCTGTTCCTCGGCTGTGTGTACACACAGCCAGTCAGGGCCTATCTGGCTCTATAGACCAGGCTGCCCGAGGACTTTTCACGGTTCGGGTAGCTAAAGGTGGGGGGCAAGGCTGCTAAGGTACTCATGAAAGGAAGAAGACCTAAGACTTATTGGGAGGGCTGTAGAGATGGCTCATCCGTTAGGAACACTGGCAGCTCTACAGAGGACCTGGGTTCCGTTTCCAGCACATCCATGGCAGCACACAACCATCCGTAACGCTAATCTCAGGGGTTCTGACAACCTCTTCTGGCCTCCAAGGGCTCAAGGCACATATGTGGTGCACAGACATACATGCAGTCAAAAACACCCATAAAAAACAAACAAACAAATAAATAAATGGCTCTCCAGAGAAAGGCCCCCCGGAGAAGCCAAGATCTGCAGATTCCACTGCAAGAATGGAGGGGTTGCCCCAGCCTTTGAGACCTGCCGGAAATGGGAAATTCATAGCTCTGCCCTCTGCAGATCTGCACACTTGCTCTTAGGGGCTGTCCTTGGCTGGAACTATAACCGTCGTGGCCTCTGGACATCTTGAAGCCTGCCGAGAACACTACCAACCTGTCTTGACTGGCTGACACTCTGTATCCACTGTCCCATCTCTCCTGTTTAAATTGCTCCTGCGCGTCAATTCAAAGCTCTCCTTTTTGTTTTCCTTTCACTGCCCACCGGCTCTATCCTTGAAGTAAGGGCAAGGCAAGAACCCGATTGGAGAATCAACTGTCTCAATGTGAGGGTGAGATGGGGTTGGAGGAGCCCCAGCAATGATCAGAGCCGGTGGCCTCTGGACGGAAGCAAGAAAACCTCTGGCTGGTCAGTAACAGATGCAAAAATCCCGGTTGCACACTTTCGTGTCACGTCTGCGCTCCCCACCCCAACCAGTGTCGTCGTCGTCGTCCCGTCCCGTCCCGTCCCGTCCCGTCCCGTCGTCCCCCCCCCCCCCCCCCCCCCCCCCCCCCCCCCCCGGACAGCCAAGTCCTCACATCCCTGCAAACACCACAGCATCAAGGGAAATAAAGCTACTGATTTGTTTGAGACTCCACCCCAGTTATGAACGGGTTTTGTTTTCCTGTCTAGGGGCTGGCAAGTTTTCTCCTGATTGGTCCTTATTCTTCACCTCATTTGCATACATACATCTGACCAACCAGAGTTCTCAGAACTTCTATAAACCCATGGGCAGAGAGAACACATCAGTTATTCCGGCTCTTGGCTAGGCTCAGACTTCTGCCGGATGGTGAGAGGGGAGATTCTCTCTGATTCTCTCTGATTTTCAGACTCTGATGACCCTCTCATTGGACAAGAGAGAGGGAAAGACTTCTGCTCTTGAGACCCACTAGAAACAGACCCTCCTGAGACTTGCCATTCCTGCTGCAGACAGGGGACTCACTCCTGCTTTGGGAACAGACCCTACTGCTCTCGCCTTGGCAACCTGCTCTCCAGACTGGCTCTTCAAGGACTGTTCTCAGTTGCATCCCCAAGCCACCTGAGAGCTCGGAACTACAGCTCTGTCAGGTTTTTAGCATCCCGTGGCTTCCAGGAGCTCAGGGCTTCTGCTCCTCCACTCCTCCACGGCGACCTTCTGTTTTCTGTTTGAATTGTTCTCTCCTGTGAATGAAACCCTTAACTCCCTACCTACTTCATTCTTAAAGAGGGCAAGACAAGAACCCAACCAGAAACACGAGGGTCAACAGTGTGCAGCCTGGGGGGGCGGGTGGGTCTGGCACCAAAGACCTAAACTAGCTCTGCAGCTTGTTGGCTCCTGACGTAGCCTCTTGAATTCTTTGATTCACAACTGCGGCATTATCCCTTTCACCAAAACCATTAATTAAACAGGAAACTCTCACAGCCCTGAGGCATACACTGAACTGTCCAGTGGCAAGCTACTCCCAGTTTGATAACTGGGAGAGAACCTGTTTGGGGACTAGTTTGATAATTCAGGGGGCCAAGGTGACAGCCATTTTTTAAGAATCAGAAACTAAAGTAGGAGAAGTTCAAGTATGTGTGTCAAGTATTGTACGTCGCTGGACTTGCACGCACGGGGCCTCCGTCTGAGCTGAGCCCCCAAGTCTGAGAATATCTAAGAGCTGCTTAGCTCCTCTCCATCCCAAGGAAGGGGCTGGGCTACATTTGCAGGACAGGCTAAGGTGTGTGAACCAGACCTGCTGACATTCATGCTCATCCCACCTGTGAAACAGCAGAGGGTTGGCAGGCTGGTAGCGAGCCAAGGCTGACTGGCAGCAAGTGCCACTGGCCCGGGGCTGTGGAGCCCTTGCCTGGGGAACTGAAACACTCCATCCTGGGTAAGCTCATAAAAGAGGAGCAGCTTTAGAGGTTTCCAGGCCTTGGGCCACTGTAAAGCTTACTAAGTTCAGGAAGTTTCAAAGATCCCCAAGGAGAGCATCCATAAACACTGGATGGGGACCCTGTACTGGGGCTGCCTGCAAAGCCTGCAGGCAGGAGACTGTAGACCAGGCTGGCCTCCAACTCGGCAATCCTCTTGTCTCTGTCTCCCAAATACCAGGATGCTGTAGGCACATGCAACCATGTTCAGCTTTCAGATTTTTTTTTTCAAGTTTGAATTTTTCACTAATCACATTTTATTTTTAGAATCAGAGAAAAATTATGCGATAGCATTTTAGAAATAAATGGACTAACATTATCATGGGACCAGCTTTCTACTCCCCCTTCCTAAGACTGTATCCCCACACAGACCTCTGGCTAGCTAGGTAGGCCCACTGCCTCCAAGTCCTCTCCCTATGGAAAAGCCTGCACACAGGAGAAAGTCTTGTTGTCCTTGGCTCCCCATGCCAATGTGTGACAAGCTCAAGCCAAAAATACGGGAATTTAAACTCACAAAAATCAAATTAGAAGACAGGGCATGTGAAGAAATCAATTCCTAACTTCAGTGAGTTTTGCTTTCCTCGTGTGAAGAGTGAGTTTAGTAGTCCTGCCCGCTGTCACTGGTGTGGGGTGTTCCTGCCCGCTGTCACTGGTGTGGGGTGTTCCTGGCCGCTGTCACTGGTGTGGGGTGTTCCTGGCCGCTGTCACTGGTGTGGGGTGTTCCTGGCCGCTGTCACTGGTGTGGGGTGTTCCTGGCCGCTGTCACTGGTGTGGGGTGTTCCTGGCCGCTGTCACTGGTGTGGGGTGTTCCTGCCCGCTGTCACTGGTGTGGGGTGTTCCTGTCCGCTGTCACTGGTGTGGGGTGTTCCTGTCCGCTGTCACTGGTGTGGGATATTCCTGTCCGCTGTCACTGGTGTGGGGTGTTCCTGTCCGCTGTCACTGGTGTGGGGTGTTCCTGCCCGCTGTCACTGGTGTGGGGTGTTCCTGCCCGCTGTCACTGGTGTGGGGTGTTCCTGTCCGCTGTCACTGGTGTGGGGTGTTCCTGTCCGCTGTCACTGGTGTGGGGTGTTCCTGTCCGCTGTCACTGGTGTGGGGTGTTCCTGTCCGCTGTCACTGGTGTGGGGTGTTCCTGTCCGCTGTCACTGGTGTGGGGTGTTCCTGTCCGCTGTCACTGGTGTGGGGTGTTCCTGCCCGCTGTCACTGGTGTGGGGTGTTCCTGTCCGCTGTCACTGGTGTGGGGTGTTCCTGTCCGCTGTCACTGGTGTGGGGTGTTCCTGTCCGCTGTCACTGGTGTGGGGTGTTCCTGTCCGCTGTCACTGGTGTGGGGTGTTCCTGCCCGCTGTCACTGGTGTGGGGTGTTCCTGTCCGCTGTCACTGGTGTGGGGTGTTCCTGTCCGCTGTCACTGGTGTGAGGCTTAAAAGGATGAAAGTCTGTGCATCTATAATCATCACATGAATGTTCTGTTATGGTGGCCACTGTGACCACCAGCCATTCAGGAGCTGCTTTGTATGCTGCTGGGTGGTGGGGAGCACAGGCGCGACATCTTTAACTCCTCCTCCACCAGCCGAAATCTATCTGTTTGCTCTTCATCAAGTCAATAGCTTTGTGTTCTTTTCCAACACAAGATTCTAGGGGCAAACAGGCCTGTACTTCCTCTTCACTATGCCCCTATGTAAGTATCAGCTTCACCAAATAAGAACCCTGGGTCTCTGTGCGCACTGCGGCTGCCTCCCTACAAACCCCTGCTCCTCCCTCAGATCATCTAGGGGTAACTAGGCAAAAGTATCCGGTGCAGGAAACCCGGCAGCAGAGCCCCTGGGCTAACTAAGCCTTACCCTCCAGTCTCAGGTATGAGTCAAGCAAACCAGTTCAAAGCCTCTGCCTCTGGTCCAGCCCCGCCCCTTCCTGTCGGCTCCAGAGCTTCACCCTCCCATCACTCAGGACCCATGAAGACATGGGGTTGTCCTAAGAGTCAACGTGTTCTTGACACGCGGCTAGACTCCACAATAGCCTTTTGTTACGCTCATGTGCGTCAGACCAGGCTAGCCTCCAACTTGCTATGTAGCTTAGGATGACGGTGTAGTGCTGATCCTCCTCTGCCTCTCTAAATCCTGGGATTATAGGCGAGGGCCACCACACCAAGTTCACAACAGCCTTCTTTTTCGCTGTGTGTATGTGTTTGTGGCATTTGTATGGTGGATATACAAATATATATTGGTGTATAGGGTTGCTTTTGTGTTTGGAGGCTAGAGGAGGTTCCTGGCATTCTAGTCTGTCACTCAGCTTTATTTCCTTGAGATAGGGTTTCTCCCTGACTCTGGAGATAAGCCAGTGGCTGGCAAATCCCAACAATACTCCACCTATCCCAGCACCAGGCTTACAGGCCAACAGGATGCAGCCACGCTTAACTATTTTACGTAGGCACTGGGAATTGGAACTCAGGTCCCCGTGCTTGTGCAGCTGGCACTCATACCCACTGAGCCACTTTTCAGTCCCCACCAGATCCTTCTTAATGGAACAGGGAGCCCGTGGCGCCCAAGTGGAAGTGGGGTGATTGACTCACTCACACTGATAAAACCTCCGTATGGCGGTATCATCAAAGATTGTCAAACTCATCTGTGCCATTTGGAGGGCAGTTCTCCACAGGAGATGGATGGCTCTGAGTTGGAAAACACCACAGGCCAGTGGCCCCTGCCCAGGCCTCAGAGGGTCTTACCCTCCTCAGGGTGCACGTTGGGGACAGGGACAGCAGCAGCGGTGGTCCTTCAGCGTTCCTCTCCCACAGCTTCATCCTCTTTCCCAAGTTGGCTCTTGGTCAAATCCAGAGGGCAACAGAGATGAGAAACAAAAGGCTTGTGTCTTCTAAAAAGGATGTGGAAACGGAACTTCATCCGCCTCCTGTGTTTAGAACCTCCCCTTAGGCAGCTGCCGCTCTCGGTGCTTAACCTTCTGTGTGCTGTAAACTCAGGCCTTCCACCGGCTGTTAAGACAAAACAACCAAGCGCAAGGAGCTCCAGATGAGGCCAGTCACGCTGGCACACAGTTGCCCAAATATAAGCAGCTGTGGTGTGGAGGAGAAATAGTGATTCCCTGATGCATTCAGTGACAAGAGTTAGCAATCGGTCTACCAGCAGGTTCCAAAGAAATGAATCTAAGAGGTATTTTGAGGTTTATGGAACATACAGGGGGATGTGAAACTGTCCGAGCTGTGGTGAAGTTGCAGGTGCCCCTAATAGGCAAATTAGGCAAAAGCTATTCTGCTTTGGTTCATTTGGTTTTTTTTTTTTTTTTTTTTGGCTTTGTTTGGTTGATTGTTTTTGGGTTTTGGCCCAGGCTGTCTTGGAACTGACTATGTAGAACAGGCTAGCCTTAAACTCACAGAGATTCTCCTGCCTCTGCTTCCCACGCACTAGGATTAAGGCATGAGCCACCATGCTCAGCAATTGTTTTTTTCCACTGGCCTGAAACTTCCTTTTTAGATCAAGCTGGCCTTGAACTCACAGAAAGAGATCCACCTTCCTTTGCCTCCTGAGTGCTGGGACTAAGGCAAGTGACTCCATGCCCGGTTTGGTTTGGTTTGCTGTTGTTATTTGTTTGTTTTGAGGCATGTGTCTCACTTGACATAGGCTAAGCCTTGCTGTGTAGGTGAGGATGATCCTGGTCCTGCTCTTCCGGCCTCTACCTCCCACATGCTGGCACACCTGCTGCCCGACAACTCTTTTCTTTAACACGTGTCTGTGTGTGTGTAAGTGCATACATGTGCATGTATGTTGTATAGGCCTGAGGCAGACATAAGGAGCCCTCCTTGATTATTGCTTCCCTTGTTCATTGTGGCAGGGTCTCTTGGGTGAACCCAGAGCTCACCCATAAGGCAAGCTTCGAGGAGCCCATCTCCACCTTTTGAACTAATTAAAGGTGGGCTGTCACTCCCACCCAGATTTTACATGCGTTGGGGTTCCATACTCTGTTTTCCACACTTGTGACACACACTTTACCAACTAAGTCATCTCCCCAGCCCCAGCTGCCCACATTCTCAACGGAAGGAAAAGCTAAACTTGATAAAAATCAGGGGGTAATTGTTTCCTTACTAGTTTATAGACTCTTAGCTCTGGGGGGACCTCTGACAGTGAGCCTTCCTGTCTAGCCTCTTCCTGCAACACTCTTTGGCCTAGAGGACATAATTTACTGGCTGGCAGGCTCTCTTCGGCCTTGCAGTCCCAGCCCCCATCCCAGTCTAGTCACTCAGAGCTCAGAGCTTTCAGCTTGAGGCCTTGCCGAGAGAGCCTGTACATGACTCTGACCCAGCCCCTGGTGAACAGCTGGCATCAGACTTCTAGGTTCTTTACTCAGCACTGGGAAGGGTTCATCGAAGCACAGGGGAACCTTGGCCTGGGGACTCTCAAGCACTGCCAGACCCATAGGTGGCCAGCACAGTGCTCTCCCGACCTGCCTGCCCATTCTCTACCCGGCTCTTGCCTGGTGCATGCACTGTGACAGGGGATTTCACAATGGTGTTTGGGGGATCTAACACTTACGCTGGGACTCAGAAGAGAGTCTCCTCAACTCCATGTCTAGGAGATGCCTCTCTTTGGAAAACGTTTCCGATGTATTCACAGCTTGGCTGTTCACACTGGGACATCAAGCTCCTGCCACAGCTCGGCCTTCAGCCCACCTTCCTCACTAAGCTCAATCGGGTCTGGATATTGAAAATGTAGAAAACACTAAATACTTATGGTCACTGTTGGGTTGTTAACCAGCTACTTTCAATATTATGTGTGTATTTTAATTTTCTTGTCATCGTGACCAAACACCTGGTGATAACAACTTGGAGGAGATTTATTCCAGCTCATGGTTTGGGGCTCATCATGATGGGGGAGGCATGGAGATGTGGGGACACTCCTGGCTGTGACAGGGACATGAGGTTGCTTGCCCACATCTAGTTGGAACAGGAAGTAGAGAATGGACAGTAAACAAGACAGAGCAAAAAACCTAAAGCCCTCCTCCCTCCCACGCTCTCTCCCCAGGACCCATCCCTCTAGCTGAGCTCCACTTCCTATGGGTTCTGCTGCTTTCTATCAGCTAAGGACCAAATGTTCGAACACATGAGCGTGTGGGGGACATTTCACTTTTGAATCATGTCCTCCGAGGAGAGGGCGGCAGGGGACAGCTGGCTGGTGGAACTGTCAGAACATACAACAGCAAAGCAGTTATGGTAGCAACATCAAAGCACCACAACCAATGTGATGAAAAAGTCTGAAATATGCAAATTCCCAGAAGGTGACACAGGACAGCGAGCCACACTGTTGGAAAAGAGCATTGATCAAAGCAGGATGGCCTCCGATTTGCAGTATTTGGTGGTGACATATTCTGATCTCCTACCCTGATGTGCTGAAGATCACAAAATCAGTGAGTGGATTCACACAGCCACACCCAGTGCCATCTCACTGTTCAGAGGGCAAGTACTGTGGTAGTTTCTTAGGGCATGTATGTATTTGTGTATGCCTGGCTGTTTGTGTATAAGCTATGGAGCTCCTGTAGGCAGACAGGAGTTTCTTTTCTCCTTCCTCTACATGGGATCTAGGAAGTGAACTTAGGTCATCAGGCAAGCACCTTTACCCCGTGTGCCCTCTTGCCAGCCCACGGTAGCTTCTAAGGACAGGGATTGGGGAAACTTCGTAGAAGAAATTGCACTAGAGTTAAGCCCTGAAGGTGAAGTAAAAGACCAGCCCTGGTTAGAAGAGTTACTGTTTTGCAGGTCTGTGTCAGGCCTGGCAGGAGGCAGATAACAGCAAGGGGAGCCCCGGCTCTCTCTGGTAAACTGTCATTATTCTAAAGGAAGGCAGAAAGAAAGAACTCTATTCTGAAACTACCTAATTGATTTTTGGGGGAGACTATGTCTATGTAGTCCAGGTTAGCCTTGAAATCCTGATCCTCTTGCCTCCACTTCCCAAGTGCTGGGTGGGGTTGCAGACCTGTGCCACCGTGCCCACAGTATAAGGTGCTGAGGATCCCAACCCACAGTTTCATGCATGCTGGGTAGGCCCTCTACCAGCGCCAACTAAGCTACGTGCCCAGTGTGCTCTCACCCCACCCCACAACCCAGAGTCTAATGTATACCAAGCTGGCTTCAAACTCAGTAGGTAGCCAAGCATGACCTTGAATTTTTCTTTTTTGTTTGTGCTTGTGAAGGAAGGTGTCTTCAGAGTCCAGAAGTAGGTGTCGGATTCCCCCAGAGCTGGAGTTATAGGCAGTTGTGAGCTGCCTGATGTGGGTGTTGGTAATGGAACTCAGACCCTCTGCAAGAATGATATATGTTCTTAACTACTGAGCTGTCTCTCCAGCCCTGACTTTGAATTTCTGATCCTCTTGACTCTACTTCCCAAGTGCTGGGATTACAGGTTTGTGCCACCACACTTGGTTTAATAAATGTCTTTTAACAGCCGTGCCAGTTGGTGGTAGAGGAAAACGTTCCTGCTTCCAAAGAAATACACCTTAATCAAAAACATAAGAAATAAGGGCGCTTCATAGCTGTAGATGAGCCGAAAACTATGATACAAGAGACAGCCCCGAGGTGGAGCATGATTATAGCAAGCCACATGGTTTGCAAATTGAAGATTACAGTGACTTCTTCTTCTGGTTTGTGTCGAGGGCTTGCAAGGGTGAAAGGTGAAGAGTTCGCAAGGGAGAGAGAAGTCAGCCTAGCCAGTTAGGGCAGTTTCTGGCAGAAGGCCATGGACAGCTAGCCCCCAGGCTGCCTCATACAGGAATGAAATAACTAATGCCCAAATGGCTGCCTAAGCACCTCCCTTAATCCCCATAATGTGCTAATGAGAGAAGAGTCCCTATAGTCAGTGACTAGGAGTAACAAGCAAATCAGGAGAGACCCAGTATGTCTGGCTCCAGGCAGCGCCAGACTGGCTTTATGGCCCCACAAGAAGAGTGTTTTGTTATCAGGAGAAACAAACTGTCCAAGACATAGAAACAGGCAACAGAGATGAAGAGTTCCCTGTATCCATAGAAGACATAGTCCAAGACTTCTGGTGGGGGCCAGAAACCACAGACAGTACTGAATCCTATGTATTCACTCCATATACCTATGGTCAAGTTGAATGTGTAAGCTATTGCTGTGGGATTTTCTGTATGTTAAATGTGTTGCTCTGAATTGGTTAATAAATAAAACACTGATTGGCCAGTAGCCAGGCAGGAAGTATAGGTGGGACAAGGAGAGAGGAGAATTCTGGGAAGTGGAAGGCTGAGGCAGAGAGATGCTGCCAGCCGCCACCATGACAAGCAACATGTAAGATACTGGTAAGCCACGAGCCATGTGACAAGGTATAGATTTATAGAAATGGGTTAATTTAAGATATAAGAACTAGATAGCTAGAAGCCTGAGCCATTAGGCCAAACAGTTTAAATAATATAAGCATCTGTGTGTTTATTTTATAAGTGGGCTGCGGGACTGCCTGGGCTTGGTAGGAGCTGGAGAGAAACTCTCCAGTTGTAAGCTATGCCCTGTAACAGCTAATTGAAGACTTGCTTTGAAAGGCATCCTTCTTAAACAACTTGGTCTACTTAGAAATGTGTAAGGAGTGTCATCCACAGACCCAGCCTCTCCACCATCAGCAGACCCAGTCTTTCCACCATCAGCAAATCCAACCTCTCCACCACCAGCAGGCCTAGCTGCTGTGGAATGAGCCTTTTGTATGATGTGAATATGCATTACTCTCATTGGTTAATAATAAAGCTGTTTGGCCTTAGCAAGTCAGGATAAAGTTAGGTGGGACAATCAGTTTGAGAACTTGGATAAAGAAGGGCGGAGTAAAAAGAGATGCCAACAAACTGCCCAAGAAGCAAAATGCTAGAGGACAGGTAAATCCACGAGCCATGTGGCAATACATAGATGAATAGAAATGAGTTAATTTAAATGTAAGAGCTAGTTAGTAATAAGACTGAGCTATTGGCCGAGCATTTTGTAATTAATAAAAGCTTTTGTGTGTTTATTTGGGACTAGGTGGTCAGGACAGAAAAACTCCTCCTCTGTTTACATATGGTGCCCAACATGGGACACATACATCCACATAAAGCCTGAGAAAGCTTTAAAAAAGGGTTCTAAACACACAAAAATGGAGCCAAGTGCAGCTTCCTAGTTCATGTCTCTCATGCAGGCTGTGGTACAGAGACGTGTCCCCTGGCTGTGGCATGTGGGTTCAAGATGCAGCATGGCAGATTACTGTAGTCTCACACAGGCTGCTGTGTAGAGATGCGTCACGCAGCCATGCACTGTGTGGTAGATTTAAGGTTTTTGCTCATACAGACAAAAAGAGTTAAAGAAACACAGTAAGGAGAGATTCAGACAAAAAGGTCTCTAAATGGGTCACAGTATGTTTGAAAAATGTGCATAGGCTTGGGAGAGAGAAGAGAAAGGGTAGAAACAGTCATAGATTTTAAAATAATAGTAAAATAATTTAAAAGGGAATAGAGTAATAAAAATATGATAAGCCACATAAAGATGGGAAATACACAGAGAGTCTGGATTCTATATTGTATTATGTTTTCTTTAGATTTTTTTTTACTGTTAATAGGTGAAAACACTGAGAGACATTTGATTGTGAAAGCTATGAAATTAAACCAACCTATATATTTTTAAATTTCTTGACTTCAAAATTTAAGTCAAAAGATATGTTACTTTGCAGGAGAGGTTATGCTTTTGTTTCCACAGGAAATAAGAGGCTATGGGTTCATTCTGGGTTAAGGAAAATCAGGTTTGATCAAGGAAGACTCCCTGAAATCCTGACTACAGACATGGGAAAATAAACCTAAAGTAACTACAAGACACATGACATATATTTTACCTGCTCAAACATAAAACAAAAAATTATCTTTGACTGGCTTGTATATAATACACAGTTTATATTTGTATTAATACAGATATATATGTTACCTTTAAGAGTTTATGTATTTTCAGAGCAAGGGGACCTGACACCAATAAAAATGGCCCAGGTGATCCAGCATCCAAAACTGCTTCAAGGCTGCTGACTAAGATGATCCAGCCTCACGAAATACTCCAGCCAAGACTTTACAATTATCCTGATTTTCTTAGTCCCTCAAAGATTACCAGTGCCCCCAATCAGCAGGAAGTAGTCTAGAAAACTACACCCGTACTTCCAAAATATTGGTTATAAATGTTTGTTTTCATTTAAGGAGGGTTGGTCATAGTCAATCTCTTTCTAAAAGAAGAAAGGGGTATATGATATAGAAATGATGGGGAAAAGGGTAGATTATTGAATCTATTTTAATCCAAAAAACAACTGTTAATCTCAAAATATTTTACATTGTTATGGATTTTAGTTTATTTATACAAAGTTAATTTTGTTACACTTTATGTATATTTCTCCTCTTGTTTAAGATATTGTGTTTATGCAGCTCAATTAAAACTGTAATGTATAATTAAGAAATACAGATTAATAGTCATCTGGAATGATCAAACTTATAGTCATGTTAGGTTTTCTAGGTATACAAAGATATATTTCAGATAGATAGGTAATCTTCAAACACTTCAAAGGTCTACAGAATATGGCATTTAAAATGTTTTAAAAACTTAGGCTTTTCAAGATAGACTCTCCAAGATTAGATGGATAATTGAGTGTTTTCTTTGATTTTGTCAAATACAAATAGACTAGATATTTTAACTATAATTATTGCTTGATAACTGTTTTGTTGTATATAATTTTACTATGCTAAAATTATAACCTTCCTTTTTGATTAGTTAGAAAAGGAGAGATGCTGTGAATATGTATTACTCTCATTGGTTAGTAATAAAGCTGTTTGGCCTATAGCAAGTCAGGATAAAGTTAGGTGGGACAATCAGCTTGAGGACTTGGATAAAGAAGGGTGGAGTCAAAAGAGATGCCAGGGAGCTGCCCATGAAGCAAAATGCTAGAGGACAGGTAAATCCACGAGCCATGTGGCAATACATAGATGAATAGAATTGGGTTAATTTAAATGTAAGAGCTAGTTAGTAATAAGACTGAGCTATTGGCCAAGCACTTTGTAATTAATATAAGCTTTTGTGTGTTTATTTGGGATTGGGCTGTTGGGACAGAAAAACTCTGCCTCTGTTTACAACCAGCCTCTCCACCATCATCAGACCCAGCCTCTCCATCATCAGCAGACCCAGCCTCTCCACCATCATCAGACCCAGCCTCTCCACCATCATCAGACCCAGCCTCTCCACCATCATCAGACCCAGCCTCTCCACCATCATCAGACCCAGCCTCTCCACCATCAGCAGACCCAGCCTCTCCACCATCAGAAGACCCAGCCTCTCCACCATCAGCAGACCCAGCCTCTCCATCATCAGCAGACCCAGCCTCTCCACCATCATCAGACCCAGCCTCTCCATCATCATCAGACCCAGCCTCTCCACCATCAGCAGACCCAGCCTCTCCATCATCAGCAGACCCAGCCTCTCCATCATCATCAGACCCAGCCTCTCCACCATCATCAGACCCAGCCTCTCCACCATCATCAGACCCAGCCTCTCCACCATCATCAGACCCAGCCTCTCCATCATCAGCAGACCCAGCCTCTCCGCCATCAGCAGACCCAGCCTCTCCACCATCATCAGACCCAGCCTCTCCACCATCATCAGACCCAGCCTCTCCATCATCATCAGACCCAGCCTCTCCACCATGATCAGACCCTGCCTCTCTATCATCATCAGACCCTGCCTCTCTATCATCATCAGACCCAGCCTCTCCATCATCATCAGACCCAGCCTCTCCACCATCAGCAGACCCAGCCTCTCTACCATTAGCAGACCAAGCCTCTCCATCAACAGATCCAATCTTTCCAGTGATGTTTAAACTTTTCAGTCTCCATTAATTCCCAAATCTGTCCCACTTTTCTTTACTTACAATAAATGGCTTGGTACCTAAGAGATCCTTCATGGAATTTGTCTCTTCTAGGCTCAATGCTTTTGGGTATAAATGTTTAAACAATTATTTGTTTTGTTTTGTTTTTGAGATAGGATCTATGTAACCCATGATGGTCTCAAATTCACACAGTTCTCTTGCCTCAGCCTCCCCAAATGCTAGGATTACAGGGATGAGCCAAATAACTTATACCAGAATACTGTTATAACTATTATTATTGTTGTTAATCTTCTTTGTGGCATTGGAGAGATTGTTCAGTGGTTGAGAGTACTTATTGCTCTCCCAAAGGACCCAAGTTCACTTCCTAGTACCCACAGTGGATGAGTCACAACCACCTGTAACTCCTGCTCCAGAGGATCTGACATCTTCTTCTGGCCTCTGTGGGCACCTACATTCATGTGCACATACATGCACAGAGACAGACAGACATACACATAATTAAAAACAGATAGGGTGGGGTGTGGTGGCACACACCTTTAATCCCAGCACTTAGGAGGTAGAGGCAGGAGGATCTCTGTGAGTTCAAACCATCCTGGTTTATATAGAAAATTCTAGATCAGGCAGGGCTACACAGTGAAACCCTGTATCAAAAATCAATCAAACAAAAGATAAAATATATCTTTTAAAAAACACGACCTTCTATTGTATGCACTTCAGTTGAGCATGTGGCTCCAGGCTCCTGGGCAACATCCTGGGCACCTTGTGGATGAGGGAAAGCCACTCTATTAGCAAAACCATCTTTGCTTCTTGCCTCCTTTCCTCAAATTTTTCATTTTTTTTTTCCTGAAAGACAAGGTCTCAGGTATTCCAAGTTAGTCTTAATCTTGCTATGTAGCCGAGGCTGGCCTTGAACTCCTGATCTTCTTACCTCCACTCTGGAATGCTGGTACTGCAAGCACACACCACCACGCCTGGCACCAGACAGCCTTAGCAGCTCACTGGCACCTTTGCCTAAGGTGAGTGTGAGCCTTCACCCACGTTTATTCTAAAGCTTTCACAATTATTTATTTATTTATTTGATGTACGTGCTTAAGTTTATGTATGTACACCCTGTACAGGACCTCAGGAAGGTCAGAAGAGGACACAAATCCCCTGGAACTAGAGTTGCAAATGATTCTGAGCCAGGTCTTACACAAAAGCGCAGCCAGTGCTCTTGACTACTTAGCTGTCTCTACAGCCCCTATTTTAATTTTATATTTGCGCAAAAGTTACGTTTTTACATTTTAAAATGTTATAGGATTAGGGTATAATACTTGCCTAGCATGAATAAGAGCCTGAGTTCAGTCCCCAGCATCACAATGGATAAATAAAAATAAATAAATTTATATATATATATTTGTGTGTGTGTATTCAGACACATTTGTGTGGAGTTCAGAAGACCACCTTCCACCTTGTCTGGGGAAGGGTCTCTTGGCTGGTTTTCTGCTGTGGATGCCAGGCCAGCTGGTCCATGAGTTTCTGGAGATTCTCCTGTCCACACCTCCTATGTCCCCACAGGAGATGAGGGATTCAGATGCTCACACTACTGCATCTGGCTTTTATGTCAGTTCTGCAGATTCGAACTCACGGCCCAGTTTTATAGCAAGTGCTTTTACCCATAAGTCATCTCCCAGTCTCCTCTTCTCAAGACAGAGCCTTACGAAGAATCGCTGGCTGGCCTGGAATCCACTATGTTGACCAGGCTAGCCTGGAACCCATGCCTCAGTGATCCTACTGACTCAACTTCCAAATGCTGGGATACAGGTGTGGGCCAACCACCGAGCTTAGCTTCTCCGGGAAGTCTTGGAATCACATATTGCCCTGATTTTGCAGATGGATAGGGAGGCACAGAGCCATGTGAGTGGAAACTTAGAGTGCATGCCAGCGATTAAGAGGGTGTGCTGGAGGCAGAATATTAAATACAAGGAGCAGGTGAGCGAGAGGACAGTGAGCAAGATTAACATCATAAACAAGAAAAACCAGTGCCAATGCTTGGGTGGTGCCCTTAATTGCTTCCTTTAGAGATCCTGTTTCTAGAGCCTTCAGTTCTGAGCAGATCTTCCCCCCACACCCCCTCCACTGTCTACCTTCCTGAACAAGAGAGCAAGTTTAGAATCCACATCAGACCTCCTCCTCAGCACCTCCCCCACCTCGAGACCCGCACCTGTGTGCTCCTTGGCTGGAGGGCTGCTCCAGTGTCAAAGCTGACCGAAGCAAAGAGACCTCTTAGAAACAGGAGAGCAGCTCAGGAAAAAGATTTACGCCGTCTCTCCTGCCCTGGGTGTCTTTGGGTAGAGAGCTGCGATGGTAGCCTTTGCTCGACAATGCTCTCAACTCCAGGGGCCTCTCTCTGCATGGACCTCCGACCAGCTGACTGCACTTGCCGGGCAACAGAAAGCCGTGGCTCTGGAGGGCCTTCCTCTCCACATCTTTTTCTTCTTCTGAGCCATTGGCCTCACAATCACACTTCCTCTGAAAACCTGAACTGCTCACTGGCTTTCCCAGAAGCCTCGTCATGAGGCTTTCCACTTCCCAGTTTGAGCTCCAGACTCAGAGAGATTGAAAATGAATCATGTTATTGTGCCCCTAACTAGACAGGTGGTAGGTCACACTACTGAGACACAGGACGACACACCTGGGTTTCTCTGAGACAGGAGGAGTGTCAGGAGATAGGAAAGTAGGTCAGAGGATATGGCCCCATGACCTCTCAGGGCCAGGGAGGGACGCTAAGTCAGGAATAGCCTTGGCGAGCCAGTGTCAAGCTATCTGGGGCCGCAGCTAAGGCAGGGTCCCAGGGTAACTGGCTACAGAGGTAGACCAAGGTCACGAGAGGCCACCACTCCTGTGGACAGTAGTATGAGGAAGGTGGTGCGGCTGAACTCAGACTGGAAAACTGACGGTTAAGAACTGAACAGCTGGTGAGTGCAGATCCTGCAGGAAGCCCGTCCACTCTGTTGGTGTTGTGAAAGGAGGGAAGAGATGGCTCCCACAGGGGGAGGATAGGCTAGCAGGAGAACTGATTGGGGTTGGGGGATTTTGGTTTTGCCACGGAAGGCCATGCTAGCACACAGAAGGAAGGCCCTGAGAGAAAGGAAAGCCTCGAACACGTGAAAGACAAAGAAAGTAGTCGACTGAAGCTCAGCGGCCAGCCAGGGGGAGGCCTGGAAAATCACACGGGATTGGGAGCCATTGGGTTAGTTAAAGCTCTGGGGTCACGGGGTCTGGCAAAGCTGCAGGGCCATCAAAGCTTAGCCCAACAGTGATGTAGCAGTGACCTTTCCTGTCCCCGCAGGAAACACCTGACTGAAGCAATGGCTGCCACCAGCAGTTAGACTGGACCTTCCCATCTCAACTAAGCGGATCTAGAAACTCCTCACAGACACGCCCGGAGGGCTGCTTCCATGGTGCTTCTGAATCCCATCGGGTTGACAGCTAAATTAACCTTCGTAGTTGGCGTCTCCTTCCCTCCAGTCTTCAAGTTGCTCCTTGTGGTTTGAAAGCCCATTGTATGAGCCCAGACACCCGCGACACAAAGAGAGGAAGGCAGCCAGGAACAAAGCAATGGTCAGTGTGACTGTCCCTGCGCGAACTGAGCCAGTGAGCTGCGTGGAAAAGGGACCTGAAGGGAGAGATGAGAACACACACACACACACACACACACACACACACACACACACACACACACACACACACGGTCAGGGCCCTCACATTTTTCTTTCAGGAAGAATTAGATGAAGAAGCAAGGACAGAGGGTTTATTTTAATATTAGTTACAATACTGCACAGGCCCCACTTTGCTTACACCCTCCAACTTCTCTGCTTCCCTCCACACAGAGGCAAAGAAGGAGCAGAAGCAGGATTCCAGAGGATCTGGTGCAGCCTCCCTTGGCTCCTTGGTAAAGACTTCCTCAGTTGTCAGTCTACCCATCTGTAAGTAGACAGGGGCTTGGGAACTAGCCTGGGCACTAAGGGGCTGACAAACCGGACATGGTAGCACACATCTATAATCCCAGTACTTGTGAGGCAGGAGAATCGTGAATTCAATGCCAGTCCAGGCTATATAGAAAGTTCCCCGCCAGTCTGAGTTATGTGGAGACAGCCTGGCTCAACAAAACAAAAACATAAACAAACAAAACTTAAAGCCAGGCTAAGTTACCTAACATAAAAGGCATGTTAGGGTCACAAGAGGGCTCCGTGGTGAAAGCACTTGCCATACATGCCTGGCAACCAGAGCTCAATACCTGAAACCCACTATGGAAGGGGAGAAATGGCCCTTCAAAGTTGTCCTCCGGCCTCCACATGTGCACCATGGCCTGTGTGTATTTGCACACATGCATGCATATTACTCACACACATAAAATAAAATAAACACATGTACACATATGCTGAATGCTTATCAATGTATATATTATATTTTTTCTAGAAAAAAGTACATAACTAACCTCTTAATCTCACTAAACAAACACTTTCTATGTCTTGAATGAGTAACTAAATCAATCTATGTGTAGAATATTATTTTCAGGTGTGTTACTTTTGTTTATGTTGCATTTGTTTAACTCTGTGGAACTGTGTTACTGGGCTTGTCTAAATCACCTGATGGTCTAATAAAGAACTGAATGGCCAATAGCAAGACTGGAGAAAGGACAGGCAGAGAGAAGAAAGAGAAGGAGAAATCTGGGAGGAAAGAAGAAGAAAAAGAGAACAAGGACAGGAGGACTTCAGGGGCCAGATACCCAGCCACCCAGCCACCCAGCCGCCCAGCCGCCCAGCCGCCCAGCCGCCCAGCCGCCCAGCCGCCCAGCCGCCCAGCCGCCCAGCCGCCCAGCCGCCCAGCCGCCCAGCCACCCAGCTACACAGCCAGACATTGTGGTGATATATTGTGTACTCCAATAAAGCTTACCTGGGGATCAGAAGACAAAGCCAGCCACTATATTAAACAGAGGTCAGGCAGTGGTAGCACATGCCTTTAATCCTAGCATTCTGGAGGCAGAAATCCATCTCTGTGAGTTCAAGCCCATACTGGGAACAGAGCATGGTAGCATACATCTTTAATCCCAGCACTAGGAAGGAAGGAAGATGGCAGGGTACAGATAGGTATATAAGGTGTGAGGAAACAGAAAGACTCTCTCTTGAGGCTGAGGATTTCATAGAGGTAAGAACTTGTGGCTGGCTTGCTCTGCTTCTCTGATCTTTCAGCTTTCACCCCAGTCTCTGGCTCTGGGTTTTCTATTAATAAGACCACTTAGCAATTCGTGTTACAGACATGGAGTAAGAAGGAAAGAAAAGCTATACAGAAATAGAGAAAGGTAAAAGCCCAGAGGCAAAAGATAGACAGGCTAATTTAAGAAAAGCTGGCTAGGCACAAGTCAAGCAAAGGCTGGGCATTTATAAGTAAGAATAAGCCTCCATGTGGGATTTATTTGGGATCTGGGTGCCAGGCCACTTAAAAGAATAAAAAAGCAAAAACAACAGCTACAACTATGTACTGGGAAATTAGCATGTTAAACATGATTTTTGTAAATGTTATTGATTAAAACTAAGTTTAAACATTTAAAATTACGTTTTTATTTCTTTTGTGTGCATGTGTATGTCTGTGGGCATGTGTCTGCCACGGTACACACATGGGGGTCAGAGGAGGACATTTGGGGGTCAGCTTTCTCCTTCTGCTATGAAGGTTTCAGGGACTGAATTAATGTCATCAGGCGTGGCAGCAAGCACCTTTACTTCATGAGCCATGTTACTAGGCCGGTTTTTTGTTTTTATTTTGAGGTAAGGAAGGGCTGGAGGTAGAGCATTTTCCTGGCATGCGTAGAGCCCAGTTTCAACCACATACAACTGGGCTGGTGGTATGTTCACCACAACTGGGAGAATGGAGCCTAAGATGAGGCTTACTAAATGAGGCAGACTAAAGCCTCATGCAGTAGCCAACTTTATTCAGAGCATCAGACAATTTATACCCCGAGGGTTGAGAATGGTCACTTAAATAAAGGTCTCATGAGTTCAAGCTGTATATAATCAAGTTGCACATGGCAAAAAACAAACAAAACAAAACATGTTTCCATGGAGGCATATAAACAAATAACAACAGTCAGTTGTAACGAATAATCCGAAGTAAATTCACTCCTATCCACTACACCTGGGAGGGGGACGAAAGAACAACCCAAGAACAATTCCATGTTTTGGAAGAAACTGAGGTTGTAAGACTCTTGTTTTCTTGGAGTTTTCTCACAAGCACCCGGAATTCACTTTGCACCACTCCACTCTTGGACAGTGTTCTGAGAGTGTGTACCCCTGTAATCATAGCTCAGGGGAAGAGAGGAAGGAGGGTCAGAAATTCAAGGTCAACCTTGCCAACACAGTGAATTCCAAGTCAGCCTGGGCGACATGAGACCCCACCTCAACTGAAAAACAAAACAAAAATGGAAGAATTGATTTTAAGAGAGATTAAAAAATAAAAATATCGCAGATAGTGTTTAGTACAGGCAGACATGGAGACCCAGTATCATCATTCTGGCTATGTGGAAAGGAAGGAAACTCAAGCATCACGCTCATGTGTGTGTGTGTGTGTGTGTGTGTGTGTGTGTGTGTGTGTGTGTGTGTGCTCTGCCTAGGCAGTCACTCCAGCTAACTTCTTTATGGTCATTGGTCCAGGAACAGGATGGGCCTTAGAAATGCTAAATTGTCCAAGATCATTCATGAGTAACCGGCAGAGGCTGACTTCAAGCACAGCTGTGGGCGGTTATGCAGCAGCCTTGTTTCTTCTCTTTCAGTCTCTAGACCAGGAGAAAGGGCGAGTCAGCATACAGAATGCTGTTCAGCTCCTGGAAGGGAGGGTTCTGGGCTCCAGTGAAGTCAGTGGTGAGTCTGATGAGCCACTGTGGGGGATTTGATAAAGGAATCTTCCCTTGGAAGCTTCCTCTCTGATAGAAAACTCAAAGAATTAAAGATCTGGGAAAGAGGCCCCCAGAGATTGCCACAGCCTGTATTGGTCAGGGCTCACCAGAGACACAAATCAATTGTACACACTTGTAAAGAGATTTATCTCAAGGCATTGATCATAGTAGCTTGTTGCATTTAAAACCTCATGGCTGAAGGTGGCAGGCTATTTAGACTCAGGAGAGACATGTGGTTCAAATTCAAAGGCAATTGGGCCAGAAATCCAGGAAGTGTCCATATTGCAGACGAATGTACTGACAGACAGATACTTGTACTGACAGACAGATTTCTTCCTGCTTGGGAGAGGTCAGCTTTTTCTTGTATTCACTTGGATTGGACTGGATGAACCCTGCCCATGCTATGAAGGGCAATCTACTGTAATGAAGCCCATCCCTTTAAATATAAATCACATATTCAAACACCCCAGGAAACTACCTGGGATAATTTTTGAGCAAATATATGGGCATTGGAGTTATGGTTTACCCCAGTAACAGAATGCATACCTATAAAGTCTACAACCCTGGTTCAGTCCCTCCCCTTACCCCACAACTACAAAAACCTGGGTATGGTGGTCCAGCCAAACTAACATTAAATTTCAACAGATAGGTCTGCAAATCTCTGAGTATTGCAAAATCTGAAAAAAGTGACAAAGCATCATGAGATGGAATTAGCCTCCATTACTGCAGTTGACTGTCAGCCTACCAGGATCCAGAACGGCCAAGTAGCTAGTAGCTAAATCTTGAGCATGCCTGTGAGGGGTTTCTAGACTGGGTTGAGATGAGAAGATCCATTCTATCTACAGACAGTGCCATTCCATGGGTTGGAGTCTCAGACTGAATACATCAGGTGAAAGCGAGCTGAGGACCAGTGCTCATCTCTCCTCGCTTCCCAATTGCACATGCGATGTGACTAGCTGCCTCCAACTCCTGCCACCATGGCTTACCCACCACGATGAACGGTGACCCCAAATCAACGCTTCCTTCTTTTTTTTTTTTTGGTTTTTCGAGACAGGGTTTCTCTGTGTAGCTTTGCGCCTTTTCCTGGGACTCACTTGGTAGCCCAGGCTGGCCTCGAACTCACAGAGATCCGCCTGGCTCTGCCTCCCGAGTGCTGGGATTAAAGGCGTGCGCCACCACCGCCCGGCAACGCTTCCTTCTTGAAGTTGCTTTCTGTGGTCAGGTATTTGCCACAGCAGTGAGAAGAGTAACTGATCTAATTACCTAGGCAGTTCTGAAATCCAGTGATGAATGTCCTTAAAAGAGCTACACAGGGGCCATGCAGAAGAGAAGAATGCTTTTTGGATGCCCAGAAGAGCCTGTTATGACATGGGCAGAAGCCAAGTAAACCAGTGAATGTCTACAGCCACCAGTGTGGTCACCAGAAGCTGGAAGAACCAAATAGAAAGTGTCCCCTAGAGCCTGGAAAGGGAGCACAGATCTGCGGACATTTTAGTTTTGGACTTTGGCTATGAGGAGTGTGAGTATAAATTTCTGTGGATCTACTTCATGATTGAATCGTGCTCCTGAGGAGCTGACCCACCTGGGGAACACCAAAAGGACCATGTTCTTCACTGCCCTACCCTGGCTAGTCACACCATGGACTTGTGGGGTTCCTCACTACCCTACCCTGGCTAGTCACACCATGGACTTGTGGGGTTCCTCACTGCCCTACCCTGGATAGTCACACCATGGACTTGTGGGGTTCCTCACTGCCCTACCCTGGTTAGTCACACCATGGACTTGTGGGGTTCCTCAATGCCCTACCCTGGTTAGTCACACCATGGACTTGTGGGGTTCCTCACTGCCCTACCCTGGTTAGTCACACCATGGACTTGTGGGGTTCCTCACTGCCCTACCCTGGTTAGTCACACCATGGACTTGTGGGGTTCCTCACTGCCCTACCCTGGTTAGTCACACCATGGACTTGTGGGGTTCCTCACTGCCCTACCCTGGTTAGTCACACCATGGACTTGTGGGGTTCCTCACTGCCCTACCCTGGTTAGTCACACCATGGACTTGTGGGGTTCCTCACTGCCCTACCCTGGCTAGTCACACCATGGACTTGTGTGAGCACATGCTTGCATACACACACACAGGGCAAGGGCAGCAGGACTCCTTCAGAATCCTTCACACCTCCTCTCCTCACCCCTTCTCTCCTCACCCCTCCCCTCCCCTCCCCTCCCCTCCCCTCCCCTCCCCTCCCCTCCCCTCCCCTCCCCTCCCCTCCCCTCCCCTCCCCTCCCCTCCCCTCTCCTCTCCTCTCCTCTCCTCTCCTTTCCCCTTCTGCTTTGCCAAAGGAGTCAGTCCTGTTCTTGCCCACTGTTGGCTGACATTTCTCACTTGCTCAGCACCCCAGTTCTGTATTCTCCACTGTTATAGGTGCTAGTCTTCAAAGATTAACCCTGATTCTGTCTTCCGGGCCTAAGAAGCCCTAATTTTGCTCAGTCCTGGACACACTGTCACCATCTCTCGCGTCAGAGAGCATGGTTGTGCATTTACACAGGTCGGCACTCTGCAGCGCGGACACATCTAGAAATCCAAGCTCACTGTCTGCTCAGCGATTTCCTGTCCTCTAACCTCTTGGGAAGCATGGTATGTCCCAGAGCTCTAGAATCTGCTTAGCATTTGTTTCTTCTGCAGGGTGCAAGATGCACCTGCCTGGCTATTAAAACCAGACCCAAGTGTGAAGCCCCTTTCCAGCGTGCAGTTTCATCTGTTGGTCTTTCCTGCAGAAAACACACGTGCCCTGGAAAGTGAGGCGGGGCTAACTCTGGCGTGTTTCATTGACAGCATAAAGCTAAGGCCTATCTATGCTTTTTGTTTTCTTTTGAGACAGTCTCACTATGCATCCCTCGCTTGCCGATAACTCACTACGTAGGCCAGGTTGGCCCTGGCGGATCCTTCTCCCTCTACCTCCCAAGTGCTGGGGATTCATTCAGGCATGCACCACCATGCCTGGCTAAGGTATAATTTTATTTGTAAAGAAAAGATATAGAACAATGGAGTTATATTTATGAAGTTTACCTAAATATTGAGTCTACAAAAATATGAGGGTATGTCTGATTTGAAATCTTGCTCCTTTTTTTTTTTTTACATTTATTTATTGTGTTTGTCTATGTGTGTGTGGACATGAGCAGATCAACATGTTGATTTTCTCTACCATGTGGGGTCCAGGCTTCAAAGACAGGTCATCAGACTTCATGACAAGCACCTTTACCTGCTGAGCCATCCTCTTCAACTGCTTTTTTTTTTTTTTTTGGTTTTTCGAGACAGGGTTTCTCTGTGTAGCTTTGCGCCTTTTCTGGGACTCACTTGGTAGCCCAGGCTGGCCTCGAACTCACAGAGATCCGCCTGGCTCTGCCTCCCGAGTGCTGGGATTAAAGGCGTGCGCCACCACCGCCCGGCTTTCAACTGCTTTTTAAAAGCAGGGTCTCATTTAGCTCAGGCTGTCCTTGAACTCACTATGTAGTTGAGGATGACCTTCAAACCCCAACTCTTAAAATAAATCACACCAGTGCCGGTGTGGTACCCCACGCCTTTAATCCCAGCACTGGAGAGGCAGAGGAGACCAGGAACAGAATGCATGCCTAGAAAGTCTACCACCCTGGTTCAGTCCCTCCCCTTACCCCACAACTACAAAAACCTGGGTATGGTGGTCCAGCCAAACTAACATATTAAATTTCAATAGATAGATCTGCAAATCTCTGAGTATTGCAAAATCTGAAAGAAGTGTCCCCAGATGTGACAAAGCATCATGAAATGGAATTAGCCTCCATTACTGCAGTTGACTGTCAGCCTATCAGGATCTAGAATGGCCTAGGAGCTAGTAGCTAAATGTTGAGCATGCCCATCCAGGACTATGTAGTGAGACCTTGCCTCAAAAGCACAAAACAAAACAACAAAAAAATCACACAGTAGCTGAGCATGGTAGCACTCTCCTTTCATTCCAGCATTGGGAGCAGAGGTAAGATTGCTATGGGTTTGAGTCAGCCTTGACTATAGCACAAGATCGTAGTTCTCAAAGTGTACACTATAAAATATAACTCTGTAATCAAGATAACGTAGTGGTATTTGCTCCACCTATGACCGTGGGCTAATGGGCCCGAAGGAGGCGGTGCTTCCTGCCATTGTACACGACCTCTTAAAAGGAGAGGGAGAAGGGTCACATGCCCCTTCTCCCTGCTCCTGCCTACAAGGTGGATTCGCTCCTGGTCAGATCAGAGGATGACTCCAGCTGTCTGCTCTGTTCTGTATTCATGAGTGTATTTCCTCAATTTACCCTAATAATTTTCCTAATACTTCTTAAACGGACTCCGGTGGATTTATCGCTTTATCTGGTGCCCAACATGGGCCATGAACCCACTGAGATTAAGAGTCTCATGTTCTACTGACTGATCCCTCTCCCTTTCCTTTTAAGAGGTCATGTACAACGGCTCCTTCCGGCCCTATAGCCCAAGGTCATGGGCAGAGCAAATACAAGATACTGAGCCAGGCATGGTGGTACATGCCTTTAATCCCAACACTTGGAAGGTGGAGGCAGGAGAACCAGAAATTCAAGGCCAGACTGGATTACATAATTTCAAAAACTAAAATAATCCCAAATATATATAAAAATTTGTAATGTCAACTTGTGTAATATATACTTCTGGAGTTGGAATATATTCTCTCTATATCTGAGTTTTCCTTAAAACAACAACAAACAACAACAACAACAACAACAACAACACACACACACACACACACACACACACACACACACACACACACGTCAGTTTCTGCTTCCTGGTTCTGTGAGGTTTCAGGAGTCCCCTAAATTCTGCTGTGCCTTCCCCACTACGAGCAGCTGTGAGCCCAAATCGTCCCTCTTCTCTAAGAAAGCCCTCTTACATCTTTCCAGAACATTTCACCCAAACACAAAAGAACGTACCTTCTCAGCACCTCATGGAACTTTCCCCCAAATGGACCACATGCTCAGTCACAAAGCAAGTCTCAACAGATACAAGAAAACTGAAATAACTCCCTGCACCCTGTCTGACCAGCACAGATGAAAGCTGGATTCCAACAACAATAACACCAACAGAAAACTCACAAACTCACAGAAACTGAACAACTCACTACTGGGTGACAAATAGGTCAAGACTGTGGTAATATATTGTGCACCCCAATAAATCTAGGGATAGGCAGAGCCAGCTACTAGATTAGACATGGACGCCAGACAGTGGTGGCACACATACCCTTAATCCTATCACTCAGGAGGCAGAGATTCGTCTGGATCTCTGTGAGTTTAAGGCCACACTGGGAACAGAGCCCGACGTGGTGGCACACCTTTAATCCCAGTACTTGAGATCTCATGCCTTTGCTTGGGAAGCACACATGCCTTTAATCCCAGGAAGTGAGATGGCAGGGCAGAAAAAGGTATATAAGACGTGAGGAAACAGGAACTCACTGTCTTGAGACTGAGGATTTCGTAGAGGTAAGAACTTTGTGGCTGGCTTGTTCTGTTTCTCTGATGTTTCAGCTTTCACCCCAATGTCTGGCTCTGGGTTTTTTATTATAAGACCTTTTAAGATTTGTGTTATACAAGACAAATTAGGGAAGAAATGAAAGACTTTCTAGAATTGAATGAAAATCAACACACAGCATACCCAAACTTAAGGGATGCAATTAAGGTAATTCTAAAAGGCAAATTCATAGTGCTAAATACCTATATGTAAATTAAGCCAGGTGGTAGTGATTCACACCTTTAATTTCAGCACTTGGGAGGCAGAGGCAAGTGGATCTCTGTGAGTTCAAGGCCAGCCTGATCTACAAAGCGAATTCTAGGACAGCCAGTACTATTACACTGAGAAACCCTGTCTCAAAAAAAACCAAAAAGTAAAAAGAGAGAGATCTCATACTATCAACTTAAAGCACACCTTAAAGTTCTAGAACTAAAAGAAGAAATAACACCCCAAAAGGAATAGAAAGCAAAAAATAATCAAATTCCAGGCTGAAATCAATAAAATAGAAATAAAAAAAATCAATGAAACACAGAGTTGGTTCTTTGAGAAAATGACTAAGATCAACAAATCCTTAGCCAAATTAACTAAAAGGTGAGAAGAGAAGATCCAAATTAATAAAATTAAAGATGAAAAGGGGGACATAACAGACACCGAGGGAATCAGAGAATCATAATGTCATACTTTAAAAACCTGTACCACACAAAATTAAAAAATCTAAAAGAAATGGATAACTTTCTTTAAAAAATACCACCTATCAAAATTAAATCAAGAGCAGATAAGCAATTCAAACAGACCTATGACTGCTGGTGAAATACAAGCTGCAATTAATAATCTTCCAACCAAAAAAACCAGGGCCAGATGGTTTTAGCGCAGAATTCTCTCAGACTTTCAAAGAATTAACGCAAATACTCTTTCAAATTATTTCACAAAATAGAAACAGAAGGAACGTTACCCAATTCAATTCATGAGACCACAGTCACCCTGATAACCAAACCACAAAAAGACTCAAGAAAGAAAGAGATATTACAAACCAATTTCCCTGATGAACATAGATACAAAAATTCTCAATACAATACTTGCAAACCAAATCCAAGAACACATCAAAGAGATCATCCACCATGATTAAGTAGGCTTTATTCCAGAGATGCAGGGCTGGTTCAATATATGAAAATCAATAAATGTAATACACCATGTAAACAGAGTAAAGACAAAAACCTCGTGATCTTCTCATTGGATGCAGAAAGGGCCTTTGATAAAACCCAACACCCCTTCATGACAGAAGTCCCGGAGAGATTAGGGATATAATGGACATACCTCGACATAATAAAGATGATTTATAGCAAGCCCCACAGCCAGACTCAACATCAATCATTAACCAAGAAAATGCTGTGCATGCTTGCCTACAGCCCAATCTACAGGCATTTTCTCAGTTGGGGTTCCCTCCTCTCAGATGACTACAGCCTACCTCAAGTTGACATAAAATTAGCCCGCTCAGGCTGTTTCCAAGCTGACCTCAAACTCAAGGCCCTCTTCACGTTGTGGAGTGCTGAGACCATAGGCATGTACTGCTGCACCCAGCAAGGCACACTGCATTTTAATTACAGCTTTCCTTAAATGGAGCAGACATCATCGTTGTCGAGCGGTAGATAAGGCTGAGTACAGTAGGGAAGTGTGCAAATGACTGTTTCCCATGGAAATGGAGCGGTGGGGTTGGTGACAAGCAGCAGATCATTAGCCTGAATCCCTTTGGGGGTCCCAGGACACTAAAGACGCAAACTGTATTCTTTGTAACCGGAAGCCTAGTTTCTATCCTAACAGAGCTGAGATGAAAGTGATTTGATTTTCCTTCAGTCTAAGAAGCCAAAGGTTCTAAACGCAGAGACGTTTGTGGTTGTTAAGGAATCCTAATAAGTCTCTAACCTCTTAACTGCTTCGGTCAGAGTAACGCATCCATGGGTGTTCCGAATGTGCCTGTGTGAAAACCGTGTGAAAAGGACAATAGAAATTTTCGTTATAGGTATCAGTGGGTTTATATTCAGAAACTTTTTTTAATTGGAAATAAAATCACTGAGTTGAGTCAACGTATCACGAACAGGGAAGTGGCGCTCAGGTTCCTGCTCTCCTCCTGCTTCAAACCCACTGTCCAGGAACACAGGAAGAGTTCCGAGCCACACCCTCCCCCTCCCTTTTCAAAGAGGCAGAGCTTAAGGGTTAGTCTGGACCGCAGGTGCTTACTAATGACCACTCCGCGCCAGCTAAACCAGGAGGACAGACAGTTGCTCAGCGATTCCAACCACATCTCGGGGACACAGCCGTGCCACGGGATGGAGACACACAGGCGTCTCCACAGGGAACTGTGCTACCTAGGACCTCATGTGAGTAAGGCAGGGCCCCTCCAGCACTGTGGCTTCACGGTCAGACACCAAGGCCATCTAAAGGAGGAAGGGGGAAGCTTTGGTTTTAAATCTGTCACATCTATTAATGTTTAAACGTCTTTGCCCTGCTCACTCTGGCTTGTGACTATGGTCACTCACTGTACAGTTCTGGTTTGTCTCTGCCGTCACCCTGGCTGCACGGTCTCTTTGCATTTCCAAACAGAAAGGCAAAAACAAACTCTTTTATTATTACTTATTTATTTTTACATCCTGACCTCAGTTTCCCCTTCCTCCTCTCCTCCCAGTCTCTGCCCCCACCTTCCCTGTGCCCCCCATCCGCTCCACTTCTGAAAAATAAATTCTTTCCTCTCGATTCCTGTTGCTTTTACCAGATTAAAAAAGTTTTGTTTATACTCTTTGAATTTCTTGCTTCATAAATACTGTTCCTTTCCAAAAGGTACAGTGTTTGGTGTAACTTTTATTTTTTGGGTTTTGAAACATGACACGTAGACCCACCTTAATTGATACCCCAAACCAGAGTCACTGAATGACCATATTGGGGGGGGGGCGTTTTCTCTGAGTTAATTAGTATCTAAGCCAAAATAAAAAGAAACTGCCATGTTTATCAGTATTTAGGTACAGCACACAGCATGTTACATTAGAATGTATATTTAAACTAAATTTTGATTGAAGCATATGAGCAGCTACATGCTCTAGGGCACTGCCAGATTTAAATGGACAGTTAAGTGCAAAACTCACCTACAGTTAAGGAACGGTTAGAAGAACTTATCAGGGGAGGGAATGAGAAGCAGAGGCAGGGGGAAGGAAGGGAGTGTGTATGAGGCGGGGTGAATTTGGCTAAACTCCAAGACGACTGGAAAGAAATCGTCTTTATGACTATGTGCCAGTAGTTTTTTTTTTTTTTTTTTAAAGGAAAGAAATCAGAAACAAGTTTTTAAAAAGAACTTTCTGGTTGGTGGGGTCACTCATTCCAGTAGTTTAGGTGGGTGGTATAGCGGTGAGCCAAGCTGCCTTCCTGTACGGTCTACAGCTAGCTGGGCCACCAAGGCACTGAGAGCCGGTTTCAGTTTGTCTTCAATGAAAATGTATTATTTTTATTGTTTAGCAGTTAAATTCAAGTTTAGACTTTTTGAGCTTCAGGCTAACACGAAGTTGTTCCCCGCCCCCGCCCCTGCCCCCGCCCCCGCCCCCGCCCCCATGCCTTCAGTGAGATCTAGTATGCACCGGCTGTCTGTAATTACAAAGGTGGGAGTCATTCTAAGTCACCACTCTGCCTATTTTTAGGTGTCTTAAGAGTTTATGGCTTCCAGAGCATGAGAGGGAAAGGACAGCGAGGCGGCAAATGTCTCTCAGGTGACTGGATAGACTAGAATGCCATTCACTGGGAACTGTGGTCGAGGAGAACACCCAGGTTCATGAGGACAAAGAAGTCTGGATTTGGGCTAGTTTGACTCGAGGTGTCAGGGACACACGCAGTTGTCCTTTAAATAGCTGGTTAGTGGGCCTGGCGTCGGAAGCCTCAGCTAGATTTTCAGATTTGGAATCACTTTAAATGATGGCTAAGACACACCAGCAAACGAGATCAAGCATGAATATTAAAATGACACGTGAAAAAGGCTAGATACATAATCTTGGGAGCCAGCTTTTTACACAGGGATTCGGGGCAGTGCACTGGCCAGAGAGGTGAGAGACAGATGAGAAGTAGGTGTCCCATGAGCCCAGGAAGTGGAACGTTTCCAGAATGAGAAAGACACTTGTATTGTGTGTATACATGCAATTCCTGGCACTCAGAAGGTGGAGGCAGGAGGATTGGAATTTAAGTCGTCCTGGACTCCATAGTGAGTTCCAGGCAAGTATGGCACTCTGTCTCAAAAAGAAAACTAGAAAACAGAAGTAGTTTAGGAAACCTTGATGTAAAGAAAATGTTATGTGAAGAGCCGCTGGGGGAGCACAGGGGGTTGGGCTGTGCGGACAGAGAGAGTGAGTTAGAAAGAGGGGACATGTCCACAAAAGCACACTCATGTCCAGGACAAAGGGTCACACAGAGAGGTGCAGTTTCTACAGAGCTTTCTAGCTTATTAAATTCAATTTCATAATGTTTGAGTCAGACAGTCAAAACATGTATCAAACAAACATCAACAGCAGTCAGCCTTTGGTCTCCGTGAGGTGGGGTGGGGGAAGCTGGCTCTAGGATGCTTCAAGGCTTTCAAAAATTTGTGGATCGTCAAGCCCCTTATAAAAAAAATGAGGGTATTAGGCCGGGCAGCAGTGGTGCATGCCTTTAATCCCAGCACTGGGTAGGCAGAGTCTGGCAGATCTCTGTGAGTTCAAGGCCAGCCTGGTCTACAGAGGGAGATCCAGGACAGGCACCAAAATGATACAGAGAAACCTTGTCTCAAAAAAGCAAAAAAAAAAAAAAAAAAAAAAAGGAGGGTATTTTCATATAGTGATGACCTTCATACATCACCCTGTATAGTTAAATCTCCTCTAAATCACATACAATACTAGTACAATGGAAACACTATGCAATTTTTATGCTGTATTATTTAACAAATAATGACAAGGAAAGAAGCCCATGCATTCTAGTACAAACACATTTTCCCTCAAGTATTCCTATCGATAACTCTTTAAATTTATGGATGTGGAACTTGCAAGTACAGAAGGCAGTTTTGTAAAAAGAATTGACACTAGGTAACTCTTAGGAACACTAACTAGGAGTCAGGACAGAGAAAGCGGGATGGTGAAGACTCTAGCTGGATCCTTACCTGGCAGTGGAGATGCCATGATCGATCACCAAGGTGGCTTTCCCGGGACGACGTTTATTCATTGCACTCCACATGTGCTGATTCCTGAGATCTCCCCAAATGTGGGCAACTCAACTGGAAATAACAATAACATCAAAACCAAGAGAAAACAAAACCAGAAAGATAGTTAGGTGGTGCCTTGGGCTAAGAGTGAGCAGTATATTAAAACAAACAAACAAAACAAAACAGGTACTTGGTAGTGGAATTAATCATGGCCATGACAAATCCGTATTTCTAACCCATGCTTTCCTCTAGATCCTCTAGATTCATGAAAATCTCCTAAGGGTCTCCAGACTCAACAAATCCAAACCAAGAGCACCCACCTTCCCTTCCAGTGCTCATCCCCAAGTCTGTCTCTCCAGGTTCAAATACCAGCATTACCCAATCACTCACACATTGGAATGGGAACACTGGCCACTCACCGCCATCCCTCACTCTCATTTTTACCATCTGGTTATATTCATTCTTTCTCCATCTTCTGATTCCATTGCCAGAATTCACTCTCTCTCCTCTCCTCTTCCCTCCCCACTCACTCCTCTCTCTTTTGAGGCAGGATCTCACTATGTAGCCCATGCGGTCCTGGAACCCAGGGCAATCTTCACACTTCAGGTCCAAGTGTGTGCCACCACATCAAGCAGGACTGGGCCTCAGTAGGGCCACCAGACCGAGGGAGAACGGGATGAAGGTGCTCAGGATAATTGGGATTCAGCGATGACAGACAGACACAGACACCAGAGTACGCTGTGAAACTGCTGCAATTTTACTGAACATCAGGCTGAGATTTTGTACAATCTTAACAAGGAACTAAGCCCAGGGGCAAAAGGAAAGCAATAGGCGCAATCTTTTGTGGTCACACAATGTAGTTTTCAGAATGATTAATCCTTTCAGACAGAGACATTCTGTGGCCTGAACCCTAAGAGCCAGATCACACACTCAATAACTGGTAATCCATTTCTAGTAATTTATTAAAGACAGTTACAAAGTCCTCACCAAGAGCCTTAGCCCACCTCTTTAGCACAGGTGCTATACCCCTCAATATAACTGACCTTGTCTGTCTATCATATGTACACCATACCTTTCTGCTTCTAACCAGCCTTTCCATAAAAGGCAACTAATTCTACAACATTCTTTTTCCCCCATGATTTACCCAATCGATTCCCTTCATAGTCATAAGCCCCTGTAAAAGGGGGTGGATCTAAGTAATTTCTACTTCTGGGATTCCAACGAGGGGGTGTCCACCATTTCCCATTAAAACGGTATTGAATGTACTTTCCAACCATTCTTGTGGGAGTTGCCAGTTTCCTAAGTTCTCTTTCTTGTGAGTTTGCATGAGCTGAGTGAGGGTTACCTAACAATCTTTTTACTTTTACATTTTCTTCCTTAGAATCTGTGGGAACCTGAATCATTAGCTCTTTCTGTTCTAATCCATCCATGAGTGCCCACTGAAATAGGGGTTTTTTGTGCTATCTGCCCAAGGGCTTGACTCACTGGGGGCGGTGCCGGTATAACAGTTGAGGAGTTATCAGGTACGTCAAGCGAGCGTCTGCGGGAGTCCAGGCACAGAGAGGTTGTTATTGTCAGGAAAGAAGAAAGAAGCAGGAGTCCTGTCAACCATCCACGGAAGGCTGGTCTTTAGGGACCAATGTATCCAGGAACCATTGCTCGGGCTGATGGCCAGGGGACTGCCGGGGGCCTAGCCTCGAGAGATACGTGCCCCCCTTCCTCGTGAGACCACCAGATCGGCATTTGTCACACGGGCGACACCTTCGCGGGTGTGGCACATATGCACACACCATGATAATTGTTTTTATTTTTTAGAAAGGAATATTTAAGCCTAACTGATGGAGGATGACCAAGGAGGCTGATTACAGAGTGATTTGGGCCATAGAGAAAAACCAGAGATATCCAGGACCACTGTTAGATGTCTCAGTTTTTGTTGACTACATTTCTTACATAGGTACCGAACTATCAGAGAGAAGCATATAGGACTAACTTCAAAGAATTTGGGATCTGATTAGATAACTAAGTCACAGATAAGGAAGTAGTTAGTATGACTGGTTTTCACAGAATACCAACTGTGATGTTTAATATCACAGTTATAAATACATCCATTTTAAAGCGCTGGATAGTTAATAAATATGAAATGGGTACTCAAGCCAAATGCTACAGAAATCCAGCAGAGGTAGGATTATCTTTGGATAGAGAGTTCAGATTATGTTTCAGAACAAACAGGATTGGAAATTCAAGTCAGGTACAAGAAGGAAAGACAGGGCTCGGCCTTGCAAGCCTTCAGCACAAACATGGGAATCAAAGAAGGAAGCATTCAAGGCGGAGAGACCTAGTCCGGGATGCAGCTCGGTGGGTAGAGTACTTGTCCAGCATTCACCAAGCCCTGTGCTCCATCTCCAACACTACATAAGCCTGAGCATGGTGCAGTAGCCCTGGGGAGGTGAGGCAGGGCGATTAAAAATTCAAAGTTGTCCTCCGTTATAGAGTGAGTGTTGAGGCTAGCCTGGTGTACATGAGATCCTGGAGAGAGGAAGTGGAGGAGAGGAGAGGTGAGGAGAGAAAGAAAAAAGAGAAGAGAAAAATGAGGAAAGGAGGGAAATGGACCTAAAATCGCTGGGTACTGAGTTCGAGGTGGGGGAATGCCTTGACGGCAACTATACGTGTGGACCCAGACTGTGGAGGCTGCTGCTGGAGTGTGTATTCAAGGTCGTGTCTACATGGAAGTCCAAATGGAAAGCTTAAGAACAAAAGAAGTTCTGAAGACTAGTACATAGAGGACCATGGAAGGGTAGAAGCACTCTCATGACCGTGCTCACATTCAGGGACAGGGCAAGACGTAAAGAAGAAAAATAAGTGATCTGAAACATAAAATTGATGTTATTATCCCAGTAGAGGCGTGGAAGACACAGAACAGAGACGTTGAGGCCTTATGCTCATGCCAAGGCTTTAGAGATGTTAATTATATGTATCTGGATATGCCTTAAACATTCATGCAGCATTGTTTTGTTTGAGATGGAGTCTTAAGACATAGCCCAGGCTCCTCCAAGAATGAGCCACTAAACCCTGTTTTACATAGATATTAAACAGCCCACTTGGACCACCAGGTCTGGTATCACATGCCTGCAATGTCAGCGTTCGAGGACTGAGGTGCAAGGACAGCAAGTCTGATGGCAGTTTGGGCTACAGAGTTGAGGCCAACCTGGACTACACAGCAAGAGCCCGTGGGGCCTTTCCTTCATCCTAGCTGCACGCTTACTAACAAATATGACTTGACTGCTCCAGGAGCACAACTGAGCAACATGTACTTATACAACAAACATGGGTTGTTCCTCGCCAGGAGTTAAGGACCAGTACCAAGTTTATTTCCTTAGCCTCTGTTGGGAAATCATGAAGTTTCTCCCAAAGCTTGTTGACGTTGAGTGCTGTTGACCGTAGCTAAATACCAGGAAGTTCAACAGAACAAACTTGTATAATTTTCAGTGAGACATTATTTTAGAGAACAATTATGTTGACTCAACTTTATATTGTAGAGTCAAAGTTAAAAGCAAACTAGATTTTCCCCTCACGCTTTCCCAGGAAGTGCCAATTTCTAAACTTTTATTAGCAAGGGATGGCTGGGTGTTCCCTTACTTACATCATTTCTCTAACATCCAGATGATAAAACAGTTTATCTTCATAGTCCATAGTGAAAACTGCATCGTAAAATCCCAAATAAAGAACAATACTCCATGGAAGCAAAGACAACAACATTGTGTTGACTTACATGTCTCTTCTGTCGTGGGAACACTAGCATAGAGTCAGCTCGCCATCATGGAACTCTGAAGAGCATGATGACTAGTGGCCGCAGTGATGAAGAATCATTAAGTGGCTCTGAAATACGAGTTTCAGCAAGGCTCCTCTTGCAGTTATGAATACCTTAACCAGGCTTTTTGCAAGCCTGTCTTTTAATCTCACACTAAAGTTGATATTTTAGTGTGTTTCTGAATTCTTTCAGCCAGTATAATCGTGTGTGTGTGTGTGTGTGTGTGTGTGTGTGTGTGTGTGTGTGTGTGTATTCATGTGTGTGAGTGTACATGCATATGCAGGCCCACTTGCACATTGTGTGCAGCTGTGTAGAGGTCAGAGGTCACCCTCAGGTGTCATCCCTCAAGTTCTGTTCATGCTGTTCTGTTTTGTTTTGAGGCAGTCTCTCACTGACCTGGAACTCCCTGGAGTAGGCTAAGTAGTGGTTAGACAATGTAATCTTAATCCTTATGGTTTTTCCTGGGGTAATGCAGCTGCATAAGGCCACTTAGTGCAATAGGAACCATTCTCCGTTCTGAACGCTACAGGAACCTTTCAAGAGTAAGCACTCCAACACCAATGAGAGTGGAAGAGAGGCGGTGTCACCGGTGGGCCGAAGCCAGGACAGCTCCTGAAGGCCCCAGTGCTGGGGCCAGTATGTGTTCTCACGTTATACCCTCACACCACAATCGGAGGTGAGGCAGCAAGATGAGTCAGGTTGTTCAGAGAACGATGCGTTGTTTTAGCTACTCCTCCGCGTCATTCTGTTCCAGGTAGCAAGTGAAGTCATGCTTGGCAAGAGGCAGTACAAGCAGTGTTTTAAGTGGTTCACTAAATATGCCAACCAGTCAGTGTGTAATAATGGATCCTTTCTACCTTATTCTACTTCCTGAGGAGATTATAAACAATAGCGTGTACAGCAGGCTTTACCCTAGACACTCTAGACAACCTGTTAATCCAAAGTATCATGAGTGAGATCAACTAAATGAAGGTTGTTAACTACATATGAATATTCAGATGAACATGGTAACTGGTTACTCAGGGGTTTTGTTTGTTTGTTTGTTTGTTTTGCTTTTGAAACAGGGACTCACTCTGTAGTCCAAGATACTCTTCAGCTCCCTGTACTTCAGGCTGGCCTCTGGAGGGCTGGGATGCCAGACAGGCCTAATTCACCATGTGCAGCTGGTTACTCATTTTTTCCACCCCTTGACTATCTTCTTCATGACTCAAAGCAGAGATGGGGACATACCACCACCTCCACCTCTCTCCTGGCCCTGTCCAGACAGCACAGCACACACACAGGGCCTCTTTCCAGTCACACTCTTATTCAGACCCAGAGTTATTTTGACAGAGTTCTCCAGGCAGCCAGCATCAGTGAGTTGGAGTTGGGGACCAAAATAACGAATCTGGGGCTTCCTCCTGACTTTCAGCTCTGTTGTGTCTTCTGATTGCACGGCTTCAAGAAACAGGCATTTGAAGAAGAAGATTTACTGTAATGATAAAAACATTGACATCAGGATCCAGAGGTGGCACAGTGGTAGAGCACTAGCATACAAACAAAACAAACAAACAAACAAAACAGAAAACAGGGAAGGAAAATAAACCCAGCTTCCAAATCCACTGAAACCGAGAAGCGTTCAGGATCCTACACAAGCCAGGCCCTGGACTCCCCTCATGCTCCCCCTGTCCTGCCTCTTGTGTAGCATCTGTGGCTGTGATTTGAATATGCCTCCCTTTCCCACTCGTGTCCAACTAGCCAGTCCCTGTCTGCTCCTGTCTAAACGCTGCCGAGAGCTCGTGTAACCCACCCAGTCGTTACTGACGTGTTTGCTAAGCACAGCCTTGTTGCTAGGTCTTCAGGGATTATGGACAGGCACCTTCTGAGTAGGCACTGAGGATGTGTTCTTTCTTTAGCTTCATGGCGGTTTCCATTTCAGGAAAATGCAAAATCAGCACTTGATTTAGCTATTTGTTAACATCTCAGTAATATACACGACACACACACACACACACACATATGTATATACACATACGTGTGGATACTATATATATGGAGGGAGAGGGAGGAAGGGAGAGAGTGCACTAGCTTTATGGGCTAAGGAGATAGCTCAGCTGGTAAGTGCTTCTCTGACAAGCCTGGGGACATGAGTTAGCTACCTAATGCTTACATTAAAGAAGCTAAGTCTGGAGAGAGTGAGTCTGTGGTGGAGAGAGGGGAGAGCAAGAGAAGTGGGATGGTTTGTGTGCTGTGGAGAGAGGCGGAACTGGATAGGCGCTGCTAGTGAGGGGTGGCCTGATGTGAGAGGCCTGTGCTGCCATCTGAGGACATAGTTATGCCCAGGCCCAGACTGCTGCCGAGGGCTCCGTCTGTGACCCTACCACAGCCAGGGTCTGCGTTGATGTCGATGGCTGGAGTTCCTACTAAAGACCGTTCAGATGTCCATGGTCTGTGCTGCTGCCTGAAGCCATGTGGATGTCTGTAGGCTGTGCTGCTGCAGGTGGCCATATTGATGTGGTAACCTACGCTGCCTCCTGAGACCATGTTCATGTCCGGGCCCAAGCTGCTGCTGAGGGCCATGTCTGGATCTGTGGCTCTACTGCAGCTGGGGTCTGTGTTGATATCGATGGCCAGTGTTACCACCAAAAGCCATGCATACGTCCACACTCTGTACTGCTGCCTAAAGCCCTGCCCCGCTGTAGTGCAGAGGCAGAGGTGTGGGTGAGGGAGAGCTGGCCCTCTCCCTTGCCTGGGCACACAGGAGAGCTGGCCTCAGTGGCATGGACACAGGAGCTGGTGGGATGATCAACTCAGCTAGTACCCAGGCCCAGATCCAGGGCCTTGAGTTGGCCCATCCAGCATCTACCCCATCTATGAGCTACTGGAGCACATTGAAGAGACTGGTCCTGCTGAACCGTAGCCACAGGATCTCCATGACTCGGGGAAACAGCAGGATATCTGAGAGAAGTTTCTGTGAGGGTCCAGTATTGATGGTGTTGCAGAAGCCATGAACCAGACCAATGACTCATTGTCATGAACATTTGCAAGTAAAGCTGTTTGGGGAAAAGGGTGTGCCGGGTGACACAACACAGCTTCCAATACCACGATGACAAACAGATATATGATGGAGAGGTGGGCAAGGTAGAGGAACAGAATGGTAAATGCACATTGGAACTGGTGACTCAACAGCTGTGATGGGTGTGAGAGAAGGCTATGGTGTAGCTGGAGTTTTCCTGTGTCCCACCTGGCCCATGGTCAGGACAAATCTCTCTCACCTGCCAGTCCCGCAGCCACTTGGACCCAAGTAAACACACAGAGGCTTGTATTAATTAAAACTGCTCAGCCATTAGCTCAGGCCTACCACTGACTAGCTCTTACATTTAAACTAACTCATAATTCTTATTTATGTTTAGCCACATGGCTTGGTACTTTTTCTCAGTTCTGCCTTCACATCTTGCTTCCTCTGTGTCTGGCTGGAGACTCCTGATTCAGCCTTCCTGTTCCCAGAATTCTCCTCTCTGCTTATCCCACCTGTACTATACTTCCTGCCTGGCTGCTGGCCAATCAGCATTTTATTTATCAACCAAATCAGAGCAACACACATTAACAGCATACAGAGCAATATCCACAGCACTGTGGTTAATGGATCACATGCCCAGAGAGGCCAGCAAGACTTGTTTTTCAAGTTTTAATTTTTTTCCTGATTTTCTTTTCAGGGGAGGTTACATGGGTGGAGGGTGAATATGGAAGGACTGGGAGATGAGTGGGATTGGGGTGTATGATGTAAAATTCCCAATGAATCAATAAAAAATTATGATAGGTAAATAAATAAATGAAAATTCAATACCATCACCCTCAGTGCCAAGTTTCGTGGCACAAGCCTATCACTGTAGTGCTGGGGAGGTAGAGATGGGCGAATCTCTGGGGATTGCTGACCAGCCAACCTGACTTAATCAGTGAGCTGTGGACCAATGAGAGACCCTGTCTCCAAAACAAACAATCAAAGGATGAACATTCCTAGGAATAATACCCAGGGTTGACCTCTGACCTGCAAATGCTTGCACACACATGCTAGAGCTTTGCCCAGCTGATCTCACCCCCCTGACACCTCTTGCATAATGCTAGGCATTGAGCCCAGGCAACTACTGTGACACTAAGATAAACCTCCAACTGTCTTTTTTTCTTAAGTTCCTTTTATTATTATTATTATTTTAAATGAGGAACGAGTCTCAGGTATTTCAGATCTGAGGATGACCTTGAACTCCTGAACCTCCTGCCTTGACCTGTTGAATTACAGGCAGGCACTGTCAAGTTTTATACGATACCAAAGGTTGAACCTAGGGTTTCATGCATGCCAGATAAGCATGCTGCCAACCGAGCGACATTCCCAGTAGTAGTGCCTCACATAGTCCAAGGTGACCTCCAACTCACTATGTTGCCAAGTTTCTGGGCTTCTGGTCTGTTTATGTACAAAAGAAGTCTGCAGGGCATCGCAACATGTGCCTTTAAGCCCAGCACTCGGGAGGCAAAGGCAGGTGGATCCCTGTGAGTTTGAGGCCAGCCTGGTCTACAGAGTGAGTTCCAAGATAGTCAGAACAGTAGAGAAACCCTGTCTCAAAAGCCAAAACAATAAATAAATTAAATAGGAGCACTAAGATGAACACATGGAGGTTGTTATGAGCCCTGGACATAGATAACAAGCAGTTACTACTACAATGGGTAGAATACAGAGCAGGGGAGTACTTTATAATAATTAAATCACCAAATAAAAGAACAAAAGAAATCCGTGGTAAGAAACCTTGCCAAAATGGCCAGCTAAGTGTCTGTCAGGGATCCCATAGAAATGGCTGGCCTTCTACGAGAAGGCTTGATATTCTTCACTGGTTGTGTTTTGATGTTTTTACTTATGCCACAGCTGATGGGTCAGCTGTAGAAAGATCTTATTATATCATAAACTGCACGTTCTTCGATTAGAGTCGGATGGAAGCAGACAAGCGGTAGACTTGGGAAGACCCTGGATGTGCCAGTTCACACTGTTGACTAGGAAAGCGGCTGAAGCCCTGGGGTGCAGTTTCGTCTGCACAGAGAAAAACGATCTGCAAACACTGAGAGACAACACCTTGGAAGGTTCTTGTGTGGTTCTGAAATCCAAAAATTCAAAAGATGAGGTCACTTCACATAATGTTAAATGACTCCACAAACACCTAACTAACTGCCTACCTATAGAAATATAAGATTTTTAACATTGGTTAAGTAAAAACAAACAAACAAACCAAAAAAAAAACTTACAAGTTTTTTCGTTCTTAAGTATATACAGAGTCTAAAACTGCATTTTTTTTTTCAGAGCTGGGATTGAACCTAGCTCCTCACACATGCTAGGCAGGCTCTCCACCACTGAGCTACATCCATAGCCTGTGATGCTAAAAGTGTGTTTACATTTCCATTATCCCCCTGCATACAGCCTTTTTTCTTCTTCTTTTTCCTTTCTCTTTCTGTTTTTAAAGACAGGGTCTCATGTAACCCTGTTGGCCTCAAATTCATTATGTAGCTAAGGATAACCTTGAACTGACCCTTCTGCCTCCACCTCCCATGTGCTGGTATTACAGGTGTAAATCACACCTTGCTCTAAATACAATATTAATATTAATATCATGGAAACATATTTCTGTGTAACATTCATATAAAAAGTGCATTCATAGTAAATACATGAACATTAAGTACATGCATATTAAGTGTGCAATTTGAAGTTGTGCAAAGCTAAACATTATGCCAGTAGCATTTGGATTTCATGACAAATAAAATAAACATTAAATGTTATTTTATTCTTTTCTCATACATTATATCCTGACTGAAGTTTTCCCTCCCCCCACCCCTCCCAGCACTCCCATCTCCCCTCTCCCCCAGATCCACTTCTCCTCCATTTCCCTTCAAAAAAAGAGCAGGCCTCCAGGGATATCAACTGAACATGGCACAACAAGTTACAAGAAAACTAGGCACAAACCCTCATATCAAGGCTGGGCAAGGCAACCCAGTAGGAGAAAAAGGGTCCCAAGAGCAAGCAAAAGAGTCAGAGACACCTGCCACTCCCACTGTTAGGAGACTCAAGAACACCAAGCTAGACAACCATAATGTATAGGCAGAGGACCTAGCTCTGACAGGGTCCATGATTGTCACTTCAGTCTGTGAGCCCCTAGGAGCTCTGTTTAGTTGATTCTGTGGGCCACGTTCTGGTGGTGTCCTCAACCCCTCTGGTTCCTACAATCCTTTCTCCCCTTCTTCTGCAGGGTTTCACTGTCTCTGCCTAGTGTTTGGCTGTGGGTCTCTGCATCTGCTCCCATTGGTTGCTGGGTGACACCTCTCTGATGACAATTGGGCCAGGCACAGATCGATGAGTATAGCAGAATATCATTAGGAATCACTTCATAGACTTTTTTTTTGACAGTTATATTTGATTTTATCCTGGGTCTCTGGGCTGTCCAGCCTCTGATTCCTGGCCATCCAGGCAGTATCAGGCATGGGCTCCCTCTCATGGCATGGACCTCAAATTGGACCAGTCGTTGGTCAGCCACCCCAACAAGTTCTCCACCACCAGTACTCCAACACATCTTGCAGGCAGGACAGATTGTAGGTCAAAGGTTTTATGGCTGGATTGATGTCCCAGCCCCCCTGCTGGAAGCCTTGCCTGGTTATAGAAGATGGCCTGTTCAGGCTCTGTACCACCCCTCCCCTCCCCGCTCCCCCATTACTAGTAGTCTTCGCTAGAGTCACTCTCATAGATTCCCCCTGGAATTTGCCTGCAAATTTGCCTGCAAATTTCATGATGTCATTGTTTTCGATCTTTACACTGTACTAGGTTTCCACATGCCACTAAATGCCCCCCAATTTCAGTCATCTCTCCCAGTACTCTCTCCCTCCATCCCTCTATGTCCTGCCTGTTCCCATTCCCACCCACTCCCAACTCCACCTGAAAAATCTATTCTATTTCCCCTTCCCAGGGAGATCCGTATGTCCCACCTTGAACCCTTCTTGTTATTTAGCCTCTCTGGGTCTGTGGATTATACATGATTATCCTTTACTTTACAGCTAATATCCACTTGTAAGTGAGTACATACCATGTGTGTCTTTCTGGGTCTTTGTTACCTCACTCAGAATTTTTTTTCTAGTTCCATCCATTTGCCTGCAAATTTCATGATGTCATTGTTTTCAATAGCTGAGTAATAATACTCCATTGTGTAAATGTACCACATTTCTTTATCCATTCTTTGGTTGGAGACATCTAGTTGTTTCTAGTTTCTGATTATTACGAATCAAGCTGCTATGAACATAGTTGAGCAAGTCTCCTTGTGGTAGGATGGAATGTCCTTTTGGTATATGCCCACGAGTGGTAGTTGGATCTTGAGGTAGATTGATTCCCAATTTTCTGAGAAACTGCCATATTGATTTACAAAGTGGCCACACAAGTTTGCACTCCCACCAGCAATGGAGGAGTGTTTCCCTTGCTCCACATCCTCACCAGAATGATCTGTCACTTGTGGTTTTGATCTTAGCCATTATGACAGGTGTAAGAAGGAATCTCATAGTTGTTTTGACTTGCATTTTCCTGATGGCTAAGGATGTTGAACATTTCTTAAGTGTTTCTCAGCCATTTGAGATTCTTCTGCTGATAATTCTCTGTTTAGATCTGTACACATTTTGTTTGGATTATTTGATTTGTTGATATCTAGTTTCTTGAGTTCTTTATATGTTTTGTATATTAGCCCTCTGTCAGATGTGGAGTTGGAGAAAAATCTTTTCCCATCTGTAAGCTGCATTTTTGTCCCATTGATAGTGTCCTTTACCTTATAGAAGCTTTTCAGTTTCATGAGGTCTCATTTATTATTGATTATTGTTCTTAGTGCCTTTACTATCAGTGTTCTGTGCAGGAAGTGGTCCTGTCGCCAATGTGTTCAAGGCTACTCCCCACTTTCTCTTCTATTAGTTCCAGTGTCTCTGGTTTTATGTTGAGGTCTTTGATCTACTTGGACTTGAGTTTTGTGCAAGGTGATATGGATCTATTTGCATTCTTCTACATGCAGGCATCCAGTTAGACCAGCACCATTTGTTGAAGATGCTTTCTTTTTTTCTATTGTGTATTTCTGGCTTCTTTATCAAAACCAGGTGTCCATGGGTGTGTGTGGATTTATGTCTGGGTCTTCTATTCAATTCCATTGATCAACCTGTCTGTTTTTATGCTAATAACATGCTGTTTTTATTTCTATAGCTTTGTAGTATGGTCTGAAATCTGGGATGGTGATAACTTGGGAAGTTCTTTTATTGTACAGGATTGTTTTAGCTATCTTGAGTTTTTTGTTTTTCCATATGAAGTTGAGTATCATCCTTTCAATGTCTGTAAAGAATTGTGTGGGAATTTTGATAAGGATTGCATTGAATCTGTAGATTGCTTTTGGTAGAATGGCTGGTTTTACTATGTTAATCCCACCAATCCATGAACATGGGAGATCTTTCCATCTTCTCATACCCTCTTCAATTTCTTTCTTCAAAGACTTGAAGTTTTTGTCATACAGGTCTTTCACTTACTTGGTTAGAGTTATTCCAAGATAATTTATATTATTTGTAGCTATGGTGAAGGGTGTTGTTTCCCTGATTTCTTTCTCAGCCCATTTGTCATTTGTGTGTAGGAGGGCTACTGATTTTTTTGAGTTAATCTTGTACCCAGCCACTTCACTAAAGGTGTGTATTAGCTGTAGGAGTTCCCTGGTAGAATTTTTGGGGTCACTTATGTATACTATCATATCATCTGCAAAAAATGATACTTTGACTTCTTCTTTCCCAGTATGTATCCCCTTGATCTCCTTCAGTTGTCTTATTGCTTTAGCTAAGACTTCAAGTACTATATTAAATAGATATGGAGAGAGTAGACAGCCTTGTCTTGTTCTTGATTTTAGAGGAATCGCTTTGAGTTTCTCACCATTTAATTTAATTTCGGCTATCAGCTTGCTGTAAATTGCCTTTATTCTGTTTAGGTATTTCCCTTTTATGCCTAATCTCTAAGACCTTTATCATGAAGGGGTGTTGGATTTTGTCAAAGGCCTTTTCATCATCAAATGAGATGATCATGTGGTTTTTTTTTTCTTTCAGTTTGTATGGTGGATCACATTGACTGATTTTCATATGTTGAACCATTCCTGCATGTCTAGGATGAAGCCTACTTGATGGGGATGGATGACCTTTTTGATGTGTTCTTGGATTTGGTTTGCAAGCATTTTATTAAGTATTTTTGCATCTGTTTATGAGGGAAACTGATCTGCAATTCTTTTTCTTTGTTGAATCTTTGTGTGGTTTGTGTATCAGGGTGACTGTGGTCTCATAAAATGAATTTGCCAGTGTTCTTTCTGTTTCTAATTTGTGAAATGATTTGAGGAGTATTGGCATTAGCTTTTCTTTGAAAGTCTGGTAGAATTCTGAGCTAAAACCATCTGGCCCTGGGTATTTTTTTTTAATTGGGAGACTTTTAATAAAGTCTATTTCCTTAAGGGTTATAGGTCTGTTTAAACTGTTTGTCTGATCTTGATTTAACATTGGTAAGTGGTATCTATTGAGAAAATTATCTATTTCTTTTAGATTTTCCAATTTTGTGGAATACAGGCTTTCAACGTGTGACCTGATGATTTTTTGAATTTCCTCAGTATCTGTTGTTATGCCCCCTTTTTGTTTCTGATTTTCATTTCTAGATTTCATGATAAATAAAAATAAGCATTGAACATTATTTCATTTTTAAATTTTTTATTACATTTAAATTATGTGTGTGTACACGTCACAGTGCACACATGGAGTTCGGAGAACAACCCTTGGGAGTGGATTTTATCTTTCCACCAGCATGTGGGGCCTGAGAATCAGACTTAGGCCGTCAGGCCTGGTGGCGAGTGCCTTTATTTACCTGCTGAACCTTCTCGCCTGTCAAGCACTATTTTGTTGTTTGTTTCATAAGGCAGGGTCTCTCTCTACATATCCCAGATTGACATCAAACTCATGGCAATCATCCTGCCTCAGCCTCTCAAGTGCTAAGATTACAATGTGGGCCACCATGCCCAGCTAAACATTGTTTTTGAAGTTAGTTTGTTTTAACTTTCTACCCTGGCTATGTAGTGATGTGGCATGTAACTTTAAAAGCCAGATGCCTCTCTTGAACATCTTCCATGATTTCCAATATGACTCATGGCAGGCAGAATAATGACTCCTTTGAAATGTCTTATCCCTTCTTTGGAGAAAGATTTTGCAGATGTGATCAAGTATTTTGTGCCAGGAAGCTAACCCTGGACCACTGGGGAGGCTCAATTTTACTGAGTCTCTTTAAGTGAAAGGAAAGCAGGAGAGTTGCAGACAGGAAAAGCCTTTCTGTGAGTGCTTACGAGCCAGGGAATGTTGTCAGTCTCCACAAGGAAAAGGCAAGGAATGAATTCTCTCCTTCAGCCTCCCAAAGGGAGGTACCCCGTCACCACCTGGATTTTAGTCCCCGGAAGTCTGTGCTAACTCTGGACCTCCAGAAGCATAAGATAAGGAATGTATATTGTTGTCAGCCACTAAACTTGTCGCACTTTGTTTCAGCAATGGTAGGAACTAGTAAGTCGTTTCTTGTCTGGAGGATTCTGAGTTCATGTCCAGATTCATATCTCTTATTAGCTACTTGGTAGCTGCCCGTGACTCTCGAATATATCATACTCCAAATGAAAGCTTTTATATTTCCTTCCCAAACCTGCTCATCATCCTAGCCTTCGTCACCCCATTGAGTGCCACCAGCATCCACCCAATTACTAAAATTAGAAACCTGAAAGTCACTCTTTACTCATTTCTTATAACTAATCAATCATAAGTTTCATCAGACTTATAGCCAAATAAATTATTTATTTATCGACTTCAGTCCAGCTTCACTGGCACCAATTCTTGATTCTCAGCTAATCCATTCTCCACCAAGCAGCCCAAGTGGTATTTGGAAAACACGTGATCTGAAATGTGTTAGAAACATGAATGGCGGCTTGGTTAACCTACAAACACAGGGTTACTCTGACCTCAGAAAGGAAGGTTCATGATGGCACCTCTGTGTACAAAACCACTTACTGTACTTTTCAGGATGGTGTGACCTGTGCTGGATCCAACAAGGCTGCATAAATACCTTGCAAACCAGAGCGTCATCCTTAACTGAAATAGATAACAAGCTGCAAAAGTTCGATGCAGGCCGGGCGGTGGTGGCGCACGCCTTTAATCCCAGCACTCGGGAGGCAGAGCCAGGTGGATCTCTGTGAGTTCGAGGCCAGCCTGGGCTACCAAGTGAGTCCCAGGAAAGGCGCAAAGCTACACAGAGAAACCCTGTCTCGAAAGAAAAAAAAAAAAAAAAAAAAAGTTCGATGCAGTTTGCCATTAGCTTTATAGCAAGAAACCCCTAAGGATTGCTAGATTGTTTAAACAGTGTCACCTAGTCAGGCTGGTGGATCAAGCCTCTAATCCCAGCATCTTGAAGCTGAGGCAGGAGGACTGTCGTGAATTTAAGACCATTCTGGACTACACAGTGAATCCCATGCCAGCTTCAGCTAGCTGGGTACAGTGTCAGACCCTGTGTCAAAAAACTAAAATATAGCTTTAAATGTTTCACTTGTGATTTTTTTTCTTGTTTGAGACATGGAAGCAGCTATATTGCTCAGACTACTGTCCAGCGCCTCATTCTCCTGCACAAATTGTGGTCAATTCCACCATGTCAGGAGGTACTGTAACTCCAGGCCTGTAACTCCAGCCCCGGGGTGTCTGATCCCCTCTTCTGGACTCCATGGGCACCTGCACTCTAATGTGCACATACCCCAAACACACACTAAAAATAAAATAAAATCTTAAAAAAAAAAAAAAAAGCCAGCACTTCGTCAGGAGCTAGCTGCACAGGCCCCTCTTCCCCTTCCTGGGTCTTGGAGCTGCCACCAGTCTGGCAGAGACATCTGTGTCCCTCAGTCTATCAGACTATTTAAACAATGGAGCCCAAACTGGAATTTCCCCAAGAATTTCATGCTGGGAGAAGGACAAGGCTGAATCCTGGTGCTGGAAATAGACTTCACACGGGACACTTGACTGGGGAGGTTGGAATCCAGACAACGATGGACAGGACTACAGTGTGGCCTGGACCGCTTAGATGTGCACCTCTCCGACTCTCTGTATTTTAACCTCAGTTTAGGGCTTCCAAAACGGGGGGAGCGGATCTTTGGATTTCATTGTTCCTCTTCCCAATATGGCCGCATTGAATTAATTTTTTGTGCTATTGATTCGGCTGTTCTCGACTTGTGGAGGATAGGTGGCTGAACCTGGCTTCTCGGGACACAAGCAATGACGCCCAAATTCGGGAACAGAATTGCCTCGTGCCCTGGAGTGGTCGGAGACTCATAGTTGACTGTGGCTAGTATGTCTTCTCCCTCGGCTCCCCACCAGCGCCTCCTGGCAGGCTTGGCAAGTCTCAATTCCAGAGACCACTCTGGAAATAGGTATATACAGCATTGCCTTGGTGCCTGGGCCATGAGATGACTCTCAGCTTGAGCGCGAGGCTGAAATAACCCTCTCGTGGGAAAACTCGGGCTTCACTGTGGGCTTCGCCAGAGGAGAGAACACCCCCAGGCGAGGACTGGGATCGGCAAACCGCGTGGACGCCGCTACCGGAGCTGACACGACAGCGGAAGGCGCTCTCTGCAACCGCCCGGGGCTAACCGAAACGCGCCAGGGAGGGGGCGGGGCTGCGGCCGGGCGGGGCGATCGACCGTTCGGCGCTCCGCGGGAATGGGGGCGCAGGGGGACCTCTGCCGGCGCCGCGGCCAGGTGGAGCGCCGAGTCATCGAGCGGCGCGACAGTCGCGGAAGCCGCGGGGTGCGCTTGTCCGGGCCTGCCGTGCAGGGGCCGGCTAGAGGAGCGCTGAGTGCTGAGGAGGCGCCGGAGGGAACCAACCCGGCGAGGGCCACGAGTCAGTCGGTGACTCACGAGCTTCGTGCTGCTCTCCGACACCTCCCGCTGCGGCTCTGGGCCTTGCACCGTGTGCCCCGGGTCGGCGCGGCCGGGCGCCTCTCCCGCCGGGTGCGGCACTCCGACGTGGGATCCCGGAGCTGTCAGGCTCAGCGTGCCGGTGAATGGGGACCGGGGCGTGCAGAGGTAGGCCTGGCCAGGCTCCAGCCCATCCCCGCGGCCAGCGGGCAGCGCAGCCCTGGGTCCCGGGGCGGAGGCGTGAGAGGGCTGCTGGGCCGCCGCGGCCCCGGGTGGAGAGGGTTTGCTCTGGGAAACCCGCCCAACACTGACCATCTGGACTCTTGGCCTCCTTGGGAATTTAATAGGCGTTTGCATCCATCCCTGAACAGGCTTGTAAAATCGTTTGCTCCTCAGATAGGAGGGGTGTGGCGGGGGTACAGTTTAACCGTAAAGATAATGGTTTAGCCCAACTGTAGGGGCTCTGGAAGGAATGCCACACTGAATTATAGCGGGGCAGCGGGGTTCTGAGAACTCTCAGCCCATTTTATTGCGGCGAGTTCCATCTGCTCTGCGTGAAAGGAAGGTGTGTGTCAAGTTCTCCAGAAAGGCTTGCATTCGTAGATGTTTGTGGAGTGTACACACAAGGCAAAGGGTGTGTAGGGCGGTGACCTTAGAGGTTCTGTCAGTCATTAACTATATTTAACTGTGATTTAGAGCAAGAGGATTTTTTTTTTCTTTACCTCAGTGTCCCTGCCTGTATAGTGTAGTGAATGAGATAGGATGGAATGATGCTTATAACGCTCTGTTAGCACAGTGCTGGCTGAAAGCGCTTAGCAATGCTTACTTCACTATGGTTTCCTCTGCTGGTGACTACTTGCACAAGCGTACTTACAGAAAACACTTTCTCGTGTTTGGGACATTCACACGACCACCTTTTGCAGCATTTATAAAGCACGATTGAGTTGAATGTGGTATGGAGCATGGCCATTTCTTGGAGCCGGGGGCGATGGCTGGTGGTGGTTGGTGGAGGGTGTAAAGCTGAAAACTTGACCTGAGTCTGGGTCCTCAGAACCGGGTGAAATCAGTTGTATAATTCGAGCGGCTGTAATCCCAGCAATCCGATACGTTGGGATCCTGGGAGGGGCCGGGGAGACAACAGAGAGCCTGTCTCTAAACAAGGTGGAAGTGTAGTGGGTAGTTGGTGAGATTGTTCGGTGAGGCAGGCAAAGAATTGGCAGAGAAAGGAAGTAAAAAGCTCTGTTGAAGCAAGCTGACAGCTCCCGTTGGGATGGGATGGGCCCCAGATTTGGAAGTCCTTGCAGGTGGGCTCTGGGTTGGGCATTTTATAAAGCCCCTGTGTCCTCCCATTTCTCTTATTGTCTGGTCCACTGATCCAGTGTTCAGCCCTGGCAGCCTTTCTTTTCCTGCTGTGTTTGTTTGTTTGGGTGTTTGCCGTGGTGTTCCTGTGGTGCCCTCCATCTCCCAGAAGTGCCCCCCATCTCCCAGAAGTCTTACAGAAGCGTGCTCCTTCGCTCCTTGTCTGTGTGTTCTAACTCTCCTTCAGCTTGCAGGACTGATACTGGAGTTAGTCCTTTGACCTTCACTTTTACCCTCAGCCAGCTGTTCCACTGGCTCTATTGCTCAAAACCGTTTGCATTTTGCAATGTTTGGGGCTTCAGACTTTTGGATGGAGATACGTAGTATGCACTGACAACTTTTGATTAATTTTTGTCTAATATTCCACTATGTGAAGAAGCAAATTTTATCTTGTTTTACATTGTGCTTTATGAAACAAATTCCCTTTAAGTAGTTTAAGTCCATTTTGTCACATTACTCATCCTATATGCTGGTCACTATCTTCAGTATAAAAATGTGTCTTTAGTGGTGCCAGTCTTTAAACCCAGCACTCAGGAAGCAAAGGCAAGCCGATCTCAGTGAGTTCAAGGCCAGCCTGGTCTGTAGAGAAAATCCCAGGACAGTTAGGGATGTATAGAGACTCTGTCTCAAAAATACAAAAAACAGGGCTGGAGAAATGGCTCAGAGGTTAAAAGTACTGGCTACTCTTCCAGAGTTCCTGAGTTCAATTCCCAGCAGCCACATGGTGGCTCACAACCATCTATGTTAAGATATGATGCCCTCTTCTGGCATGCATGCAGGCAGAACACTATATACATAATAAATAAAAATACAAAAAATAGATTTTAAAAAAGTACCTCTGGGCTGGGCAGTGGTGGCACACGCCTTTAATCCCAGCACTCGGGAGGTAGAGGCAGGTGGATCTCGGTGAGTTCGAGGCCATCCTGGGCTACAGAGTGAGTTCCAGGAAAGGCACAAAGCTACACAGAGAAAGCCTGGGCTACAGAGTGAGTTCCAGGAAAGGCACAAAGCTACACAGAGAAACCCTGTCTCTAAAAACAAAAAACAACAAAAAAAAGTGCCTCTGAGAATATTTTATCCAGAACAAATAACAGATAGTTTGTTAAAGTTTCTGATTTCTGTTGCTCCTATTTGTGAAAGCAAAATGGTTGGGGTCAGTTGTGTTCTGGGGCCACCTTCCATAATGTTGGTTCCTAAAATCAGAAATGAGGCCTTTCTCAGCTCCGTACTGACCTCAGTTTTCTGTGCAGTGCGCTACACAGACTAAAGACTCAGTAAGTTCTTATTCAGTCAGTGTTTTATTTTCAAGGCTCTTATAACCCTTCATTTATTTGAAAAGCTGATACCTTACACAGTTGGTTTGATATTTCCATTGCCTTTAAATTTTTTTGTGTTCCCATTTAATTCAGAAACATAACAATAAATATTTTAAAAGTAAAAAATGCAGCAACAGCTTGTAAAATGTTACCAATTGCATACTATAGATTATATGTATTTATAAATAAATATGTATATATGTAGGGGGATGGTGCATGCCTGTAATTCCAGCACTTTGGATGCTTAGACAGGTGGGATGCCATGAGTTGGAGGCTTATGTAATGAGTGCCAGGGCAGGCCAGCCAGGGCTGTCTCAAAAGAAAAAAGTAACAAAAAGAACAAACAAGAAAACACAAATAAGCCCAAATAACAAATGAAGGGGACAAGGAGAGGCGAGGAGACGGCAGAGAAAGGAAAGCAGAGCAGTCCTGTGAGCTTCGGGAAGAGCCATATGGCCGAGAGAACAGCCTAGCAGACTTCTTATTCTGAGGTGTGCTGTGACTTTTTCAGCTGAAGCCACGTGGATATACCACCCAATCATGAATTTGTGTATTTACTTATTTATCTGCTTATTTATTGGGACAGGGTCTTACTGTGGAACTCTGGCTGGCCTGGAACTTCTATGTAGTTGAGGCTGGTCTGGAACTCTCAGAGATCCAGCTGCCTCTGCCTCCCAAGTGCTGGGATTAAAGGTGTGCCCCACCATGTCCAGTATGAAATAATTAATTTTTAAAATTCAAGAACTACTCCTCTTTAAAAGGTTTTAAGATCTATGCCGGGCGGTGGTGGCGCACGCCTTTAATCCCAGCACTCGGGAGGCAGAGCCAGGCGGATCTCTGTGAGTTCGAGGCCAGCCTGGGCTACCAAGTGAGTTCCAGGAAAGGCGCAAAGCTACACAGAGAAACCCTGTCTCGAAAAACCAAAAAAAAAAAAAAAAAAAAAAAAAAGGTTTTAAGATCTACTTTATTTTCCTAAGATGCGTTGACTTAAAAAAAGAAAAAGAACCCTTGTGCTTTCATAATTTATACAGCTGGCTAACGGGTTAGTTAGGACAATCGCTCAGTAACCTGGTAAACACAAAGCACCACCAGGTGGAACGTTTACTGTTCCACGTAAAATAAATTGACCAACTCCAGCCGTTTGCTTTGCCTCACCCAGCAAATTAAATGTCACAACAATTTAGACAGCTCACATTTGGTCAGTGGAGGGAGGGTTATGTGCAAGAACACTTAGGACAGCCATTCTGGAAGAACAGTTTTGTCTCTAACAATTAGGTAGTGCTTTAGGCTCTCGGCAGAATGCTCATTTGACAGTTACAGAGCTTTTCATTGGGTAGGATTAGCCTCTTCTGGGTATTATGCTTTCAGAGTGGGCCTCATCATGGGACAGTTGGCACCGTCAGGGAACTCACTCGGAAGTGTACCCACATCAGAAGACTGAGCCTCGGGGTGGGGGTGGGGGTGGGGGGGTGGGGGGCAGCACTGCTCCCGTCAGCTGAGCCTGGTGGAGGCAGCACTGCTCCTATCAGCTGAGCCTGGTGGGGGCAGCACTGCTCCTATCAGCTAAGCCTGGTGGGGGCAGCATTGCTCTTATCAGCTGAGCCTGGTGGGGGCAGCATTGCTCCTGTCAGCTGAGCCTGGTGGGGGCAGCATTGCTCCTATCAGCTGAGCCTGGTGGGGGCAGCATTGCTCCTGTCAGCTGAGCCTGGTGGGGGCAGCACTGCTCCCATCACATCTTGGGTTCATAGTTCAAGTTCCAAATATTGCTGTACTTCCTCAAACCGAAGCACTGAGGTCAGAATCCATGAGGTAAACTTAACATTGCTACTGGAATGTTTGAAGTGTTTCATAAAACAAATCCCTCCCCCACCCCTTCCTGGTGGCTCTCCCCTCCCCCATCTCTTTGTCCCTTCCTCATCTCATGGCACTCAGGATCTTTGGGTCCTCCTGCCTCAGCCTTCTAAGTGCTGGGATTACATGATACATGGCATGTAGAGACAAGTCCCCTAAATCAAACATCTCTTGTTCTGATTTTTGACTTTATAAGTGAAGGGTGTGGGGTGAGGGTAGATGGGAAGATGGTAGGCAGAGGAGTTAAAGTGTTTTCATGTATGTGGCAGGACCACAGTGATGAAAGGGAGGTGGCATCTACAAGGGATGGGGTGAGAAGGACCTGGGGCTTATGTGAAGCCTTTCCAGAAGGTGACACTTGGTTTGAAGCCTGATTGGAGAGTGTGGGCAAGAGAGGAAGGGAGGTGTAGGTGCAGGTGCTTAGATCGAAGGCTGGCGTAGATCCGCTCTGGGACCACAGGCATTTTGATGTGCTGGATCTTTGACACGAGTAAAGGTCGGAGAGACATGGTTTAAAAAATGCGATGAGGTCCAGATTAGCAATTTGCATTTTACCCCATAGTGAGGTATGCTGGTTGGCGTGACAGTCAGACCTATGGACTTGTGAGCATCACTTTGAAAGACTCTGGGAGAAGGGCAGGACAGAGACACAACTCTTTGACCACTACCTCAGACCAAGATGGACGAGACTCGTCTAAGGGAAGTGCTGGGGGGGGGGGGGGGAAGCGGAGGAAATGGTGAATTGACGGCCTTAGGAGGTGAGGAACGGAAGCAGCAAGAGAGCGGCCTTTGGATGAGTCCTAGTGCGTCACTGAGTCAGGGGACAACAAGGAGAAACAGCTTTGCAGGAGAAAAATGAGTTCAGTTTGGGACACTGGCTCTCAGGGGCCTTGGGGACGTACAGCAGAGCTGTCGGTGGGCATTTGGAGTGGACTGTGAGGCTCTCACGTAGGTGCAGACCAGGTCTTAGAGGTAGAGCTTCCCTCTGCGCACCTTTGTCTTCCCAAGGGAGCGTGTCCTGTGAGGGCCAAGACATGCTCTTCCAAGGTGTGATCCTGAATCTTGGGGAAGTCATTTTCTCTCTCTAGACCACTCTCTCTCATTGTAAAATGAGGGAGTTAACGGATAGATGATTCTCTACCCAAATTTCTACGGTCTACTTTGTTGGGCTCACTTGTGAGTATACCAAGTATTTTTTTTAAATTTTTAGTAAGTACCTTTAAGCTAATGCTGATATTTATTTATCTTTTGAATGAAAATTGTGTTCCAGTGCGCCAGTGAGAGAGGGTGGGGTTGGTCAGCCCGCTGGAGTGTCCTCGCTTGACACACCAGTGAGAGTGCCATGCAGGAGGGTTGGGGCGGAGAGCAAAGATCACAGACACTGACCGACAGCGCTTCAGCTGAAAAGTTGTGGTTTTCTGCAGTTACAAACAATAACTTTCCCTTTTTGTGTCATTAGGAGCTCTATTTTAAGGAACTCTCAACTAAAAAAAAGCACGTCATGGAGAAGAACGGGACTAACCGGAAGCTTCGGGTTTGCGTTGCTACCTGCAACCGCGCAGATTACTCCAAACTCGCCCCGATCATGTTCGGCATTAAGACAGAGCCTTCGTTCTTCGAGCTGGATGTGGTGGTGCTGGGCTCTCACCTGATAGACGACTATGGGTGAGGCCAGGGTTTGCCTGCTCTTGGTCCAGCAGTGTGTCTGGGAGAGCTTGGGTTTTGTAGGCTGTGGACCTGCTGTCCAACCCCAGTTCTTTTTAGTCTCTATGTGCGTGGGGGACTTGGAAGAGCCTGTTACTTCAGTTATAAATCGGGGTGAAAACAACACAGTGATGAAGCCTGTCCCAGTGATGCTCTTTAGCAGATACTTGATAATTGACAGCTGGAAATACTGCTATTTGTTAGTGCACACAGAAGAAACACCGTGTGTGTGTGTGTGTGTGTGTGTGTGTGTGTGTGTGTGTGTGTGTGTGTGTGTGTGTGTAATTGTATATATAAAATTGGACTATAATAACATGGCTTCATGGCATAATTTTTTGGGGTTGGGGTTTGAGCCCAGAGCCCCAAGCAAGCTGAGCCTGAGCTTCCCCACAGGGCACCCTGATTTCACCCCACGGGGTCTTGTGAGTTCTGATGGTAGTTCTTCAGAATGGCCTATTGAACTGAGTGTGTGCCTGTAATCCTACTACTCGGGAAGCAGAGGCAGGAGGATTGCTTTGAGTGTGAGGCCTGCCCAGATTACATAGTGAGGGCTGCATAGTAAGACCCTGTCTCCAAACAGATAAACAAAATGACAACAAAAACCAACCCTGGTTTGCAGGTTAGTCACATGTAAAGTAGTATATAGAACAGGATTTACAACAGTCTAATTTACTGTAAGGTAAATGAAAATGTTATATCATCAAGATTGTTAATTTATGTGTGTGACGTTAAGGTCTGTACTGTAAGCAGGGTATATTTGGAAATTAAGGGTAATCTGAGAGAGAACGGTGTAGTGATTACACCAGGAAGGAGCCTTGGCTTTGCTCTCTGCATACCTTTAGTGCACCCTTGTGGTGTGAAAATGTCCATGCAGCCTCCAAAGACCGCTGGAACCCCACCGTGTATGAAAGAAGCTAGCGCTCACTCAAACCCATTTTCAGACTACTTTAAAAGCAGGACGGTAGTGCGTGGCCAGAGCAGTCAGCAGAATGCCTGCCGTCTCCTAAACTCCATGTGGCCGCTTACTGTAAGAAGACAGTTAAGGAGCGGCGAAGAGGCTTATGGGTAGCTCCCACTGATTCTTTTTTTTCATTGAAATGAATCTGGCTGTCTAAGGTAGTCTACTTGAGTGATAGGATGTTGTAGTTTGTGCCAGAGGTGAGTCTCAGTAGGTTCTCTTCTGTGACGGAGCTTGTGTAGGAAGGCTGGTAGGAAGGAGGCTCTCTGGGAAGTGGCAGTTGCTGCAGCAACTGAGGTAGAAAGGTGGTGGTGTTTGATGGTGAGTATTGACTAGGAAAGTCAACTAGTACTTAGGAAAATGTATGCGTAAGTCCCCTTCTAACAGGAGGAACTTGGTAACAAAAGACAAGAATGTAAGACTTCGCATAACCTTGTACCTTTTCAGTTTTTGTTTGTTTGTTTGTTTGTTTGTTTTTCGAGACAGGGTTTCTCTGTGTAGTTTTGCGCCTTTCCTGGATCTTGCTCTGTAGTCCAGGCTGGCCTGGAACTCACAGAGATCCGCCTGCCTCTGCCTCCCGAGTGCTGGGATTAAAGGCATGCGCCACCACCGCCCGTCCCTTTTCAGTTTTAAACTGTGTGAATACATTTTACAAATTTTATTTACTTTTTAGTTTTTGTTTTAGGGAGATTTTGGTTTTGCTTTGTGAGATGGTTTCTTGTAGCCCAGGCAGACATCATCAGACTCTGTGTAGCCAAGGATGACCTTGTTCTGAATACAGGCATGTGCCCCATGCCTGGCTTATTTTTGCTGCATTTACTTACTGACTTATTTATTTATTTAATCACTGGACCTAGCTATCTGTCTGTCAATCAATCTATCTATCTATCTATCTATCTATCTATCTACCTACCTACCTACCTACCTACCTATTTATTTATTTATTTATTTTGAGACAGAGTCTCTCTATACGGCCAAGGCTAACATGGAAATCACTAGGAAGTCCAGGCTAGACTTGAACTGGTGGTGATCCTCCTGTCTCTGCCTCCCACGTAGTGGGATACATCAGCATGCCGCCTTTTATTTCCTTTAGGCTTTGTTGCTGAGGCTGGTTCTCAAGTCTTGGACTTAACTGATCCTTCTGCCTCGGGTCCCAAATAGGTGGGACTTAGGGACATTCCTATTCCTGGTTTGTATAATTTACTTTTATAAGACATTAAAACATATCATTTTATGTGTCATTTTCTTACATCATAAGAAATAAATGTGTGGCCTGTAGTGCTGTCATTATTGGGGGACATTAGGAGTAAGTCTTCAATTCAAATTACAAAATACTCTTTGAGAAAAACAGTTACAGTTTCTATGAGTGTCAGAACAGCTTGTATGAGATAATTCTCCCATAGCTACCCCTTACAGGCTCTGGAAAAATATTCTTAAAATAGTGGATGTATAATCCCACCCGCTCTCAAGATTTATTTAGGAGAATTTTAAGTTCAGGTCTGCTTAGATATCTTAGTGAGACCTGTTTCAAAATAAAAAATAAAACCAGCACTTGGGATATAGTGTGGTGATATAGTACAGTACTTACTTAGAATTCAAGAGGCCCTAAGTTCAGTCCCTAGACACACACACACACACACACACACACACACACACACACGGCCAGAGGATGAGAAACAATCACTCATTCAGTCACAAAAACACAACTAGGAATGTTTGAAACCATTTGAAATTAAACACCGTGCTTCTCAGGAATCTGAGTCAGTACTAAGCAGATTCTTGCATACCCATGCTTATTATGGCACCATTCACAATAGACAAGTAACAGAACCGGCCTGGATGCTGACCAGTAGATGAATAGGTAAAGGAAATATGGTGTGTGTAGACAGTGGAATTTTATCCAGCCATAAAAAATGAAATTATGACTCAGAAAAAATGGATGAAACTGCTGAGAATTATGTTAAGTAAAATAAGCCAGATTCAGAAAGACAGACTACCTGTTCACCTTCTCATGTAGAACATAGATTTGAATTACTATATATTACATAGACATGAAACAGAAAGTGGATTGAAGGGAGGGTGACGTCTGAAGGGGAGAAGGGACCAGAGAGGGCCATGGACTCTGTGATTTGAGAGCAGAAGGGACTGCTAAGGAGTGGGGAGGAGGAAGAGGGGGACGAACAAAATACGATGGTATGTATGTGTAAAATGTCAGGATGAGCCCGTGACTTTTTTGCATACTAACTGAAAAATTAATTTAAAAAATTAAGAGAAATATATAGTATAGTGCCACGCCAGGCATCCTGGTTCCCTACCTTTTAATTAATTAACTAATTAATTAGTTAATTTTTGGTTTAAAAAAAAAAGAGCTTGTTTTGATTACTGCCCCCCCCATTAAAGTATCAATTTCTTCTTAAAAATAAATAGGTGAGTGATATAAAGTAAAAGGCCTGACCAAAAGAAAACTTCTCCCTCACTGATTTCCCTCCTGGTTCTGCCTGGGAGGGGCACAGCGGAGCCTCCCAAGGGGAGGCTTTATCTTGTTCTGGGCGGGAGCTACTGACTATGTAACAGTGTGAATCAGGTATAGGTACATTTGTGGTCTTTGCTCTTTATTTGTAGTTTATACTTCAGTTTAATGACTTGTTTTAGCAAGCAAAAATGTGAACAGGTATCTCCTTCAGAGTTAGTATCACTGCTGCTTCCTTTTGTCAGAACATGGGGTCACACCCTTGTTTTGCTTCTGCCTTAGAAACACTTATCGCATGATTGAGCAAGATGACTTTGACATCAACACCAGGCTCCATACAATCGTCAGAGGGGAAGACGAAGCAGCCATGGTAGAGTCAGTAGGCCTAGCTCTAGTGAAGCTACCAGATGTCCTTAATCGCCTGAAGCCTGACATCATGATCGTTCATGGAGACCGATTTGACGCCCTGGCTCTGGCTACCTCTGCTGCCTTGATGAACATCCGAATCCTTCACATTGAAGGGGGAGAGGTCAGTGGGACCATTGATGACTCCATCAGACATGCTATCACCAAACTGGCTCATTACCACGTGTGCTGCACCAGAAGTGCGGAGCAGCACCTGATATCCATGTGCGAGGACCATGACCGCATCCTTTTGGCAGGCTGCCCTTCCTATGACAAACTGCTCTCAGCCAAGAATAAAGACTATATGAGCGTCATTCGGATGTGGCTTGGTACGTATGCCAGACTTTATCCATGCTAATGGTTGTTTTCGTCAGAAAGTGTTGGGTATATTTCAGTCTTTTTGGAAACTCATGGACATAATATTCCATTAGAGACCAGAGAGCTAAGATTTTACTTGCTTTGTGGTCTGTCTTTACCTCCAAGGTTCTCTATAAAATACAAATACTGGATTGATTTTAAAAATCTATGCTGTGTTTGTACATACGGAATGCTTTTACTCCACTAAATATTTTAGTGAGTAGTGTTCACAAGGATAGTTCTTTAACAGTTTTAATATATGGATTGATGAAGTTTTAAAAAAATTAATTTTAGTATTATGTGCAAACATGCATATGTGTATATGCCCAAAACGTGGTGTGCGTATGTGTGGAGGTCAACGCAAGCCTCTGGAGTCTTCCTCTCCTCCCGCTGTGTGATCTGGGGTGGAACTCAGGTCAACAGACTTAACCTGCTGGCCTTCCATTTTCTTTCTTTCTTTCTTTTTTTTTTTCTTTTTTGAGACAGGATCTAGTGTAGTCTGGACTTGAACTTATTATATAGCTCAGGATAAACTTGAACTCTTGATCCTCCTGCATCTACCTCCTAAGTGCTAGGATTACAGGCATATGCTACCATACTTGTCCAGGAGCACAGTTCTTACTTTATCAAAAAATGGGGAAAAGGAGGAGATGGCTCACTGGGTCAGATGTCTGGCCTACAAGCATGAAGACCTGAGTTGATCCCTAAGAATCCACGTCAAAAAGCCAGCTGTGGTGGTGTGTCCTTGCCTCGCATGGTGGGCACATGGGTGGGGTGGGGTGCAGGAGACAGTGGGGGCAGCCAGTCCAGCTGAATTGCTAAGCTCTGGATTTGGCGAGAGAGGCGTCTCAAGAGGTGAGGTGGAGAGCTCCTGAGGAAGACAGCCCGTTGCCCTCTGGCCTCCACATGAGCACATGCATGCACGTGGATACACAGGCACCCAGTGTGGGGAAGTACACTGGAAACTGTGTGTATAATATGATCCATTTCTGTAAAAGCTGTGACAGTGAAAAGACTAGAACGTAGGTGAATCTCACTGATTTTATTATTTTCCAGTGTGAGCTTAGGGTACTTGTACTTTTTCTATTTTTTTTTTTTCTTGGTTTTTCGAGACAGGGTTTCTCTGTGTAACAGCCCTGGCTGTCCTGGAAGGCTGGCCTCCATCTCAGAGATCTGCCTGCCTCTGTCTCCCGAATGCTGGGGTTGAAGGCGTGCACCACCACGGCTTGGCTGCATTTTATTCTTTAGTGTGGAAAATTGTTGTTTTTACTTGTGTGTGTGCACATGTGCACTCTGTGGAGGCCGGAGGTGATGTCTAGTGTTTTCCTCTATTGCTGTTTGTTTGACACCTGGTCTCTCACTGAACTGCAGCTGACTGATTTGGCCAAACTGGCCGACAACAAGCCCCAGAGTCTCTTGTCCCTCGTACCTCAGTGCTGGGGTTATGGCACATAATGCTATGTTGAGGGTTTTTGGTTTTGTTTTTTTGGGCTTTTGGTTGTTTTTGTTATTGTTGTTGTTTGTTTGTTTGTTTTGAGACAGGGTCTACTGTGTATCCCTAGCTGGCCTGGAACTTGCTATTCAGCCTTGAACTCACAGCGCTCCTCCTTCCTCCCTGTGCCCTCCTTCCAAGTCCTGGAATAAAAGGTACGTGCCACCATGCCTGGCTCAAACCTGTTTTTTATGTGGGCTCTAGGGATTCGAACACTGTTCCTCAGGCTTGCACACCAAGCAGTCTACCCACTGAGTCATCTCTCCAAACCCCACAGGACACTCAGAGATCACAGGACACTTCGTGCGAGTCGATTCTTTCACCTTGTGGGCCCCTGGGCTCAGACTCAGGTGTCAGGCCCAGTAGCAAGCACCTTTACCCACTGAGCTTCTTGACGAGCCCAAATTAGCTATATTTTCAGTTTAGCCACATTACAACAGAAAAGGAATTGATCCATTTTCTGTGAGTCTTAACCTTGGGTAGATGCGCAGCCGTCAAGGGTCCCATCTAGGTAATGCTGCTGGAGTGAACCGGTCTCTCCGCTCTTCTGTGTCTCTTCATTCTTCTTTTGAGTAAATACTCCTGCATTCTGCTCTGATCATACCGTTAGCTTTCCTTTTATCATGGAAAATATGTCACCGAGAAACTAATGAATAGAAAGAAACCATGAGAAAGCCAGAGTGCAGGGCCAGCGAGATGGCCCAGCAGGCGAAGACTCTTGCCCCTGACAGTACAGTCTGGACAGCCCGTATGAGGTGGAAGAGACCTGGCTCCACAGAATTGCCCTCTGACCTCCACATGTGTGCAGCAGCATGTACACCCCCCCACGTCAGGCCCACAAAGAATCCTAATTTTTTAAAAATCAAGAAAACAATGCAATGAGATTGTAAATACAAGCTTAAAGACCTATTTGACCGTTTATACTTCACTATGGAAAGAGCAAAACCTGGATTTTTAGTTTTTATATTTATTCCTTTATTTTTAGACAGGGCCTTGCTATATAGCTGTGGCTGTCCTGGCGCACATTGGATAGGCCAGGCTAGTCTCAAAATGGCGGCATTCCTGCCTCCTTCTCCCGTGCACTGGGCTTACATGTGGGCACACAACGCCCAGCTTCTTGTCTTAATTTAAACTGGTGAAAAGGAAGACAGAAGACAGTGAACAAAACTATGTCTGGCAACAACACATTTTGTACAGATAACACAATTTGCTTTCCGCTAGCAGCTTCTTTTGGTTTCAGTTTGTTTACAGGCCACTTATATCTGTCACCTGAACATTAATATTACCGCAATGAAAGTACTAGCAGGGTTGAAAGGTATGTTAAGCTCTTAATAATGAGAGGCATCCCAACAGCAAATATCAGTCTTTACTGCCAGGAATAGATCATTTGACGAGCCCAAATTAGCTCCATTTTAAATTTAGTCATATTACAACAGAATGGCTTGAGCTTTACTTCTCAGAATGGGGGGGAAAAAAACAAAAAACCACCACAACAAACAGAAAACACCTAGCCAGGTATGGTGGCATATTCCTGTAATCCTAGCTCTGGGAGGAGATCAAGAGTTCAAAGTAGTCTTTAGCTATATTGAGTTCAAGGCCAACCTGCAATAATACATGAAACCCTGTCTCAAAAAAAAAACAAAAAAACAAAAACAAAACGCTGGTGAGATGGCTCAGGTAGCTGGTCAGGGCACTTGACCCCAAGCCTGAGTTTGATCCCTGGAGCCCACATGAGGGAAGGAGACTACTGCAAGGTATGCTCTACAGGTCATAGCATGCACATGAACCCTCACTAATAGAGATAATAACTAAAACAAGCTTTTAAAAAATTGCACTCCAAGGAGAAGGTAAATGAGAAGCAGAAGTCGTTCGTGGAGTAAACTCTTAGAATTCTTTCCCTGAGGCTTGTGCGTACTCTTTACCAACAAATTGTATAGAATGGTCCTTTACAAGCTCTTTAACACGCCACCCCTCGGGGCTGTAGCTGGCTACTGACTAGTGAACTCTGGGTTTAATTCCCAGACCCCTGCGGGTGTGAGGGGAATCCTCTCACTTTCAGAGAAAATCCTCTGGAAAGCCCAGAGATGAGAGACTTGCCTTCTGTGTGTTTTCAAGATAATAGGTAGACGCAGAATGAAGATGGAGGACGGGGCGAAGAGACTGAGAGGAGATTGTGTCCTTCACACTACTGTCTCCGTAGACATCTGTGTTCTGGCTACTACGTAGGGATAATTACAAGTCCCTCAACTACCACGTTAAAGCTGACAACATTCCTCTGGTTACCAGTCGGGAGTGAGCTGAGTCACGGTACAGCACGTGTTCCAGCTGTGCTTTCAAGTGGAACTGTACATTGTGTTGCCTTGTCAGCCATGGTACAGTGGATCTGGGCACTCAGATCATCTGCACCTCTATTAGCTCATCCTTTAGACTTCTGCTAACCCTAATAGGAAGGGCGCTCTCCCTTTTCACTTTTGAAAATGTGTTCCAGGCCATCAGGACTGCACAGTGAGACCCTGCCTCATAAAACAAACAACAGCAACAAGAAGAGTCCTAACTAATGAAGCACTGTGGTTCGCCTTTCTTTAAACAGGTGATGATGTAAAATGTAAAGATTACATTGTTGCACTGCAGCACCCTGTGACCACTGACATTAAGCATTCCATAAAGATGTTTGAATTAACACTGGATGCACTTATCTCATTTAACAAGAGGACCCTAGTTCTGTTTCCAAATATTGATGCAGGTAATGGAACTTAATGAAGTTATGCCATCTGCTTTTCCAAACCTTAATTTCTGTCACTTGCCTCTGACTGTCGCCTGTTCTTGCCCAACTTATCATTAAAGGCCCTTTGGGAATGCATCCCAGTCCAGGTTACCTGTCTTGCTCTAGATGAAAATGTGGTGATGTCTTAGTCAACTCTGGTAGAAACAACAGGAAGTAAATGTTTGTAAGAACCCCACTGTTCTGTAGTTTGCTCTCATGCTTAGCCTGCCCCCCCCAGTTTCCACTGAGAAGAAACTCGAAGAGCGTGAGATATAAGCCTCAGAGGTCAAGGTCACGAGTGTCTCTAGGCAAGTAACGATGCCACTGGCATTACTAATTTTTGTTTTCTTTCCTGCTTATGTTAGCTATGCTTCAAAGTATGATCTTGAGCTTAAGTAGTTTGGATCTCAAGGCCCCAGCCCCCTCAGGCCTGCTGTGGTTGATCACCTGCCTGATAGCTGTGAATTTTAGTGCTAAGTGAGACCTTAGGCAAGTGATGGGGAGCTGAGATACGAAAGACAGATGTTAGACCAGGGCCTGGCACTGAGGGATTTTCAAATCCCGGTTGTTGTAGCTGACATCACTCACTGCAGAGCTCTTGGGATTCTTTTGGTAACAGAAGTGGGACATTTCTTTGAAATGCTAACTATTGCCATCTTACTTCTGAAGAACCTTTTCTGTTAGAAAAAACAGGACTCTCAACCCAGATTTTGGTCAGGTAATACCGCAATATTTCAAAATCCTTTATAATACTTTTAGTTCCTTTAAGTTTTGTATAAGTAATTATAATATATCTGCTTACCTCCGAATGATGTGCTCTATTTGTAATAACTTTCTGGAATGTGTACACGTTAGAATTAGAGATGTTTTTTTTTATTAAAAAAATGGACCCTGATGTGTAGTGTGGTATTATGTATTTGCAGTCACAATTAGTCAGAGCTGAGGGGAAGGATCCCTTGGGACACTGACTCAAAGAAAAAATCTTTCTGATTTAAAGGAAAATTATTGAGTCATGTCCCTGCACACACCTCTGCTGTCCATGGAGCAGCAGGGGACTCTTGTCAGTCTGTGGCTCAGTGCCCCCGCATGCCTGTGGTTCCAGGGAGGTGGGCTCTTGGGAAGACTAGATTAGTGCACGTGGCTTAGGCTTCAAACCAAAGTGGAGCCTTGGATTAGGAGGACCTTCTGGAGCACCATATTCTCCCATCATTGTAGATGAGGGCTGGCATTTAGGGAGGGAAGTGGCCAGTCATCTTCCAGGGAGTTGGAATCCTGAGCCCATCTACCTGTCTTGCCACAGAAAGAAAGTTTTAAAAACAGCTTCTGGTGGCCCGATGACTTCTGTCCATTGGTGAGCGTTGTGTGGGCGTTGTCTGCCCTAAGTCAGACGAACCACTTGTCCTCACATGGCTAGAAGAGAGTGACTGAAACAGCAGAGGCACCGTGTGACTGCACTCACCTGGAATCCTAGCATCCAGGAGGAAGAGGCAGGAGGCTCACAAGTTCCCGGCCAGGGCTGGAGAGGTGGCTCAGGGGTTAAAAGCTTGTGCTGTTCTTTTAGAGGCCCTGGGTTTGTTTCCCAGCACCCATGGTGGGCAGCTCACAACTACCTGTAACTACAGTTCCAAGGTGGAGTCAACCCCTCTGGCCTCCATAAGCACCTTTCATGTACACAAACATGAGACCTTGTTTCAAAAAATAAGAAGCAGGACTAGAGAGATGGTTAGGGTTGTTAAAAGTGGACTGCTTATGCAGCACACCTGGGTTCAGTTCCCATATGGCAGCTCACAGTGGTCTGTACTCCAATTCCAAGGGGATTTGATGTTCTTTTGGCCTCCGTGGGCTCCTGCATGCAGGAGGTACCCATAAACTTGCACATGCAAACATATACACATAAGTAAGTCAGGAAGTCTTTTTTTTTTTTTTAGAAATTCTTATCCCCCAAAGCTAAGGAAGAGGTTGGGATATGGCTTAGTAGTTAAGAACTTGCAATGAAAAAGTGGGCATGAATTTAGATCCACTGTGCACAAGTAGATGTCTGCAGGGCATGGTGACCTCCCTGTAATTCCAGCCTTAGAAGGCAGAGATGTGAGAACACACACACACACACACACACACACACACACACACACACACACACACACACACTCACGCGTGCGCGCGGAAAAAAAAAACAAGGAAGGGAGGGGAGATTAGTTTTTTTCTCGGAGCTGTAAATTGCTTTAAAGTGCTCTATTTTAAAATGAAATACCAGCTGTGGTGTCAGACCCTATCCACATTGCCTCCAAGTTTAGTTCCCAAAGGCGGGAGTTTGTGTTCGTGGAAACGGGAGCAGAGTTAGGCAAAGCCACTCCAATCGGCTCATGTATGGAGTCTATGACCTTCCTGCTTAGAAACTCTGGCTTGTTTGTAGCCTCTTAATTAAGGTGGAAGTTCATACTGAGGCATTAATAAAATAAACTCGCTTTGCTAAGTTCTGTGTGAAACCCCAGCTGCTACTGAGTGAGCTGGATGAGACGCAGAGAGTTGACCACACGTGTTACGTGGTGCTCATGAAAATCCCAGCACCAGAGAGTGGAAAGATGGGTGGTTCAAGTGACAATTTTCCTAGTGACTGGTACGAGGATTAGGGCTGTACCAGCCACTAAAAATGATTTCTTTGTCTCATTCATTAAATGGTCGCATCTGATCCTTCGACCTTCTTGTTTTCGCAGGGAGCAAGGAGATGGTCCGAGTGATGCGGAAGAAGGGCATCGAGCATCACCCCAATTTCCGGGCAGTCAAGCACGTCCCATTTGACCAGTTTATACAGCTGGTTGCCCATGCTGGTTGTATGATTGGGAATAGCAGCTGCGGAGTGCGAGAGGTTGGCGCTTTTGGAACACCTGTGATCAACCTGGGAACACGCCAGATCGGAAGAGAAACAGGTGTTTACCTTCGCCTATGTCTCAGCTGACTAGTATCTCTCATCTCTGTGGCCATGTGATGGACTGGTGCTGGCCACATTTTTTTTTTTTTTTTGAGAACTTCACAGATGAGTACTGTATTTACATCATTTCTACTCCTCTTCCCCTTCCAACTCCTCCTGTTTTCCCCCTCCACTTCCTCTCAGATCCATGACTTCTTCTGACTATTGTTTCACACACACACACACAAACACACACACACACACACACACACACACACACACACACACACACACCCCTATTGAATCCATTTACTGTTGCTTATTTGTATGTGTTTAGGGCTGACCACTTGGGATTAGATAGCCTATGAAGGAGCCTGTGCCTGGGGAAAACTGATTCTCCCTCTCAACAACCATTGAGCCTGTAGTTCTTCTATCTAGGGGTGAGGCCTTGTGAAGTTTCCCCCCTCCACACTGTTATGTCAGCTGATGTTGCCATTATGCAGGTCTTATTTAGGCAACCATATTGTTGAGATTTAATGGGTGTGGATTCCCTGTCATGTCTAGAAGACACTATCTCAAAGAAGATGTTCTGGTCCTCTGGCCCTTAAAACCTTTCTGCACCCACTTGGGTGATTTTCCCTGAGCCTTAGGTATAGGGTTGTGTTGCAGATGCACAGTTGGGGGAGGCCACCCCACAGTCACTTGTTCTCTGCATTTTGACCACTTCTGAATCTCTGTAATAGTCTCTATCTGATGCAAGAAGATGCTTCTTTGATGAGGGGTAAGAGCTCCACTTATCTTCGGGGATAAGGACAACTATTTAGAGTGCAGTTAGACGTTATATTGGTTAGGAGTGTGGCAGCTCTCCTGTAGGGTCTCTGACATCTCCAGCTACTGACAGTTGGCTAAGTTTATATGAATTCCCTCCTGTTGAGTGGGCCTTAAGTCCAGTTAAACAGCTGCTGTTTAAATGCCGCTATTACACCATTGGGGTGACTTGTCACACGGTCATTGCTGTGCTTTGTAGGCTTTACATCCGGTAAGACTCTTGGTTGCTTTCTCCTTTGGCATTTTGAATAGCACCTTCCAATGCTATGCGAGCCAATCCATGGGGAGGGGGCTCCTAGGTCAGTTCCAGCTTGATTCCTCTAAGTCCTGTGGCCAAAGTGCATGGTATATTCAGCGATAGGTCTTTATGTTCCTGTTCTAGAAGGCAATAGCCTATATTGTTTGGGGATCTTTTGAACCCCCGACCAACAGTTCCAAGGGATGTTTCCCATTCTTGACACTGAGGTTTTTGTTAGTCTGTCTCTTGCATGTGTAGGGGGCAGGGAGAACATTACCACCTCATGTGGCATAACTCTACTTAAAAAAGTGTGTGTGTGTGTGTGTGTGTGTGTATTTAAGTAAGCTTATAAAATTGTGCATTTTCCAACATTCTTGGTGTTACCATCCTTCCTTCTTCCCTCTCACTCTCTATTTCCTTCCTTCCACCCTCCGCAGCTAAAGCCTCCGTTTCCCCTCCCCATATAGCGCCTGTGTCATACTATCCCTCCTCTCCTCGTGGTCCCTTCCTGCTTTTCTGGCTTCTGTGCTTATTCCAGGTTCTATACCAGATCTAAAGACTGGGAGCTGGGATCCACGAATCAGAACACGCAGTGTTTATTTCTACATCTGGGTTTCCTCACTCGGTGTAGTGTTTTCTAGTCCCATCTGTTGACCTGCACATTTCATGATTTATCCATTCATCAGTTGAAGGACATGTAGATTGTTTCCATTTCCTAGCTATTGTGAGTAGAGTGGCAAGGAACTTGGATGAGCAAGTATCTCTGTCGTAGGATGTTAAGTTTAGGTATATCTTTATATACTTAGGTATATGCTTTGGGTATATCTGGCCACATGTTTTTGTGAACAAGTAGGTGAGTGAATGACCAATTGTAGCCTAATATCTATAAATAACACAGATGATTACCACATTCATAGCTCTATTTGCATTTTTATTCCTTTGTAAAATCAATTAGAGCTAAATGGTTCTTAATTATGGTCTTTGGCCTTGTTTAAGAGAGGCTGTAGTTGAATGTGTCTTGAGTGTGTGAATGCTGGTCTGTATTCTGAGCCTGGTTGATGTCCTTTCGGTCTGTAAGTATGACAGTCCTAGTAATGACAGTGGAAGTAGGATTATTAATGTGTGTGCTAACTGAGCTGTGTATGTGATCAGCGTTAGTCAGGTTCTAATGCTGTATACATGCAAATATGTATCAGTAGCTAATGAGAAAATGCATGTCATTAATGGAAAAAGAATTGGACTAGAACGAAGGATTAGTTCCAGCTCTGCTGTTTCTTCCATTCTTTTTCATCGCCGCCCTGTGTTTCTATTATGTTTACGTCACACCCTGTTTTATAGAGAAAATAGAATTCCAGGATGGAAATTCTTTCAGATCTGTTAAGGAAACACTTATGGTGTACAAGGCACTGGGCTATAAGGTACCAGACAAAGGAGCTAAGGACGCGGTACAGTTGGTAGAGTGCTCACTCGGCATGCAGGAAGCCCTGGGTTCAGTCTCCAGCACCAAGGCAGGACGGTGCACGCCTGTAAACCTAGCACTTGGAAGGTCGAGGCAGAGGGATCAGAAGTTCAAGGTGTCCTTGGCTACATAGCAAGTTCAAAACCAGCCTATGCTATGTGAGACCCTTCCTTTGAGGAAGAAATTGAAAGAGTGCTCGGTGCCTCATGGTGGGAGGAAAGCTTTAGAAAAGAAGGAGTGAGGAAGCCCACATTACCAGGAAAAAAAAGGTATGCTTTGGCTCAACTGGCATCCAAGAGAAAGAAACAGAAAGCAAGGGAAGGGAAGGAAAGGGAAAGTTACGCTTTTCTGAATCAGAACTCAGAAAGACGGGCAGACCCAACAGAACTTCATGGTAGTTTGTAGGGACTGCCAAGTGCTGTGCTCTTGTATAATTGACGTTTTAGTGGTGTAGGGAAGATGATAAGCAGCCCAAAAGGAAGATATTAGGATCTCTAGGTGTCGTGTAGACTGTAATGCAAGGTAATGGGATGGGCTACATTAAACGCTGAAGGAAGGCCTCTTCGAAAGAAGACACTTTTAAGCTGAGATCAGGCAGAAGTAGATGAACAGCCCATGCCAAGGATATAATCTTGATACTGAGTCAGCCTGATTGTAAACTATTAGCTAAGAAGCAGATGAGAGCCTGGTGTGTGGCGCACGCCTTTAATGCCAGCACTCGGGAGGCAGTGGCAGGAGGATCTCTGTGAGCTGAGACCAGCCTGGTCTACAGAGCAAACTGCAGGATAGCCAGGACTACATCGAGAGACCCTTATTCTCCCTCTGCCCAAAAAATGAGAGGCAAACTTTTTCGCCTCCAGACAGGGTCTCTGTGTAGCACTGGCTGCCCAGGAACTTGCAGTGTAGACCAGGCTGGCCCAAACTCAATAATCCACCTGCTTTTGTCTCCCAAGTGCTGGGATTAAAGGTGTGCACTACTACCCCAACTGAGACAGACTTTTATAAGCTAAAATACTGATGTCCTAGTTGGCTTTCTTTGCTGTGGCAAACACTTGGGGAGGAAAGGGTTTATTTCCTCTTACAGCTTATAATCTATCATGAAGGGAAGCTGGAGCAGGAACTGAAGCAGAGGCCATGGAGGAGAACTACTTCTTGCTCCTTACGGCTTGTTCAGCTTGCTTTCTTATATATATCCATCCTAGGATCTCCAGCCCAAGGCGGGGACCTCAATCAAGAAAATGTCTCTGTAAGATCAGGCTATAGTAGGGCTGCAGGGCATTTTTTAAACCACTGATCAATGGGGGAGGGCCCAGCCCATTGTGGGTGGTGCCATGCCTTGGCTGGTAGTCTTGGGTTCTTTAAGAAAGCAGGCTGAGCAATACACAAGGGGCAAGCCAGTAAGCAGCACCTGCCTCCAGGTTCCTACCTGCTTGAGTTCCTGTCCTGACTTCCTTTGATGATGAACTGTGATGTGGAAGTGTAAGCCAAATAAAGCCTCTCCTCTTCAAGTTGCTTTGGTCATGGTGTTTCCTCACAGCAATAACAACCCAAAGAAAGACAGTGGTGTATTAAAGATAGAGAAAAATTACATTCGGATGTTGTCACTAAGCTTCCTAGTGCATGTGAGCTGCAGATGGAGAGAACCGATGGTAATGCTTAGATTTTGTACTGGGCAGTGAGGTGTACTTTCATGCCAGGGGGCCCTGCAGAAGAAACAGTGGGGACGGATGGAATTAAGAGTTTGCTTGTTGCCATGTTCAGGTAGTGCCAATTAGATCATCAAAGCAGAGACGACAAGGAGCTGGACTGTGTCAGGGAGATTGACAGATGGAGGTGAATTTGACAGTCGGTGGCTGTAGATGGGGTGGTGGGACATCGGTTCACTTGCTGTAGCAGAGACCCCTAAGCAGCAGGAAGTTGATTTTTTTCTTCCTGGTGTGGCAGCTCCACAGCCATCAGAAGCAGCCTATGTGCTTGGTGGGTATTCTAGCTTTTCCTTTTCTTTTCTTTTTCTGTTTTTTTTTTTTGAGGAAAGGAAGGAAGGATCAATTACCTTGAAAGTTGTAAATATTTCCTCTCACATCCATCAGAACCTAGTCATTACAGGCTACATCTAGCTACAAGGAAAGCCGAAGAATAGTTTTGGGTAGACAGTCCAATTCCCAGCTAAAAGTTCCATCATTAGTACTACAAAGATGATACTGAGGCTAAGGGCCTCTGCTGTAGATAGTACTTAAAACCCAGGAACCCAGGGGGAACGTCTAAATGGGGCAGAAAATGCAGCCGGGACCAACCTTGAAACTGCTCAACAGTGAAATAGAAGGCCAGAACAGAAAACCGAAAAGGAACTTTCAGTGATGTCATAGGAAAGCCAGAAGACTGTGCTATTGTTAGAGTCCAGAAGGAAATAGTTCCAGGAGATGATGTTGAAAGCTGCTATGAGCCCAAATAAGAGGTCACAGGAGCTAGGCATGATGGTACAGGCCTGGTGGCACACACCTGTGGTCCCGGAACTCTGGAGGTGGATTTGGCAGTATGGTCTCCGTACTTCCTGTCACTGCACTTACATGAATGTATGTTTCCCATCAGGATTCCCTTCCTTCTAACCTTCTTTCAGTGGAGTCAGGGGTCAGGGAGATGAATGTGTTTCCTGCTTATCTACTGCTCATCTTCTACACTCGAAATCCCCACCCTTCCTGCCTCTTGTAGACCTATCTGCTCATCAGTCAGCTTTCTCTTCCATGTGTGCTTGACTTCTCCATCAAACATGCTTAGGCTCTCTGATTTTAGGAACAGAAGTAAACCCTCCTCTGGCCCTCCTTTCTCTCCAGACGCCTCTCCTCCTCTCCTCTTAGCCAAGCCTGGTGGAAACCTGGCTACTTGTGATGTCTACTCTCTCACATTGGCCAAGGGATAGACAGAGAGAAAATGCCTGCCCAAGGACTGGCCGGCCGGCCCTGCCTGGCTGCTGACCGAACGACTGCCTAGTTGAGAGTGGACTCGGTAGATAGGTAGGCAAACAGTTTGTCAGTGTTAGATTAATTCCCCCTACCCAGGTATGGCAGTACATGCCCGTAATCCCACTCAGGATGGTCATGAGTTCGAAGCTAACCTAGGCTGTCGAGCAAGACTCTGCCAAAATAAACAAGCCTCTGTGTGATGGCACACACCTGTGATCTTGTCACTTGGGGAGACTCGGGGAGTGCCACAGGTTAGGTGCCAGCCAGGTCTACAGAGTGAGACCTTATCTCTAAAACCAAAACCAAGTAAGCATTCACTAAGTGACCTTGTCTGAGGTAAGGAAGTCTTATCAGCAGTACTTCAATCTGCTGGGTTTTAGGACTCAGTTATGAATCCGGCACACTGCTATTTGGTTTTCTGTGGATAGTCACACTTCAAGTCCTTCTAACATGTCCGTGGATTTATTTAGGGGAGAATGTTCTTCATGTCCGGGATGCTGACACTCAAGATAAAATATTACAAGCTCTCCACCTCCAGTTTGGTAAACAGTACCCTTGGTGAGTATACGGCCTTTCATTGTGGGGGTTAAAAGGGGAGCTGCCTCAGGCACCAGGGAAGCTTGGCCCATCATGGTTTAACCGTCTCTACAGGACCTTCTTTCTTCCATTAGCGTCTCTACAGGACCTTCCTTCCTTCTTCCATTAGCGTCTCTACAGGACCTTCCTTCCTTCTTCCATTAGCGCACCCTAGCCGCTGGGAAGACAAGATGTCCAGGTTCCAGTGGAGAAGTCTTAAAATTTGCCTCTGTTAATCACAATGGTACTACCCCTACAGTGTGTTTCTCTGGTGTAATTTGACTACATATTAGAAAACAGTGTACTGGGTTTTCTTTAAAACTTAATTTTGGCTGTTCTTCCTTCTATTTCAATATGGTAATTTCTCAGAAATGTAAAGAAAAAACTTCTAAAATAGCAAAAAACCAAATCAAGACAGAAAACCCCAAATTCAGGTACTAAGTTACAATGTTGTCAAAAGGTCCAGATGTTACTGTAGTTAGTTCTACATAGTTATGACTTGTGGGGTTGTTGTTGTGTTTTTGTTTTTGTGTTTTGAGACAAGGTCTCTCTGTTGTGCAGCCCTGGCTGTCCTAGAACTCACTGTGTAAGCCAGGCTAGCCTCAAACTCTGCCTCTACGTCCCAATTGCTGGGATTAAAGGTATATGTCACCAGGCCCGACTGTAGTTTCTGGGTCTTTTGTTTTGTTTTTTAATGACAGAAAATAAATTCATGGCATGATTTATCATGTGTATCACATTTTAAAGCACACACACACACACTGTGGGGATGTTTTATTTTATTTTTGTGGTGCAAGAGACTGAAGTCAGAGCTTCATGCATGTCAAGCAAGTGCTCTACCACATCTGCAGTCCCCCAGCCCAGAGAGGTTATTTTAAAGAGTACACATTGTTTCTACCTGAAGACTCGGTTTCAGCGCCCTTGGTGTCGCCTGCCGTATGGGGCAGAACCATTTCACTGAACTGACTTTTTTGGATATTGCAGCTCAAAGATATATGGGGATGGAAATGCTGTTCCAAGGATTTTAAAGTTTCTCAAATCTATTGACCTTCAAGAGCCACTACAGAAGAAATTCTGCTTCCCTCCTGTGAAGGAGAACATCTCTCAAGATATTGACCATATTCTTGAAACTCTGAGTGCCTTGGCTGTTGATCTTGGAGGGACAAATCTCAGAGTGGCAATAGTTAGCATGAAGGTAAAGTCATTGCAAAGCACTTAACTTTATGTCTCATGTGAGTGGTTGATTTTTTTTTTTTTAAACAGCCCTGGCTGTCCTGGAACTCCCTTTGTAGTCCAGGCTGGTTTCGAACTCAGAGACCCGCTTGCCTTTGCCTTCTGAGTGCTGGGATTAAAGGCATGTATCACCACGCCTGGCTGAGTAATTGACTTTTAAAATGTGTAAGTGGAAGATCGAACTAGAAATCACACAGGGAATTTGTCATCATTTGCCTGTAGTGCTGACTTTTGGATCCATTACAATGTTTATCTCATATCTACTGGTTGCTAACATTTCAAGCTGGTGTGGTAGCTAATGCTTATAATCCCAGTACTTGGGAGGCTGAGGCAGGAGTATTCCTGCAAGTTTGAAGCCAGCCTGGGCCACAGTATGAGACCTTGTCTCAAAAAACGAAAACACAGCAAAATAGACATTGAAAGAAGTAGACCATGGGAGCCAGGGTGGTGATTCTTGAGTTGGCAGTGGGGAGACCTTAGACATGAGAGAGGGCTTTGCTCTCAGGAAGACAGAAATTTTATAGTTGAAGACACCATGAGTGTAGAGTCCAGTGATCACCTCCCCACCTAGATGAGAGTCCCACAGGTGAAGAAATGAGCCTCTTCTGGAGCGTGGTGAGCTGTGTTTTTCCCAGTTTGCATTTTCAGAAGCTGATCTTCACAGAGGACCACACATGCCTTCACTCTGCTAACCAGCACAGTGCCGGCCGGAGCTCTGTCCGGCAGGGCGGGTGGGAAAAGCTTCGTGCAAACAGCAAACTGTGCTCAAATGATCTCTTACTCAATGGAAAACAAGCCTCCCAGGAAAATCTGCTTTCGGCATCACAGATATGTAAAGTTGCAAGAGTCCTTGAAAAATAGCAAAGATTTTAAACACAAATTATTAGAAATTTGCTATTAGGTCAATTAATGAAAAGCAAAATAAAACATAGTTTTCTCAAGAGAAGCCAGAAGGCCTCCCTATACTTTAAAAAAGTTAATAGACTCTTCTCTTAACATAGGATTTTTATCGGTGACCAACACCTCTTTAGAGGTGAAATTATAGAGACAGTTCTATTAAAATTGAGAAAAAAAAGTTTTCTGTATAATAAGGAATAAAGCAAGGGACAGCAAAAATGGAGATTATACATAACAAAAATATTATTGATAGGCCATGTGAATAAATTAACTGGATTATAAAGTTAGGATGATCCAGTAAATGACTGGATGTTATGATTAATATGTATCAGTAAATTTCTGGTTATGTGAATTTGTGACAAAGATTTTGGGTCTCTTTATGTGACCGTGTGTCAGACATGCCTGCACATTAGCATTCCATTAGCTCAGACGCTGTAATACTCCCAGTGCCTGGCTCCTGCCCCAGACTAATTACATTGGAACCTCTGGGGACAGCATAGCTGTGCTCTGCTGACTGTCACAGTAAAGACTGAGAAGCGCTCCTGTCAATTTCTTTTTAATGATAAACAGCTTTAACCCTTGTACTTGATGTGTAAAAATCCATTAATACGAAAGAATACAAAGGAAAAGGAGAGCCGATTCAGACCAACCCAGATTCCTAAGAATAATCGAAACCATAAAACTTTTATTTACATAAATACAGTTATGAAATAGTGCCATACAAAGGCCTAAAAAGATATCCTTCGGGAGGCAGAGGCAGGTGGATCTCTGTGAGTTCGAGGCCAGCCTGGTCTCCAAAGCGAATTCCAGGAAAGGCGCAAAGCTACACAGAGAAACCCTGTCTCGAAAAAACCAAAAAAAAAAAAAAAAAAAAAAAAAAGATATCCTTGCTGAAAGTGTTGAGTATTTTTAAATGTCAGCACCTCAAATTGGATTATAAATTTAACGTAATTATAGTCAACATTTCAATGGGATCTTAGTTTCATAAAGTGATCATAAGCTATTGGGATTGGTTTTTTATTTTTTGAGACAAGGTCTCTCTATATAGCCCTGGCTGTCCTGGAACTCGATCTGTAGACCAGGCTGGCCTCGAACTCAGAGATCTGTCTCCCGAGTGCTGGGATAAAAGCATGTGCCATCACCGCCTGGCTTGGGATTTTTTAATAACATTATTCTGAAACAAAATAATACACAGTTGAGGTGAGTAAAAAAAAAAAAACAAAACAAAAAACCCAAGACAAAAAAGCCCTGGAACACTAAGAATAATTGGGAGGGACTATCTCTGTCTTGAATTAAGTCATAGCCCACAGCACAGTCCACACAGAAAGTTGTCCTGAGTTCCGTAGTCACACCATTGCTGACTTCAGATCCAGTAGACGACTAAACTGTAAACACTAGGATAACCATTTAGTTGCCTCTGTATTGAACTTAGATAACTATGTCAACCTGGAAAGGTTTTTATGAACTGACCTTTTAAAGAACTGGATTTAGATTGCCCACCATTGACCACAAGTCTAACAGAGTCTTCCTCCGTGGCTGTGGAGTTGCTGTTGTTTCAGCAGCCTTGTGTTGGGATGGAGTCCAGGAAATTACTTAGGCTCATCTCAGGGACAAGTCACACCGTCCACAGCAACGTCTCCACGAGGGCTGATTGTCCCTGGAAAAAGCTGACTAACATTCACAGGATGAGTGTGCTCCTTAGCTACGGCCACCAAGACAGACCTGTGTTTTGTTGTGTTTTCTCTCTCCTTCTTCTAGGGTGAAATAGTTAAGAAGTACACTCAGTTCAATCCTAAAACCTACGAAGAGAGGATTAGTTTAATCCTACAGATGTGTGTGGAAGCCGCAGCAGAGGCTGTGAAACTGAACTGCAGAATTCTAGGAGTAGGTGAGACTTGCAATTACAGATCCAAGAACGTTCCTTTGTGTGTTCACAGTTCACCAAGTTCTTACACTTAACCTTGGGCAGGTGTCTGCCTGTGACTAGGTTCCAGGTTCTGTCTGGGCCCCAAGCATGCCTCATGCTGGCAAGCATTAGGGAGGAGGAGCGTGGCTGGTTCTATTGGTCTGTGGGCACTGTAGATTTATCTCAGAAATGTCTGATCCCTTGCAGTCCTTGGTACTTTGCAAGGAGATGTTGGGTGAATTAATTTATTTGGAGCCAAGAAAGTTGGCAGGCTTTCCTAAAATGGGTAATCAAAATTGTCTTCCCTGTTTGGCGTGGAGCTCAGGCATTTCCACAGGTGGCCGTGTGAATCCCCAGGAAGGAATTGTGCTGCATTCAACCAAACTGATACAGGAATGGAACTCTGTGGACCTCAGAACGCCCCTCTCTGACACCTTGCATCTCCCTGTGTGGGTGGACAACGATGGTAACTGTGCCGCCATGGCAGAAAGGAAGTTCGGCCAAGGAAAAGGACAGGAGAACTTCGTGACGCTCATCACAGGGACAGGTGAGAAGGAAGGATCTTGAGAACTGGCTTCAGCCCTCAGTGAGCTACGCCTTAGTCTTCACCTGCCACTGGAGTAGACCACCAGGGTGAGGCTCACACCAGAAGTAGAGCCTCCTCAGCCCTTTCCTCAGAGGGCAGTTCCATGGTAGAAGCATGCATGTGTCGACCACATGTGAAGCCCTATCTGCTGACCCCAGTATCACCGAGAAAAAAAAGAATAAAGAATTTTAGCCAGGCATGGTGGCTTACACCTGAAATCCTAGCACTTGAGAGGCAGAGGCAGGAGGATTGCTGTAAGTTTCCAGGTTAACCATGGCTACATAGCTCTTAAATTTTGTATTATTCCACTTTCCTTTTAGGTGCCTGTTGTTTGTTGTTTGGGCTGAGAAGGATCTCATGTAGCCCAGGCTGGCCTAGAATACTTGAGTCTCCTGCCTCAGCCTTCCAAACTCGGCGTACAAATGGCCTGCCATCACGCCTGACTAGGCTTGTGTCTTGTCACGCACATCCTTTTTTTGTGTTGAACAGTTTTTTTTGTTTTTTTTTTTGGTTTTTCGAGACAGGGTTTCTCTGTGCGCCTTTCCTGGAACTCGCTTTGGAGACCAGGCTGGCCTCGAACTCACAGAGATCCACCTGCCTCTGCCTCCCGAGTGCTGGGATTAAAGGCGTGCGCCACCACCGCCCGGCGTGTTGAACAGTTTTAACAAAGCTGGATACCATTTTCTAGCTCAGAGCAGTCAGTGAGCTACAGTGGGAGGGAGACGAATTGAGGAACAAGTGCCAAAAATAAGTAATAAAGGAAGGCTGGAGACATGGGTCAGCGGTTAGGAGCATTGACTGCTCTTCCAGAGGACCCAGGTTCGATTCCCATAACCACACAGTGCCTCATAACCATCTGTAACTCCAGTTCCAAGGGATCCAATACACTCTCTGGCACTACCAGGCACACATGTGTTGCCCTTAGATACACACAGGCAAAATGCCCATGCATTATTATTATTAAAAATAATAGATGGCAGGACAGCTCTTAAAAATGGAGGCTTCGACTGGGCAGGGGTGGCGCACGCCTTTAATCCCAGCACTCAGGAGCCAGAGGCAGGCAAATCTCTGTGAGTCTGAGGCCAGCCTGGTCTACAGAGCGAGATCCAGGACAGACACCAAAACTATACAGAGAAACCTTGTCTCAAAAAAAAAAAGAAAGAAAGAAAGAAAGAAAAAAAAATGGAGGCTTCGAAGGTAAAATGTCCTTTAACTCCTAGTGAGAGAGTTAATGCATTAGTACTCCATAATAAGACAATCACTTGTCTTTGTGATTTTAGAATAGTAGAATTCTAGACATGGCCTCAGAATCCTATTCCATGTTCTGTGCTTCTGGAAGCAAGCCCTGTAACACAATTATACTGTCCTATCTTGCTTTCCCTTGAAGCAGAGCTTGTACAGGACTTGGGTGTGGGCCTTTTCCTGTGGAGGTGACCCGAGGAGCCGCCAGGAAGTGGTGGGAAAAGTAAAATGGAGTGAAGCCACTTAGGGGTGTCCTATCCAAGTCCCATCAAGACAGTAAGAGCCAAGATCTCCCAGGGCACTGTTGGGAATTGTCTGCGTCCTGCTGGCTCCTGTCACCTGGAGACCAGGTTGCCAGCTGATGACCCTTCACTCTAGTGCAGAATAGGCAGTGTGAGCTTGAGGGACCACCCCCAACACAGGGTGGGTCAGATGAAGTCAGAGTAAGCCACGGGATGGGCAACAGGACGTTAGATCTGCAGCAGCTCCAAAGAGGCACCAAGTAAAGTCTCGGTGCTTAGTGAGCCTCAGGCATCTAGAGAGGAGGGCATTTTATAAACCCCCAGAAGCCTGGCTGAACAGATGGGGCATTGGCACAGCCTAGCTTGCGGACAGGTAGTGGCACACAGTGACTTGTCTCTCACTGCAGGGATTGGTGGTGGGATCATCCACCAGCACGAGCTGATCCACGGCAGCTCTTTCTGTGCGGCAGAGCTGGGCCACCTCGTGGTGTCTCTGGATGGGCCTGACTGCTCCTGTGGAAGCCATGGCTGTATTGAAGCGTATGCCTCTGGGATGGCCTTGCAGAGGGAAGCAAAGAAGCTCCATGATGGTTCGTACCCCTCTCCTTCGGCAGTAACTAGCCAAATGCAGACGAAGTACTTGGGAGTAGAAATTACAGAGAGCTGAGCCTGGAAGCCATGATTCTGAGCTGAGTCTTCATTGCTGTCATCTAGGGCGTCCTTGGTCCTGACCAGACGTACACTTGTCCTTACAGCTCCAAGACATCAGGGGAGAGTCCTTTCAGTTTTGCTTCTCAGCCATCAGTCGGCACAGGACTCAAACTCCATACACATTATAGTGAGAACATAAATGATGAACAACTTACAGTGTACCAAATGCACCGAGAACAGTGCCAAGGAGGTGGCTACCTGTACAGAGGACACCGGGTTCCTTCCCTGCCCGCCCTCCATACAGGGAAAGGAGGGAGTGTCGGGCACCATCCTGGGAGCTGAGCTTTAGAGAATACATGGGCCAGGAAGGCAAGTCTGCTGCCAGAAGGAGTCTTCCAGGGTGGAGACAGTGGTGTCGGTGTGTAAATGGTACAGGGTGTAAGGAGGACCAGCCGGTCAGAGGAACCATTGAAAACCTTCAGGGAAGTCTGATCTGAATTTCAGATTCCTCGATGAACCATAACCTTTTGATTTGCCGTTGTTTTTCAAGACAGGGTCTCTCTGTGTAGCCTTGGCTGTCCTGGAACTCTGCAGACCAGGCTGGCCTTAAACTCAGAGATCCGCCTGCCTCTGCCTCCCGAGTGCTGGGATTAAAGGTGTGTGCCACCACCGCCGGTGACCTCTTGATTTCTAAGAGGAAAATGGTAGCTGACTAGAGGATGGGTTAAGTAGGGTAGTTTTAGAGTGATGTTTAATTTTCTGATGGACCTCTTGGAGTTGGGAATATTAAGAGAAACAGGTATAGGTGGCAGATGGCAGTGGGGTGCTGTGGGATAGCCACGTGCAAATGCTTAGGAGGTGGGGGATTGGGGGGGGTCACAGGTACTGAGGGGGTTGTTAAAGCTGGGACTGAGGCACTAGATAGACTCAAGGGTGGGATCCTGAGAGACCAACCTGTGAGTGCAGAGAAAGGGGGCCCCAAGGGGAGGGCGGTTCAGAGGGTATGTCAGGCTGCTGGAGAAGTAGGAAGTCAGAGTCTGTTGGCGTTGAGCACACAGACATCATCTTGGTGCTCTCAAACTGTTCCTTTTGACCCTGGTTTTCACTATCAACCCCTACTACACCTTTCCCCTAATCACCCCCTCCTGTACCATTTAACACCACAGACACAATGTCTGTTTATGGACTGTGTTTTGTACAGAAAAGAGTAAGGTTGAATTTTTTCCGAATCGGTCTGTGAGTACATGAGACACAGTGGGATGGGAGTAAAGTCATTGAGAATGCAGGGAGCAGGGTGCAGTTCCTGTGTCAGGCGGGGGTGGGGTGGGGGATGAGCTCCAAACAAGGTAAAGGATCAAGAGAGGGCCGAAGAGTGAAGATTGCAGTGTGGGAAAAACGTACAAGAATGCTGCCCTGTCAGAGGTGTGCGTGGGAGCTGGTGAGACGTGGGAGGCAGCTGCTGGTGTGAGGCCCAGGGAGCAGAGCGTGGAGGACACCTAAGCAGGAGTGGTAGGAAGTGAGATCATGTCTCAGAAAACTTTGGGGTTAGGGTTGGGATTGGGGGGATGTCTCAGTGGTTAAGAGCACTGTCTGCTCTTCCAAAAGACCCAGCTCAATTCCTGCACCCATATGGCCGCTCACAACTGTCTGTAACTCCAGTTCCAGGGGATCTGACACCCTCACACCAATGCACATAAAATTAAATAAATTATTTCTTTAAAAAAACTTAAAAGGTTGGGGGCTACGTTTGATCTCATAGTTCAGGCTTCAGTCGGACTAGTCAGGCCCTGTACTACAGGCCTTGGCAGCCCAGTCATCACGGCAGCCCATGGCAGGGGCCTGTTCACTTACCTCATGGACAGAAGCAGAGGTAGGGCTGAGGACTCAGCATCTGAGTGTGTCCCTAGTGACTTAACTTACCCAAACACAGCAGGTCCTGACTGACAGAAAGACAGGGCTACAGAGAACAGCAGAATGTTCGGTGCTGGAGCTGGAGGATGGCTCAGCCAGTACAGTGCCTGCCTTACAGAATGAGGACTTCATTAGGATCCTCAGCACTCACATCCAACCAGGCTTGGCGGTGCACATCTGCATTCCCAACAGCTGGATTTAGGAGGGCCCCTGGGGCTTGCAGGCTGATAGTCTAGACAAGGTGGTGAATTCCAGGTTCCATGGGAGACCTTGACTCAGAAAATAGGGTGGAAAGGGATTGAGGAAGACACCCAAATCCACTTCTGACCTCCACTCCTATACATACACCTGATATACATGTGTACACCCTACACAAACACAGCACTCACACAAAAAGAAAATGTCTACTGTTGATTTAGCACTTAATCTAGCCAGCTTTGTACATAACCCATGTCCATTGTCTGTATTTAATTCCTAAAATAATTCTAGGTATTATTATCCCAGTCTTCTAGAAAAGAGAAACCTATAGAAAGGAAATGGTGTAGACTGGCCTGTGTAGCCAGTAGTGCCAGCAGGAACAGATCTGAGCCGGTACTGGCCAGGCCTGTCCCTCTGGCCTCAGTCTTGCCGGTACCTTGTAGACCACCTCAGAGTGCAGCATTGTGTCTGTGTGAATGAGGGTGGAGAGAGAGAAGGGAGATTAATGAGAGTCTAATATTGCAAGTGAGAAGTGAGGGGAGCGGCAGGCAGGGAGGCTGTCTTCAGATCTGAGCGTCTTCCAAGTAGGTAAGGTCAGACTGATAGCAAGAGGGGAGCAAAGGCTTTGGGTGGCAATGTGTGGGTGTGTGCAAGTGATAAATAGCTCTGAGCTGTGAAAAGAAATGCCTCCTTAGAGCTGGCTGCTGGTGGGCACAGGTATAATGGAAGCCTCCCTCAGGGTTGCCACTGCTCATGAAGGACTCTTCCTCCTGTTCCTTCAGAGGACCTGCTCTTGGTGGAAGGGATGTCAGTGCCAAAAGACGAACCTGTGGGTGCCCTCCATCTCATCCAAGCTGCCAAGCTCGGCAACGTGAAGGCCCAGAGCATCTTACGAACAGGTGAGCCTATGGTCCCAGACCCCCAGGGCTCCCAGGGAGCCTCGGTTTCCCTTAGGTGCAGTGCTCTGCATTGTGCACTCGGAGGCACTCTTTCTACTTACTGAAAAAGGGAAACATGTTGAAGGTGTTTAGAAGCACTGCCTTTAAATGGGTTTTTTTTTTTTTGTTTGTTTGTTTTTTTGTTTTTCGAGACAGGGTTTCTCTGTGTAGCTTTGCGCCTCTCCTGGAACTCACTTGGTAGCCCAGGCTGGCCTCGAACTCACAGAGATCCACCTGGCTCTGCCTCCCGAGTGCTGGGATTAAAGGCGTGCGCCACCACCGCCCGGCTCTTTAAATGGGTTTTAATTCTTATTTTATACTGAAATATTACTGCTTCACTTTATAGGTATTTAGAGTATAGGATAATAGTAAGAAAAACTATCTTGAGTTTTACCCCTCAGAATCACTGTAGCTAGAGTTTTCCTGCCTGGCCCACAGTCAGGACAAATCTCTGCCACCCGCCAGTCCCACAGCTGCTCAGACCCAACAAAGTAAACACAGAGACTTATATTGCTTACAAACTGTATGGCTGTGGCAGACTACTTGCTAACTGTTCTTATATCTTAAATTAATCCATTTCTATAAATCTATACCTTGCCACATGGCTCGTGGCTTACTGGCATCTTCACATGCTGCTTGTCATGGTGGCGGCTGGCAGTGTCTCTCCCACTCAGCCTTCCACTTCCCAGAATTCTCCTCTCTCCTTGTCCCACCTATACTTCCTGCCTGGCCACTGGCCAATCAGTGTTTTATTTATTGACCAATCAGAGCAATTTGACATACAGACCATCCCACAGCAAATCACCAACTATTAGAATGTCTTTCCAGTCTTTCTATTTGTTTTTGTAATGTTTACATAATTAAGATTATATCTTACAGTATACATAAAATTTTGTTTACCTATTTTTGCAATGCTTATATATTCTGGCAAGCACTCTGCCACTAAGCTAGACCCCCATTCCTCTCTTTTTCTCAGATGGCATCTCACTTTGTTGTCTGTGCTGACACCAGGAAAGAAAGATGGTAGCTGAGAGGCCCAGGGATAGGAGAATATCAGCTCTAGATGGCTAGGTAGCAGCTTGCATGACTGAGATCAAGACCAGCCTAGGCTGCAGATGAGATCCTGTCTCACAAAGGAGAATAAATCATGGCACTCTCCTATAGGCCTCTCTTTTCAGGAGGCTGAAGCAGGAAAATTGCTTGATCCCAGGAGTTCCGAGCCACGTAAATGAGACTCTTGTCCCAAAACAAAACAAAACAAAATGGCAGCTCAAAGCTTATACTCAAGGACTTAGGAGCTGAGGCAGGAAGATGGCTGGGAGCTGGAGGTCAGCCTGGATTACACAGTAAGAGTCTGTCTCAAAGTAAAAAACAACACGATGTAAGGAAGAGGAAATCATGGTTTGGTTTGGTTTTTGGAGACAGAGTCTGTCCACGTAGTACTGGCTGTTCTGGAGTTCAACGCATAGACCAGGCTGGCCTACTCACAGAGATCCACCTGCGTCTGTCTCCTGAGTGACAGGACTAAAGCTGTGCACCACCAGAGCCAGCCTTCCTGGACAGCTTTTAAACGTAGCACTTCACGGTGTCTGATTTAGCATTTCCTGAAAACTTGTCTGCTTTTTGCTCTCCTACAGCTGGAACTGCTTTGGGACTTGGGGTTGTGAACATCCTCCACACTATGAACCCTTCCCTAGTGATCCTGTCTGGAGTCCTGGCCAGTCACTATATCCACATCGTCAAGGATGTCATCCGCCAGCAAGCCTTGTCCTCCGTACAGGATGTGGATGTGGTGGTTTCAGATTTGGCTGACCCGGCCCTGCTTGGCGCTGCCAGCATGGTTCTGGACTACACCACCCGCAGGATCCACTAGGTCTCCTGGGAGTGGACATGGACTGAGACCTAAGAGCTACTTAGTGGAACCAGGTTTTTAGATCAGTGCTTCTTCAAAGGCAAATTTGTGGGGCTGCTGAGATGGCTCGATGGCTAAGAGCCTTTACTGCTCTTGCAGAGGACCCCAGTTCAGTCCCCAGCGCTCACGTCCGGCAGCTCACAGCCTGACAGCCAAGCTCCAGGGGATCCAAGGCCTCAGCCGCTGAGGGCATTCTCACTCAAATGTCCATACCCCTCCCTCAAACATAATTAAAAATAAATCGTATTTTTTAAAGGGCCAATTTGATATTAATCTCCAGCAACAGCTGCAGAAGTAGCTTGCTTTTCATCTTCCCTTCTGTATCAAGTCAGTGTTCTCTAGAGCACAGCTGATGGAAGGAGTCTGTCCGTCTGTATGGACGCATCACTGGGATAGCTTGCAGGCTGAGCGAGTCCAACAGTGGCTGACTCCCAACGGAAATCCAGGAGTTGTTCAGCCCATGAGGCTCATGTCTCAGCTGGTCTTCAGTGGGCATCAGAATCGTGAAGTAGGCTCCAGTACCAGTGAATGGAGAGCAAGGGCAGCCAGGCAAAAAGCAATCACTTCCTTCTCCCATGTTCTTTATATAGGCTGTCACCAGAAAGTGTGGCCTAGATTAAAGGGGGATCTTTCTACTTCAAATGATTTAATTAAAAATTCCTCCCAGGTGTACCTCGCCTCTTGGGTTTTAATTAATTCCAGATGTAAGCAAGCTGACAACCAAGAATAGCTTCACACCTTCCAAGTGTACCTTTCCCGTGAGCCTGTGCGGAGGCTGTGCTGATGGGGTCACCTGACCACAAACTCTGGGTTCCAGAGACACTTCCTGCACCACAGGAGCAGCAGCAGTTGACCTGATGCCTTAGGACTCCTCGTAGACCTCAGAATGCTAGCTAGCATCACGGGAAGGTTTGGGTTTAACAGTCTTCCTCAGACCACAGAAAGAGAGTCTGTCACCCAGTGAAGGAAAGCTCACCGGGAAATGCATGCTTGCTGTTTCTTAACAACATAACTTACACATTTCACAACTTTTCCCATAGGCATACTCCTGTGAAACAGCCACCAGAATCAAGGGACTGGGCAGATGTCACACCCAATGTCTGCTGAAAGATGCTTCACTTGTGGAGGGTTTTTGTTTGTTTTTGTTTTTGAGACAGGGTTTCTCTGTGTAGCCCTGGCTGTCCTGGATCTTACTTTGTAGACCTGGCTGGTCTTGAACTCACAGAGATCCTCCTGCCTCTGCCTCCCACAAGTGCTGGGATTAAAGGCGTGTGCCAGCACCGCCCAGCTACTCATAAGTGTTTATGAGACATTTTTAGACTGGGGTCCAAATCATGGTGGCCTTGGTGACTGTCTTATCTTCCCAGAGAAAGCAAACAGGACTAGAGCTGCTGGAAGGGGAGCTGCTGCTGCCCACATAGGCTCTTTGCTTCTAAGTGCAGGTACTTTTGCTCCTTCTGCTTTTCACTGTTCCCTGTGACCCAGAATGTCAGTGGAGTCAGTGTTCGAGTGTGTGTGTGTGTGTGTGTCTTAAACACCTAGAGCTCAGAGCCTTGGATCTGAATACTGACTAAATTACAATTTGTGCTTTTTGTTGTATGTGTTTGTTTTTGAGACAGAATCTCACTTGTCTTACTCTGAACCTTGGTTTATCTTGAACTCCCAACAATCCTGCCACAGCTTCCAGAGTGCTGGGATTATAGACAATGAGTCAGCACACCCAGCTTAAAATTTGTTCTTTCATTGATGACAAAATACATAGTCAAAAGTTCTGCTCTTAACTGCCCCCTGAAATAAGTGCTAACAGATGCCACTGTGTTAGTTACTTTCTGCTGTGCTAACACGGTGACCAGAGCAACTAACAGAAGGAAGAGTTTCTTTTGACTTACAGTTCTAGAGAGAGAATCCTTAGCTGCAGGGAAGGCACAGCAGCAGGAGGCCAGGGCAGGGAGCCTGAGAAATCGCATCAACTACAAGCAAAAAGCAGGGCTGGAAGTAGGGAAGGCTCCAAACTCAGAACTCACCCCCAGCAAGGCTGCACCGCAAACAGCACCACCATATCTGATATGTGACCCCTGTGAAAGGGTCCTTCGCCCCTCAGGTTGAGAACTGCTGCCGGACATCATCACCTGGGCCTGCTTCCTGTCCAGGCAGCTGTATCTAGGGCAGAGGATGCACAAAGAGGCATCATCACTCACTCCTGGCTAAAGCCGTAATACTGCATACCAAACACCTGCACCACTACCAAGTTCTGGGCCAGATATCTGAAAGGATGGTACCAAACTGAAAGCCAAATTTTAGTATTAATCAAATTCGTGGAAAGAGTAATATATCCTAACACAATTTATTACATATGGTTAAATTACATCTTAAATATTTTGATTCTGAACCAACTTTAAAAGAAAAATACATCTCCTTGTCCAAGTTGTAACACGGTTATACCATGCTTTTTCCCCTTACCTCAGCTAGAAGCTAGTAACTTTCCCAGGAGAGTATATTTGTTGCCTTGCGTACCTTTTAACATCACGTAATAGTTTATGGTATCAGGTACCACTGCTTTCTTAACCAAGGGGGAGGGACACTATTAATAGAAAGCATTATTAAACTATCATTCAGTATTTGACAGAGAAAAGGTAGTCCCAAGAAGGAAGCTCAAAACTAAATGTTGAACACACACTGAATCACCCTGGACCAATTACTACTACTACTTTTTTTTTTTTTTAAGGCAGGGTCTCATTGTGCAGCCTTGGTGGGCCTGTAACTCACTATGTAGACCAGGTTGGCCTCGAACTCAGGAGATCAACCTTCCTCTGCTTCCCAAGTCCGGGGATGAAAGGCCTGTGCCTCGTGGCCAGCCTGTTCCCTCATTTCTTCCTCTTATGAAGCTACATGTGGTTAAATAATTATAAATGCTGTGTAACCAAAGAAAGACGCAAAGGATTCCAAGCAGCAGTAACCCCATCTATGTTGTCCGTAGATCAGCCGTTGGGAAGGGCTTTGCTCAGCAGGTCTGGCCCCAAAGTCCTGCACTTGTAGTTAGTAGCTAGAGCTGAGACAAAGCACTGTTCTTCCTTAAGGGGTCTCCTGGGTGGTCTCTAGCTGAACTTGGGTTTCCTTGCTGCACGGTGGCTCCACAGCATTAGAGCTTTTCACGTAGTGGCCCAGGGTTACCAGGTAGAAAATTTGAACACATCAGCCATAAGCTGTGTTGCCCTTTACAATCTAGCCTTGGGACTCACACGCCATCACTTCTGTCCTCTAAGTTTCTCATCTGGACAATTTCAGATGAGAACTGTCACACTGCCTTCAAGAAACCCAGACAATGGCATGTAGACGGTACCCAAACCAAGCTGTTCTAGGGTCAACAATGGCATGTAGATGGTACCCAAACCAAGCTGTTCTAGGGTCAACAATGGCATGTAGATGGTACCCAAACCAAGCTGTTCTAGGGTCAACAATGGCATGTAGACGGTAACCAAACCAAGCTGTTCTAGGGTCAACAATGGCATGTAGATGGTACCCAAACCAAGCTGTTCTAAGGTCATGGGAATCCAGGGGAGAGGAGTAAGGCATTATGGAGGGGCCTTTAAACGTTCTTAAATTGGACCCCACCTCAAAAAGTAAAAAAGGGGTGTTGATGGGGCTTTGGTAGCATGCTTACCTAGTACACCTAAGTCCCTAGGTTCATTCTCCAGTACTCCCATTCTACCCCCCAAACACCAGAAATTTGGAGTTACCATAGTTTAAGGAGGGTTGGATGCTCAATGGCTGTGCCTTCTCAGCCCCACTCTCACCCCTTTAAGCCAGCCCCCACGCTGCAGCACCATTTCGAGATCAATAAAGATGCTTCATGTATAATGTTTGAAACAGAAATTTATTCTCAGAATAATGCACAAAAGCATGGGTTGAGGCTACTGTCGGGAGCATCCCTCCCCTCCTCCTCCTCCTCCCCTCTCTTCTCTGAATGCCAGGGAGAACACAGTTGAAGGAAACATGCAATCACAAACAATGATCAACTCTAAAGACAAAGGTTTGGTCCAAAAGAACTCAACATAATTAATCCAATTACGTGAACAGCCTCACTGAGTAGGATTAAGATATTGCAGACGTAGTGTTTCCACAGGGTAGCTCTTCAATGCACCAGGGGGGCCTGCTTCAGGGAGATGAGGACTGAGCGCATGCGAGAGACATCTTTGGCCTGTTTGCTGGACTTGGGGTTAAAGTCACACAGGCGGGCCACCCGCTCCCATTCAGTGCCCGGGGATGACTCATCGATGTCGTTTACAAAGGCTTCTTCTGCTGCCCTGGAAGCAATAACAAAGTATGTTGGTTTACCGTAAAAAACCTTTGAGCAATCTGGTGGCTGCCTTGCTACAACTCACTACAAAATAAGTGATTGTCTCTTTTGACTCGGGCATGAATGTATCAGGCCCTGGCTCAGGTCAGAAGCAGGGGCGGACAGACACGTGGCCAGCTCTCCTCAGTACAGGTAGCCAGGCTGCTGTATGAAATGGTGGAATACAGGTGTTTGGTTCAGGGCTCAGTCCGTCCCTATGGCTGTCTTTGCCTCATCAGAGCCTGAGAAAGCACGTCCTTGGCCACCCATGCACTGCTTTTCTGCACAAGAGCAAAGCAGCAGGCTGATCAGGGGCTTGCAGAGTAGCTTGTGCTGTGCTACCCTGAGGTTCAAGGAAAGTGAGACTTCTAAAAAGCCCTTGGGTCATTGCCCAAGAGCCTGAAACTTACTCCTAAGGCTGGAGAGAAACAGGGCAGAGCAAAAGGCATTCAAGACCAAGCTCCCATGCTAAGCAGGCACTAGAAACTAAAGCCATTCTGGAAGGGGTTTGTTAGGACGTTCACCAGTTCAGCCAAAAGTCTGCCATTTTCTCTCCAGCCAGGTGCCTGGTGCCACTCAGGGAGTACCCTGGCAGGAGAGCCAACATGAGCTGCTTTTTGGCAGGATACCACTCCAACATTCTTTCACATCACGATCAGCCCACCCACAGTGGGGCCTGCCTGGCAGGAGCACACGCCCAAAGGACAGTGGTAGAAGTGGGAAGACACATGTATGTCATCTACTCCAACAAGCATCACGGGCAAAGCAAAAGCAATGGAGATGACTGGTCTGTGGGGACAGGGTGGACCATCCCAGGGATGACCGTGGCAACACTGCTGAAGCCCAGAGCCACGACAACACTGCGACTTCATGGCACACACAGTTAGGGCAGTGAGAAAGGTTTACTTAACTGTTCTAGGCTGTAGCAAGGATGGTTTATGTTTGTGCTTAAAGGTGAAGAGAAGAAAAGAAACAAGGAGAAACTTTAAGTCAGATATAGAAAATGAGAATGAGCTCAATGCAGATGGTCAGTAAGCTAGACATGCCCTTGCCGCTCTACCTATGCCTGGGAACGTGCAGCTGGCTTTGCTGGGCCACCCTGCTGTCCAGCAAACCCAGACTCAACCTTTCCAGTCTCCATTTCTACTCCAGAGTGTAAAGTCAAATCAAACACCACCTGTAAGTCCAGCATTTCACAAGTCTTCCTGCAAACTCATCCCGTTCTGTCTTCTAATGAGGTGGCCATCTCAGGGTCATGGGCCTGACGAGGCTCTCCGGCCACCACCCACCTTCACAAGTGGATGCTGTTTTTATCCCTAATTCTGCTGTAAAAAGGAAATCAGTGAGGACTATTCCCAAGTCCTCAGCAATACTGTTTTCATTAACAAGGATCCCTATTAAAAACAAAAAAAGCTTTTCCAGGAAACATAGTTTTCTGGGGGGAAAAATGAAGAAGTTCTTATTGGACACTTTTGACTATCTTAACCTCACAGCAGGGGCATGTATGCTAGGGTAGGAAACAGGGCACCAGAAGCTAACCACTAAATGAGCAATTTCTGCTATCTAAGGCCAGAGAAAACCAGTGACAGATACCCACTTGGCCTGAGTGAGCAACACTCACCTCATATTCTTTAAGGATCAAGAACTGACACGGCAGAGCACCCCCTCTCTGTCCCAAACTCCCCGATATGGAGCTGTTGTCCATGGGCTCCTAACATCTTTGGTCATCACCTCTCCATGTGGGAGACCCGCCTTCCCATCTTAGGCAGACAGGCAGGCAACAGGGCCTGGAACAGTACCAGTGGCGGCAACCACAAGAGGTCGGAGCCATCCAAGCCCCAGACCCTTCCCAGACAGCTCACGAAGGACCATGTTTTGAAAGCTTGCTTCCCTCCAGGATCCCAAGTATGCAAATGGTCACCAGGGAATGTGTGGAGTGATAATTCTGCAAGATTAGCAATGGTCATATCTAGCTTATCAACTGTCAAGCAGCCCCACAGAGCCAATGTGAAATACTTTAAAAAGCAAAGCAACTTGTGACAAAAAGGAGCATTAACTCTAAACAAAAAGAATCAAAACAAGAAAATGAATTAGTTTTGCAACATACACATAACCAATCACGTCAGCGAAGGGTTGTTTGTAGAAAGCTTCATCTGCCACCCTAGACAGCAAGAAGTCCAAAAGGCAGGCAAGCAGGCAGGAAAAAAGAGAAAACATTGAGAAGCAGAAACATCTAAAATCCACAATAGAGGTGTGACAGCGCCCTGGGTTGCTGCTCCCAAGGCTCCATTCTAACCCCAGGGGGGTTTCCAGCGGTGGACACTCCAGTGCAGAGGCATCTTGGAAGCTGGCCTTCATGGGCTCTCCACAAGAGAGCGCTCCAGCTTCAGTTTTGGGCCTTACCAGCAAATTATGGGTTCCGTGTGATGGCACACACCTCAACCATTACCACCTATTCCGCCAGTGTTCTCGCTCTACTCCAAGGGTAAGGTGACTGCGGCTCTGAGATGAAGACCTGGATGTACCAGCTACAGCAGTAACAGTGTGGCTTGTAGTACATATATTTTACTTACTATAAATTAAAGTCGTTTCCAAGCTCAGGATGGCAAGCTGCCTTTCTGCCAGCCTCAGTAAGTGCCACTGGGTATGAATACTGCCAAGCAACAGATGAGCAATCCCAAAGATTTAATCCCCAATCTCGGTCCCAGTCACTGCCTCCCAACACTCGCTTGGTGGAATAAGCTGCCTGTGCCTGTTGCAAACCGTCAGTCTTCGAGATCAAAGCGGCTGGTCTAGTGAGGTGGAAGCTAGTGTGGACTCTGGCCCCAGGCTTCTGTTCTGCTCAGGAAACCAGGACAGTTTCTAAACACCTATGTCAGTCTCGGCTGGCTTTGACAAAGTGTAGCTTAAAACCCTGAACTTCACCAAGTCTTTCTACGTATGCCCAGGTGGAAGTGTATCAAATGACAGAATCTGGACTAACTGGGGAGACAAGGTGTCCAGAAGGCATACTGCAAATAACACAAGTCTCAGCCTCTGCCAGCTTGTTTTAGGATGAAACACTGGAAATGCCTGGTTTTTTGAGACAGGGTCTCACACTGTAGTCCTGGCTAGCCAAGAACTCACTTGCAATCCCCCTGCCTTGGCTTCCCAAGAGTGAGGCAGCAGTAACTGGCTGGGTCATTTTTCAAGGACAACCATGCTCACTCATTAACTGAAGCACACATTTATCTGAAGGTAAATTCTAGTAACTTACATTTTTAGTTTAGTTCATTTTGATACAGGGTTTCAGGTAGCCCAGGTTGGACTTAAACTTGATAAGTAGATGAAGATGACCTTGAAATTCTGATCCTCCTGCCTCCATATCCCCAATCCTAGGAATGCTGGGATTATGAGTATGCTCCATCACATCCACTGTGGATCAAGCTCAGGGCCTCACAGATCCTATGCAATCGCTACTGACTAACTACACCTTCAGTGGAGTTTCAGTTTACTTTTAAAATGCACACATACCTTTTAACTCTTTGCTACTTCTCTATACAGAAGGTATTTGTGGAAATTTAAAGAAAGCAGAAGGAGCGGGCTGGCTGTGACTCAGTGACTCAGCAGGGATCCGGCTGCTGTGAGTAAGTGAGAGGCACAGGGCAGGCAGTCTGTACACTAATCCTTTTAGTTTACACGAGGGTTTAGCCTAATCCATCTCAACTCTGCCTCGCTCCAACTGGAGGAGAATAAAGCTTTAATGCTCCAAGGCATCACTTGACAACACAGGCTTCTATGTCTGGCTCTGCCTTTTTGCAACTAGGCCCAAAACTAAAGGGCTGGTCACTGACAGGCAGGTCCTCTGAAGGCCAAACAACTACACAGAGCACACACAGGCACCCCACCGGCTTGTTCTTCTCCCGGCGGGCGGCGTAAGGCGGATCTGGAATCAGCGACCGTCAGAGCTCAGGGAAGCCTGGGAAAGGGGGAGAGGAATGCCTGACCACAGGACAAGCTCCATGGGCCTAAAATAACAACTCAGAACTTCATTCTATAAATAGCTCCACAGTGGACATGGGAAAAAGAAGTCTACCACTGCTAAAAATAATTAGGTTCCTCAAATGTTTTCAGGCTGTAGTAGAACTGGAAGGCCCAAAGTAAGAGACCTCTAACCTGGAGGATGCTTCCCTTCTTGCCTAGGAAGGGAGTTGTAGGGTTGTCCTCCCCGAATGAACTGCAGGAGACTACCGCTGTTCTGACTACTGAATGACTCGGGATAAAGGGACATGCAGTTTGGCATTGACAACACAGTACCGTCAACATGGGAACAGACCCTCCTGTCTGCTGACTCTTCCATACCCCAGTCTGCAGGACTGGGCCTGGACTTGCTCCCAATGTCTTGGTGAGGTGTTTTTTGAGACAAGGTCTGTGCATCCCAGGCTAGCCTTGAACATTCATTTCTGTCTCAGCCTTCCGAGTGTGGGATTGTGGTAGTGTGGCACCACAAATGGCTTCATCTCCGCCCCTCCTTCACTCTGGTGCTGCGGTCTGAACACGGGGCCTTGCGTATGTTAGCCAGTGCTCTCTCTCCCTACCACTGAGCTCCATTCCTAGCCCTTCAAATGATCTGCAATGCCTAACCACCATCCTCTGACCTTCTGAAGAATGACTGGAAGCCCGGTGGCGGCAATCCCCGCACTCCAGAGACAGAAGCAGGCGGATCTCTGTGAGTTGGAGGCCAGCCACCAGCTCACTATGGTGAGCTCCAGGACAGCCCAGACGACATAAAGAGACCATCTCAATAAAAACTCAAATCAAAACAAAACAAAACTACTAGACTAAAGAAGGAAAAACCAATCTTCTGTCCTAGGACTGTGGGGATGGCTGGCGAGCATACCTCCTGCTTTATGCAAGCCTGTGAGCAGGTTTTACAAGGCATGGGAGCTGGTTTGTAACAGCGTTATGTTAACACTTCATGAGAAATCTTTTCTCTGGAACTTGAGAGGATCAGGCAATTCAATAGTCTACAATTCCAAGACAAGTAAAGTACTACAGTCTGGCTACAAGCTCAGAACCCCAACCTCTAAGGTTAAGTGCCTACAACAGACATGGAGTATCCCTTTAGATAAAGGGAGTAGGCAAAGACAGTTAGTTCTGTTCCCAATATATTCATCATTAAGTCTGAAAATCTATTCGTCAAGGTGCTGAAGCGTGAGGACCTGGTGCAGGAAGAGTCAGTGCATTGGGCCCAAGTACTTCAGAGCAGATCAACTGCTGAGGCAGCGTCTCCTGGGGAATGTCACCACAGCACAGCAACCTTCTCTACTACAGCTCCAGACCTGAACCTAGAGGGGAATCATCTCCAGGAGGCAGGGAACAGCGAGGCCTGGCACTGCGGGCACTTCCCCCGGCACCGCAGAAATACAGGGCAGCTGGGTGGCAGCTCTCGCCCTGGCGACTAAACCTGACTAGACGGTAGTTTCCACCCTTCTTGACCCAGAACTTCACCTGGAACCTGAAGGCACTGTTCTAGAGTGTAGCCCTCAGAGAAATGACGAGGTTAGGAGGCCTGGGCCTGGCCTCAAAGGGTTTCAAAGGACTGCCGTGAAAGAGCCCATCTCTCCTGCCTGCCACAGCCGCCTCACAGCAGCATCAGATGGCTGGTGACGGGGTTAGCTACATTTTTCTGACAGATTTCCATCTAAGAGCTGCCCAAAAAGCAGCACCAGACCCAACCCATAGAAACCAACTTCAGGCCCTAGCCTAGTCTGCCTTGGGTTTTGTTTCTGTTTTTTTAAACAATAAAATGAGTGACGTGCCTCCTATTCAGTAAAAGGTGGCTGGCTCTGAATCCAGCACAAAGTAAGCTAATCTGCCGTGCCTGCAGGGAGCTATACTTCAAGTATCTCCCTAGGCTACCTCCAGGAAGGAAGATATTCCAAGGAAGGGCTCCTAAGAAATGAGTACCTACGACAGCTACTGCTTGGTAATAACAGGAAAAGGAGTGTTTTCTCCCTACACTATTAACTTTCAGGAAGGGAAAACTGTATTCTGAAAACACCATTTTTAGGAAACCAACTCAAGTCCTTAAGCACAGGTAGTAGCCAGAGAACCCTTAATCTGTAGTCCATGTTGGAACATCCTGAAGTACCTAATTACAGAGCATGCCCATGCTAAGGACCCTCACGAAGCCTCTTTAGGAGGGCAGGGCTACATTTAGGGAATGCGGCAGAAGTTAGTCTGTAATTGTCTCCAAAGTAATGAGACTCTGCAACTGACCTTTCATCTCAGAGTTCTCCAGCGCTACTTCCCCAGATCACACCATTATAGCTGATGAAACCAAGCCCAGTTTAAGAGCCACACTCAATTCAGGCTGAATTATGCTCGTAAGACCCAGGAGACTTGCAGCCTCTGTTTCTAGCCGTTTCTTCCGAATCGGCCAAAGCCTTTCTTTCATACGAAGGCAGGCACAGCCAAGAACCTAGACTGTGTGCTGGCAAATGGACTGGATTCAGTCTCCGAGAAGCCCAGTGGACTGACCTGTTGTTTGCTTTTGTTTTCTGTAGCTGCTCATCCTGTCTCGCATACCATTCTTCCAGCTCCTTTATTGCTTTCTCTTTCCACTCTGCTTCTTGCTTTCGAGAATTGGCATCTTTTAAGGGAGAGAAAAGAATACAACTGAGGGAAAGAAACACTTGAGTTCATTTCAACATGTAATATTTTGGTCTTACTGAATTTACCTAAGTATGGGAATGTATGTGTACGTCTATGCTGGGGAAATGATAGAGAGATGGCTCTGCTCTGCTCTTCCAGGGGACCAGGTTCCATTTCCAGCACCCATATCACACGGTGGCTCACAACCACCTGTAATTCCAGTTCCACTGGCCACTCACTACAAGAACTTCACACATGCACCAGCACAGGCATACATACAATGTTTTTCTTTTTGAGCCAGCATTTCATATAGCCCAGGGGGACCCTGAACTTCTGGTTCTCCTGATTCCACTTCCCGGTGGAATGTCTAGACTACAGACATGTACAACTGTGCCCAATTTTGTGCTGTGCTAGGGACTAGCCTCAGGACTGCATGCTGGGCAAACACTCTCCCAACTGAACAGTATCTTCTGCTCTTCTCGCAAACCCACAGTAATCAGTCATGTTTTTATAAAACACAAATTTACTCTCCTAATTATAAACATGGTGGAAACATTTGCATGAGGCAGGAAACTAACAGGAAAATCAGCAGAGGTAGAAATGACTCGAGAATCAGAGAATGCTAGGCTACAGAACCACAAAATACCTCCTCCAGCTCAGGGCCCGGTTAGTTTGTAACAGAGCCAGCTGTGAAAGAAAGCAGGAATGGAGGAACTGGGTGGGTGTGGGTGGGTGTGGGGGGAGGACACAGGGTCACTATTAACAGTTACCCAAAAGCTTCAAGACACTACAGTGAGAAGAGCCACACATGCAGGTTTGTTAGCCTGGATTCTCCAACAGGAAATGTCTTTTCTCTAGGTTTTTTAGTTTTGTTCATGTGTGTGCATGTGTGTGTGTGTGCGTGTGAGAACGCAGGTGCCCAGAGGCCAGAAGGCATGAGAACCTGGAGACGGAGTTACAGGCGATTCCGAGCTACCATGTAGGTGCTGGGAACTGAAAACAAGTGCTCTTAACCACTGAGCCATCCTTCCAGTCCCAATGTGAAATTTCCTAAGATTAAATGTGGTTTTCCTAAAATGTTTAGTTGATGACCGTCTGTCACAAGGTGAGAGAAGTATTATCACAGCTAGTGGTGCACTCGGCACTTGAACTCACTCTAACAGTCACACACGTTCTTAGGGACATCCTCTCCAGCAGGTTGTACATGCATCTCAATCTGTACAATACTTCCAAGAACATAAATTCTAGGTCCATTGTCAGCAGTGAGGGGAAGACAAAAACAAAACAAAAACAAAAAAATCACCTCGGAAAGCTGAGTGCACTTGCCACAGCCAGGGGGCAGAGCAAAGACCTAGTCTGCTCTCAAGCTCGCACTTGACTTACTTCATTATGCAAGCCTGGAAATAATCACATGATGTGACCATCTACCGTAATCCAGAGAGCTCTCAAAGTCCAGAGCAAGAGCCCAAGCTGTAGTCAGTATCTTGGAGAAGGAGAGTAGAAAGCAGGGAGGCACCAAGTAATGATCTGAAGAAAAAGAAAGCATTCCCTGGCATTTTTATGACCCTTGTAAGAAATGCAGTAACAATCAGCACAAGGCTGCATCTGGCTGTCATCCCCAAGTTTCAATGATCAGGTCTTCATTTGGCTATTAACTCCTCAGAAGATGGCCTAGCATTTGCGGGAGACTCATTTAGTTGGAGCTTCCACTAAAGACACACACACATACCGGGCGATGGTGGCGCACGCCTTTAATCCCAGCACTCGGGAGGCAGAGGCAGGAGGATCTCTGTGAGTTCGAGGCCAGCCTGGTCTACAAAGTGAGTTCCAGGAAAGGCGCAAAACTACAGAGAAACCCTGTCTCAAAAAACCAAAAAAAAAAAAAAAAAAAAAGACACACACACACACAGCCAGAGATCTTCTGATGGTCTGTCCACAGCACACATAGAACAGAGGATAAACTATACTGTTATCAGTTTCTGGAAGTTGATGAAGCCATGTGAGCTTCAAGGAACTGAAAAACTACTACCAAACCTAGATGCAAAGTTGAATTACTCCCCAAAAGCCCTTTTTGGGCTGGCAAGGTGGCTCAGTGGGTAAAAGCACTCGCTGTGCAAGCCTGTTGACCCAAGTTCAATCTCTGGATCCTCACAGGGAAGAGCCAACTCCTTGAAGCTATCCTGTGACCTCCACATGCACATCATAGCAAGTGTGTGCATTCACCACACACACACACACAAGGAAAATTTAAAAAAAAAAATTAAGTGCTCTTGGATTAGAGTATATCCTTTCTATGTATTCTAATGATCATTAAAATTATTTTCATGTGGGAGAGCAATGAAAGAGATACCTTGATAGAGGAAGACATCATGGGAATAGGGAGAAACCTGGTGCTAGTCAAACTCCCAGGAATCCACAAGGATAACCCCAGCTTAGACTACTAGCAATAGTGGTGAGGGTGCCTGAGCTGGCCTACCCTGGTAATCAGACTGGTGAATACCCTAACTGTTATCATAGAGCCTTCATCCAGTAAATGATGGAAGCAGATGCAGAGAGCCACGGCCAAACACCAGGCCGAGCTCCGCGAGTCCAGTTGAAGAGATGGAAGAGGGATTCTATGAACAAGGGGCATCGAGATCATGATGGGGAAACCTACGGAGAAAACTGAACCAAACTCAAAAGGAACTCATGAACTTTAGACCGACAGTGGTGGAACCTGCATGGGACCGGACTAGACCCTGTGCACACAGAGACAGTTGTGCAGCTGGCCATGTGATCAGGACCTATCCCTGGTGCACGAGCTGGCTTTCTGGATCCCATTGCCTATGGTTGCTCACCCTTGAGGCAAGGGGGAGGGGAGGGGCTGGGTCCTGCCTCAACTGAATGTACCAGGCTTTGCTGTCCCCTCCACGGGAGAACTTACACTTTTGGAGGAAGGGATGAAGGATGGTGTGGGGCTATGTGGGGAGGAGGGGGAGCGGGAGGAAGGATGAGAGGGGATCTGTGGTTGGTATGGTATGTAAAATGAATAAAAACATTTATTTTTTGTTAGGATTGGGCATGGTGGTACACAGCTTTAATCCCAGCACTTAGGAAGCAGAGACAAGCAGATCTCTGTAAGTTTGAGGCCAGCCTGGCCTACAAAGCAAATTCCAGGACAGCCAGAGATACAAGAGATACATAAAAGAGAGACTCTGTCTTTTTAAAAAAAGGCTGTCTTTCTCTTTTCAGAGTCTCATTAGGTAACCCAAAATGGACAGTAACTTGCTATACAGCTCAGACTGGCCTCAAACTTGTCTGTCTCTCCAGCGCTAGGATAACAGGTGCGTATCACACAGCCAGCGCGTATATATATATAATTTGAGAACACAGCCACCAGCTCCGCGGCGGCCATCGTCGGTCCTCTATTTTAACAGCTCTTGCAGAGAAAGGGGTGAAACTGCAGAAGCCCCTGATCTGGGGACAATCTGACTGAATACAAGACCAAATGTTTGACTTCCCTCAGGAAGCCGCCTTGAGCTGGAGTGGCAATGCACACCTGTGACCTCAGCACTCAGGAGGATCATAATTTAGAGCCAGGCTGGTTTATACAACACATGTCAGGCCAAGCATGGCTACCCTGTGAGGCTCTGTGGTGGAGGTGGGGGAAGACCTCTTAAGTTGAATTAAGAAAACTCTTCAAATAGTTCAACATACAAACTTGATAATTTTTTTAAAAAAGAAATTTCCTACCACCAAAACATTCTGTCTGTGAAGACAGACTCTGCCTCCAAGCCTCCAGTACAGACACAAAAACCAAGCAGCAGAGACCACGGCTGCTAAGACACCTGGCAGCCTGTTTTCATCCCCTCCAGCTGCACTTCCCAACACAGCAGCCTCCAGCCACACACTGCCCTGGAGGTAAGCTTACCAGAACGGAGCTTCTGAATTCCAGTCACAAGCACCTCAATACCCACATGTGGTCCGCGGCTAGGCTACTATATTGTGTACTGCCATATACACAGCACCAACTTTATTAGAAACAAGGACCAAACTAGCCAAAAGTGTAGATACCAAGTATTTCCACTGAATAAAGGACAGTCAGGTACTGCTATTCAGGGTCACTCTTTGTTTTAAAATCTTTGAAACTGTGCTGAAGATAAAAGATCTGGCATTAACTGGTTAGGGTATTTGGGTCAAGTTCTTTCCTATTTCCAGGTGTCAATTACCCCATCTGAAAAATAAGAAGTCATGTTTTCACTAGGTCAGTGTTCTGGGAGAAACCTACTGCTAGTGTGGGCACATGAAGAACGCAATATTTCTAGAGTTATAAAATAAAAAAGTTAGTCTGTATGATAGAGTAGATCAGTCAAAACAAAAGGAGTATGTGCAAATAGCTCTATAAAGCATACACACAGAGGTGGAGGTGGTGGTGCACGCCTTTAATCCCAGCACTCAGGAGGCAGAGGCAGGCAGATCTCTGTGAGTTCAAGGCCAGCCTGGTCTACAGAGTGAGTTCCAGGACAGCCAGGGCTACACAGAGAAACCCTGTCTCAAACCACCCCCGCCCCACCACCCACAAAAAAAAAAAAAAAAAAGCATACACACAGGACTGGAGAGATGTCTCAATAGTTAAGAGCACTTGCTCTTACAGCAGACCCATGTTAGGTTCATAGCACCCATGTGGTGGCTCACACCCATCCATCCCAATTCCAAGGGATCTCACACCCTCTTCTGACCTCTGAGGGCATCAGACACACATATGGTACATATACACACATGTAAGCAAACCACTATGCACACAAAATACAATAAACAAATCTAAAAATAAATAAATGAAGTACACACACACACACACACACACACACAACTACAATGAAAATCATCTAAGAGCTGAGCGTGATGGTGCAGGCCTTTAATCTCAGCACTCAGTAGGCAGAGGCAAGCAAGATCTCTGAGTTCCAGGCTAGCCTGGTCTACACATCGAGCACCAGACACACAGGTGGTACACAGACACACATGCAGTCAAAACATTCATACACATAAATTGTGAACCTTAAAAAAAAAAAAGGCTCATGGCGTTATTTGTTGGAAAGTGACTGGATCACAAGAGATCTAACCTAACGACTGGATCTATCCATGATGGATTCACAACTGAATGGACCACCGGGAGGTGGTGTTACGAGTGAAAGCTAACGCCTGAAGAGGTGGCTGTGCAGTCTTTAAAGGTCTCTGTTGTCCTTGGCCTCCCGGGCTGTTTCCCAGCTGCCATGAGGTAAAGATTTCCTCTGTCCGCCCTGTCATGCCGTTTCTGTCTTACCAGACCTGACAGTAGTAGAGCCAGTGGCCTGTTTCTGAACCGTGAGCCAAATTAAACCTTCCTCTTTTACCCTGATTTACACTGTGTCATCGCAGCCACGGCAGGCAAGCTACCACCACACTTCCTCACACTTGATTATCTTTCAATGATGAACGAACTGTGAATGTCACTCACAGGACATTACCTCAGGTCTCCATAAAGCCTGTACACAGCACTCAGCTTGAGGTAACACTGTTTCCCTTCAGATGCTAACAGAATGAGAAAGAGCTGAACCAAGTATCCACACAGGAAGATCAAATCCTAACTCAGCCTTTCACTTTGAGTCCGGGGCTTTTCCTGGGGAAGCTGGCTTCCTACTGCTGTGTTCTCATGTAACAGCCTACGATGAAGCACAGCCACGTCAGTGGCCTTGTGACCTTAGACTGACACACACAACTCCCCAAAGACCAGACAAGGACATTATGGCTAATCTAAGCTTAAATGGGATAAAAGTAGAGCCCAGGTCAACCACTGCACTGGAAACAGACACCCAAAGGAAAACAGGATTCCTTACCAAGGGCTTCCAAGCGCTCCGTCTGCTCTTCTCTCCATTTACGGATACTTTCAGGCTCTGACTGCAATCGATCCACTTCTGAAATAGCTGCATAACTGTCTGTTGGACCATTACTCTCCTAACACAAAACAATAATATACTCATCATTACCCAAATGCCTTCCTGAATGTTCTTCATAAAAGTTAGAACCTCAAGCCACACAACACAGCTAGCTGTCATAAGACGTTAAAGGGTTGCTCAAAGCAACAGGTGACCCTTACAAGCCACCAGAGCTTCGAGCATTACTGTGGTGAATCCTTGCACTCTCATGAGGGAGGCAGCGTAGTTGTATCTGTCAGTAAGCGGGACACGAGTGGGGTGACAGGAAAACTGAGGTTGTGTGAGTAAGGGGCACATCAGGAGACTCTTCTCAGCTTGTTCATTCACTTGACAGAGAGATTATGTGTTATCTCCAAAACAGTACACAGCAAGGCCAAGCCTAGAGCCAAAGACTTCGAATGCTATTTTATCATGTAGGAAAGTCATTCAATACCATCTAACCAAACAGTAAATTCTAAGAAAGAATCCAAAAGAAAATGCACAACTACAGTCAACCCAGGGAAGGCATAGAAGGCGGTAACCGTGAGTCAGAGGGCACAAGAACACTTCTGTGTGGGTAAGACTGAGAGCCACTAACAAGCTGACTAAACCTCATTGCTGCCAACTGATCTGAGAATTACACTATGCGGCCAGCTTAACCTTATCACTCTAAGACAACAAGAGAATTAGAGTTCTAGTGTCTGCCAGGCTTGGTGCTGAATCCCAGCACTCACAGTTCTGGGAGATGAGGTGGCCTAGCCTGGTCTACCTAATGAATTCCAGGACAGCCAGGGCCACACACTGGTTCTGTTTGTCTCAAAGACAAAAACAAAAACAATAAAGCACTAGTGACTTGTATAGTGTCTGACATGGTACATGGCACAGTGTGTAAACTGGCCGCCATCATCATCATCATCATCATCATCATCATCATCATCATCATGAAGGATCAATTCTTGAAGGAAAAAAAAGACACTGAAACTTAATCTTTAAAATAGTGCTCTCAGTTGAACACAGTGGTTTACGCCTGTAATCGAAATACTTGGGAAACTGAGGCAGGAGGAATGCCATGAGTTCAAGGCCAACATGGGCTACACAATATGACCTTGTCCTAGAAAAGCAAAATGAAAGTATGGTGGCTCAGACTTTGAATCCCAGCACTCAGGAGCAGAAGCAGCCTGGTCTACACAGCAAGTTACAGGCTAGCCAGGGCAACATAGTAAGAATATTTCTTTTCTTTTCCTTTCTTTTCTTTTTTTAAGCTCTTCCTATCAATGCCACTTTCTACTTTGGTAGATAATGTACCAGCAGTGGGGTCTCTTTTTAGGTCAGTTAATTCAAATCACATGAATTACACTCTACTTTATTATCGTTTAATATAGTTAGAATACTCTGTACCTGGTAATATTCACCGTTCATCACTCCATCAACAGCATCTGCAAGACATAAGGTTTCAGCCTGTCAATCAGGGCAACTAACTGCAGGGCCAAAGGATTAAGGATTATACAGCAGAATATTGTATTGTGTGCTGTAGAGACTATGAGTTACTAACAGCTTTGAAGAAGTGATCCTAGGGACACAGGATAGCTCAGTGGCAGACAGCGTGCCTAGCATCCATGCCTCGGTGAGGCCCTGGGATCGATTGGAAAACAGTTTGGTCGGGAAGGGTATGAAGGGGGAGGGTATGGCTGCGAGGTAGAGCACTGGCTGCTCCACTGAAGGACCCAGGTTTGGTTCCCAGCACCACATGGCAGCTTCCAACCATCTGGAACTCCAGTTCCAAAGGGTCCAACACCCTCCTTCTGGCGTCCATGATACCAGCACCCTAGTGGTGCAGGAACATATACTCAGGCAAAACACTCATACACATATATTTTTTAAAAATTGCCTGACACCCTGAGTCCAATCCCTGTGATCAAAATTGTAGGAGAAAACAAGATTCCTGTAAGCTTTCCTCTGACCTACACACACGCGTGAGTGTAAGTGTGTATATGTGTGTGTGTGTATTGAACTGTGCATGGTGATACATGCCTGTAGCCTTAGTACCAGCACTCAGAGGCTGAGGCTGGAGGATCAAAGGTTATGAGGCCAACCTGGGCAAATCCCAAGTGAGTTTGAACCCATACAACAAGAAACTAAAAGGTAGGTGGTATACATCCTCAATTTTTTTTTTTTTTTTCCGAGACAGGATTTTTCTGTGTAGCTTTGCGCCTTTCCTGGAACTCACTTGGTAGCCCAGGCTGGCCTCGAACTCACAGAGATCCACCTGCCTCTGCCTCCCGAGTGCTGGGATTAAAGGCGTGCGCCACCACCGCCCGGCTTTACATCCTCAATTTTAACAAAGTTTACTAAACAGTGAATAAAAGTATTTGGCTGGCATAGCCAAACACCCCTCTGATAAATTCTTTGTGACAGAAATGCTGGGACACAGGGTATGGCTTACTGGGAAGGTCCTTATTCCCTGTGATGTAATAACATAGCTGACACTTCACTTTTGTCCCTCTACTGAGATTTGCCTACTTTTACTGTCTTCTGGTCTCTATATTTTCTTTATTAGTGATCCTATTATATTGCAAATATTTTCGCCATTTTGTCCACCTCCCTCCCCAGGCTCCTATGTGTACCTGGGCAGTGTGCATGCATGTGGAGGTCAGAGGTTCTTGTGGGCTATCTTCCCAATTGCTCTCCAGCCTTATTTTTGGAGACAGGGTCTGCTGGCTGGTCTGCTTGGCTCCTCCTGGCTCTGGGATTACAGGCATGCAGTACAGCAGCCAGGTCTTACATGAGGACTTGGGATCTGAACTTAGGTTCTCATGCTTGTGCAAGAAGCACTTTACCAGCTGAGCCCAAGCCCAAGCCCCCATTTTGTTTCTGTGGAGCTTTTTTAAGTTTTAAAAAAAAAAATTAACACAGGCTTTCACTGTAGCTCAGGCTAGCCTCAAACATTATGTTGTTGAGAATGACCTTAAACTTCTAATACTCGGCTTCCACCTCCCAAGTGTTGGGAATACAGATATGAGCCACCACACTCAGTTTCTATGCTAGTGGGAATTGAACCCAGGGCTTCACGCACACTCGGCAAGCACTCTACCAACATCCCACTTCGTTTTTCAATTTGGCTTATGACATTTAATACTTAGAACTACAGCTTAATTTGTATGTAAATGTTTCCAACTCTTCCCTTGTGATTTCTGCATGGGCTTTTATGCTGCAGGCTATCCCACAATAGTATCTTTCTTCTGGTACTTAAAAAAAAATGATTATACTTTATTTAGGCCATCAGGTTTGACAGCAGAGGCCTTTTACCCACTAAGCCATCTCTCTGGCCTTCTGGTACTTTAAAAATGTCTCTCTAATTCACCTGGAATTTATTTTTGTGTAAGGTAGAAGAACGAGATAGTTTTAAATCCTAGAGCTCCCAGTGGCTAGCCTGGCCAGTCCTTCAGTATGGTTATATATTACAGCTAACACAGTGTCCAGTTATAGACTCCAGCCCAGGGCCATTACTCCATACATAAAACCAGAGCAATGCACACCCCATACCTCATCAACTACTTGCGTCCTGTCCTTTAAGTCTGAGGATTCACCCCGACCCTCTGGCACATGCTCTGAGCTCTTTATTAGATACAGTATTCTTCTGACATTCTTTTTTAAAGACTTAGTTTATGCCTCTGGGTGTTTTGCCTGATTGTGTCTGTGGACCAGGTGTGCAGTGCCAGAAGGCCAGAAGAGGGAATCTGATCCTCATGAACTGGAGTTACCATGCAGATGCTAGGAACTGAATCCAGAGCCTTTGGAAGAGCAGCCAGTGATCTTAACCACTGAGCTGTCTCTCCAGTTCTGGTCTAACATTCTTACATGAATCAAATGGCCCAAGTCAAAGGACAATCTATTGCTACAAAACAACAGAAATTATATGCAGGGCCCTTGATTTAGGACAGCTACGCCAACTCCAAAGATCCAGAAGAAAACTTTCTCAGGTATCTTAAGAAGTCCCAAAAGAAACAAGGGCCGAGCCAGGAACAACAGCACAGGCCTTTTATTTCAGGACTTGGGAGGCAGAGGCAGGTGGATTTGAGTTCAGCCAGCCTGGTCTACAGAGCAAGTTCCAGGACAGCCCAGGCTACAGAGAGACCCTGTCTCAAACAACCACTCCTGCAAAAAAGGAAAAGAAAACACCAAGGGCCACAGTGAAGTTTCCATAGAGCAAAACACCTTGAACTTACGTTCATCAGTGTATGAAGTCAAGCAGACCTAGGGGTGACTCCTAGTTGAGCCAGTGAATAGCTTATTGCCTTAGGACACTGCTTAACTTGCACAGTAATCAGTTCTCATCTGAAATATGTCCACACTTCAGCTTAGCTGGCACTTATTCCATGGTCCAGAGGCATCAGTAAATATGTATATATGCAGTAAATGTACAGTATATTTAAATACTGAACGCAACAATCTCTTTGCTCTTCCACTTCTACCGATAAAATTCATCTCTCTCCTCCGAGAATGGACTTGTCAGGAAGGCAGTACTCTAGTTCCTCGTCCCTTCTGCATTCCTCTCCTGCGGGGCCCCACCACCAAAACTTTCCAGCACCTGGCCTTGGGCCGCCTCCCCCAGGACCTCTCCTTCTAAACTTACACCTTGGCCCAGCCTTCTCCTTCACCTGTGCTCATCTCCTGCAGGAATTTTCCCCAGAGGGAGCAAGTTCAGGTCTCACAGAGCTCCTGCCTACTCTCTCAATTTATTCAGTATATCCAAAGCCTATGAGCCTAGTAACTCCTCTTCTTCCTTCTCCCATGAGACTTCATTGATCACTTTCTACACACCAGTAAGCACTTTACATATTAACAGAATCCTGAAACATCACGCAGTATACATCATGCACCTTTGCTAGAAAAGACAGCAGGCTGGGCAGTGATAGTAATTACAGAACCTACCTAAGTTCACACTCCAGCAGCATAGGATAGCCCCAAACCCCAACCACAACTGCGTCTGAAAGTTCTCTAATCCCAAGAGGAAGTGCTGAAACTGCATTATTACCAACCTCAACACACTGTCAGGATCTGGCATTAAGTCATTAAATGCTTAGTTCATAAAAATGTCTTTCCCAGGAACTAAGTCAGCAATCACCCCTTTCCTTCCCTTTGCTGCACAAAAGGCCCGATGGTGTGGCTCTAGTCTCCCCTTTTATTTCCCAAACTGCCTACCCCCAAAAGCTGTGTGTTCTCTACAGGGCTCTTTTTGCCCATTTATTTGTTAAACGTCTACTATAGGTCAGAGACGGCTGAATGATCCAAACGTGTTGACACTGAACACCACTGTCCGTAGAATCATACAGTCTTCTAACTAGGGCTCCTACCCCTCCCAATTCTTGCCTGGCCAAAACACCCACAAAGCTTTTCTTCCTCCCAAGCACACCACGCTAAAACATCTGCAACAGAGTGAAGTACAATCTAAGACAGGGTAAACTTGAGGCTCAGCCTTTTAACCAAGTCACAGCTCTCTCTACAATTCAGTTTCCTATTAAACGAGGAAAGGAAGTTATGGGGACAAAAAGCAAAATTTAAATGTTCTCAGGCAAATACAAAAGACCACCCAAAGAAAACAGCCCCTGCCACTTAAAATCAGCAGACCTGGGCACAGCACAAGTTCCCAGTTCCTGCTGGGGCTGCCTTGTCTAGGAGATAGCAGTGTCCTGTGTTTTGTTTTTAAGGAAAAAACACAGACACACACACAAACAAAACAGAGGCTGCAAACTAGGAGCACCTCTGTCCCAAAATATTCTGCTTGCTTAGGATGGTAATTTGAGATTTCTGTGCCTCAATTACACAAAAGCACCATCTGGTGCACCACAGTCTAAGTCTGCCACACTCACTGTCTCAATGCTGTTTGTCCGTGCCTGTGACCGGGCCTCAGAGTGTAGAGCGTAGATATTGCTACTTGCTCAGGGAGGGCCATTTTCTTTTCAAATTGCATTTTTTGAGTGACGGTTTGATCTGTTAATCAAGCTGGTGATGAACCTCTGGCATCACCCTCCCAAACACCTGAGTGCATGCTCCCAAGGCCAAGCTTTTTTTTTTTTTAAATGAAAAGCCATTGTGTCATTTTTCTAGCGAGTTTCCTACTTCCTTATACTAACAAATGGGTCTTTTCCACTCCATCTTTGCTCACACACCACAATCCTAAGCATCACACAAATTACAGCATTCAAAGGCCAAACTGTCAACCTACCCGAGCCCCTTTTGCTCGAGTTCTGCTGCGGAAAGGCCCACATTGCACTTTACATTCATCTTTTTTTCCTCTTCGGTTGGTCTGGACTAACCCAGGCTTTTCCTGAATCTATACTTCCTTCCAGAGCTGTTCCAAAGAAAAGCGCCAGGAGTCCTAGCCTCCACACACTCAGCAATGTCACACCTATACTTCTAGCCCAGTTTCTTTCTCCACGGCCAGACTGTCTTTTCTGAGCTCCCTAGTTTCCTCTCTTCCTCCCCACGACCCAACATTTTGTATGTCTTAACGTTGCCATTTTTGTTCCCATGTGTGTCTTAAAAACTGTATTAGTCTCACTTTTCCCCAATAAGCCGTTCTTTCTGAGTGGACTCAGACATGTCTGTAAGTCCGGCCAAACTGCGCCAATGCGGTGGCTTCCGAGACCAGGCTTCAAGCGCACCCAGTGCTTAGTGAAGTTGGACTGAACGGGCCCGGATCCTGACAGTCTCTGCCATCTGCGCTCCCTCCGCCCGGGCCCAGCTGCACTCAGGCACTCCGACGCCCGCAGCCTTGCAGCAGCGGAGGTCTGTGCATGACCCAGACGGGGTCTCGCTTCCTCTTTGAGTTCCTCTGTAATCTCCAGCTTCAGCCGGGAACCCGGGTCCCGCGGAAGCGCACCGACCCGCCCCGGCCCGAGTGTGCCCGCAAGTGGTCCCGCCCGAACGCCGCCACCCTCTCACCCGGACCCCCCGGCGGCTCGCCGTGCGCCTGCGGCCCGGGGGCGCCGCCGTCCAGGATGGCGAAGGCCTCGTCGTTCTCGATGCCCGCAATCTCACTCTCCTGCTGCGCCAAGAAGGCCGCGGCCGGGGTCTTCCTCGCCGGCGCCCGCCACCCCGTTCCCCAGCGCGGGGCCACCGGGAGCACCGGCGGGAGCGCCGAATGGATCCAGCTCAGCCATGACGGCCCAACTCAACCGCAGCGACACCGAAGCCGACGCCAACCGACCGACCCGCCGACACCGCGCCCGGCAGCGGACACTGTGCTAGCGGCAGCTACTGGAGGAGGAGCGAGAGGAGGGAGAAGGTGGGAGCGGAAGCCCTGTTTCTATATCCGGTTGGGTTGGCGAGCCTCAAAAGGAACAGCCAATCAGAGGACGAGAGCTGCCCAATCAGCTGGCGAGGGGGCGGAGCCCTGACGACAACTCGTGACTGGGAGCGGAGGGCGGAGCGAGCGGAAGTGCCACCTGATCAAAACCTGGGACTTGCAGAAAGAACTTCAGGAGCGGGAGTGACCGGCTCTTCTGAGGGTGTGTGGGGGCCGCGGTGATGTGCGCACCCACTTGGTCTTCCTGAACCTCAGTGTCCTCGCTTGGAAAGCAGGGAAAAGAATTCTGTAGTGCCTCCCTCCTCGATTATTGAAAATCTTATGGGTACATAGGTCGAGAGAAGTATGTTTCTCTTTTACTGTCACTACCCTAAAAAAAGAAACAACAAGGGCTGGAGAGATGGCTTAGTGGTTAAGAGCACTGGCTGCTCCTCCAGGGCACCTAGGTTCAATTCCCAGCACCCACATGGCAGCTCTAAACTGTTACTTCAGTTCCAGGAGTTACCACACCCTCACACAGACATATATTCAGGCAAAATACCAATGCACATAAAATAAAAATTAATAATTTTTTTAAAAGAAACAACAAAACCTCCCACAAATGTGTGTTTTGGTTTTTTTTATTATAGTTACTTAAAATGTGTGTAGATCAAAGGCCAACTTATTGGGAGGCAGTTCTACCATGTGGGTTCCTTGGATGGAGCTCAAGGCTTGGTGGCAAGCACCTTTCCCCAGTGTGCCCCCTCGCCAGCCCTGTGTGTTTTAATACACACATGTTTTGTTTTCTTAAAAAGTAACTACATAAAACACGTCTTTCTGTTGTCTTAACCGAATGGGGACAGAAGGCTTCACCTAAGGGTGAAGCCTAAGGTAAGCCCTCTACCACTGAACTACATCCCCAAGCCTTCTAAAGCCATTTTAAGTATGGAATGCAAGAAATTGAGAAGAAGGCTGGCAAGATGTCTCGGCGGGTAAAGGTGTTGGTTGCCAGGCCTGATGACCTGAGCTGGCTGCCACAGCATCATCATATATGCGCAGCTGCACACTCACAACAGTACACACAAGATAAATGTAAAAACAAAAACTTAGCACACCTTTAATCCCAGCACTCGGGAGGCAGAGGCAGAGGATCTCTGTAAGTTCGAGGCCAGCCTGGACTACAGAGTGAGTTCCAGGAAAGGTGCCAAAGCTACACAGAGAAACCCTGTCTCAAAAACCAACCTCCTCCCCCCCACCCCAAATTAAAGTTAGTTCACATCTGTGATGAGAGCACCTGGAGGCAGAAGCAGAAGTGTGCTGGTTACTTTCATGTCAACCTGACACAAACTGCAGGCATCTAAAGGAGAGAGCCGCAAACTGAGAACATGCTTCCAAGAGATCCAGCTCCTAAGGAATCTTTGTAACTAGTGATTGGTGGAGGAGGGCCCAGCCCACTGTGGGTGGAGCCATCCCTGGGCTGGTGATCTGGGGTTCTACAAGAAATCAGGCTGAGTAAGCCGGTAACCCCTCCGTAGCCTCTGCACCAGATCCTGCTCTGTTTGAATTCCTGTTCTGACTTCCTTTAGTGGTGAACAGCAATATGGAAGTGTAAGCCAAATAATTTCTTCCTCCCCAACTTGCTTTTTGGTCATGGTGTTTCATCTCAGCAATAGAAACCCTAAGACAAGGAGGAACCCGTGAGTTTGAGACCCAGCTTGGTCTACATAGCAAATACAAACGCCAGGGCAGATGATGTCTAAAAACAAAACACAACAGAACAAACAAACCAAAAAAAGGTACTGACATATGAAGTATTTCCCTCATTCACCTTTGGAGCCTCGCTGTGAAAACCAGCAGGGACTACCGAGAAAGGGTCCCAGGAGAGCTGGTTGCTGTGCTGGCTAGTTTTACAACAACTGACATGAGCTAGAGTTGTTTGGGGGCCCTGAAAATGCCTCCATGAATTTTCCCTGTAGGTAAGTCTATAGCACATTTTTTTTACATCTTTATATATTAATTTAGTTTTTAATCAAAAATAAAGTGATTTTCATATAATATATTCCGATAACGGCTCCCCTCCCTTCTTTTCACTCGCTTTCTCCCGGGTCCTCCCCACCTTTCAAACTCCGCTCCTTTCCCACTCTCTTCAGAAAACAAACAGGAAAATAAAGACAAACAAACAAGGCTAAAACAAGATGAATGGACTAACAACAACAACAAAAGAAACTAAGAAAGAACACAAGAAATGTACACACACACACACACACACACACACAACCCATAAAAATTCAAAATTGGAAACCTTAATATACAAGCAAAAAACCAGTAAGGATTTTTGTTGTTGTTGTTCTTTGTTTGTTTGTTTGTTTTTAAAGAAAAGCCCAAACAAAGTAATATGAGACAAAAAAAAAAATCTCCAGAGATACCTTTGAGCGTGTTTTGTGTTGGCTAACTACTGCTGGGCACGGGGCCTTAAGTGTGGATGTATCCCCAGTGAGACTCCCTTGGAGAAACGAAGTTTTGCTTTGCAAGTGGGGTGAGTTGGAGATAGTTTCTTCGTTGGGGAGGAAAGCTCATGCCTATTTCCCCATCTCAGTGCTGGGCCCCCATCTGGTTGGATCTATGCAGACCCTATGTACACTGCCACAGACTTTGTGAGTTTGATTGCATCAATCCTGTTGTGTCTGGAAGACACTTGCCTTGGTATCCATCTCCTCCAGCTCCTAGAATCTTTGTACCTCCTCTTCCTCAGAGTTCCCTGAGCCCTGAGGGGAGGGATTTGATGGAGACATTCCAATTAGGACTGAGTATTCTAAGGTCTCTCATTCTCTGCACATTGTCCAGCTAGGGGTCTCTGTATTAGTTAGCATCCATTGCAGGAAAAAGCCTCTCTGATGATAGCTGAGTGAGACACTGATGTATGGGTACAGCAGAATAGTCTTAGGGCACATTTTATTGCTGTTCCTTTAGCAGAGCAATAGTATTTGGTTTTCCCCTAGGTCCATGGCCTATCTGGTCAGATCCAGGGCCTATCCAGTCTCCTGTTCTTGGCCATCTAAACAGTGTCAAGCATGGGTTGCTCCTCATGGAGTGGGCCCTAAATCTAATCAGTTAGTGGTTGGTTACTCCAACCCCATCTGTGCGGCTATTGTACCAATGTCTGGTGCAGGCAGGCCACCATTGTAGACTGAAGGCTTTGTAGCTGGGTTGGTGTTTACCTTTTTTCTCTGGTAGGGTGTGGAGTGCCTTCTAGCACAGTGAATACTATTTTAAGAAGCTTCTACTGTAGTAGGTTTCCATACAACCCCCTCAAATGGCCTTAGTGTTAGCTGTCCTTCCCTGTATTTCCTCCATTACTCCCCCTTTCTTCCACCCACCATTTAATTCTGTTCCATTCTTCTCCCTACTGTTTCTCTCTATATTCTATTTTCCTTGGGGGAGTCTTCCCTCCCCTCCAGTTCTTTACTATATACTTAACCTCTGTGATTATTCATATAGTAACATGCCTATCAAAGGCTTAAAAGCTAACATCCACATATAAAAGAATACATACCTGTTTTAGTTACTGTTCTATTGCTTTGAAGAGACACCATGACCAAGGTATTTAAGTGGGGGCTTGCTTCAGAAGGTTAGTCCATTATTATCATGGCAGGGAACAGACAGGTCTGGTACTGGAGCAGTAGCTAAGAGCTTTATACCCTGATCCACAGACATCAGACAGTGAGAGAGAGGAGAAAGAGGAGAGAGGGAGAGAGAGAGAGAGAGAGAGAGAGAGAGAGAGAGAGAGAGAGAGAGAGAGAGAGAGAGAGAGAGAAAAGAAGAAGAAGAAGAAGAAGAAGAAGAAGAAGAACAAGAACAAGAACAAGAACAAGAAGAACAAGAAGAACAAGAAGAACAAGAAGAACAAGAAGAACAAGAACAAGAACAAGAACAAGAACAAGAAGAACAAGAACAAGAAGACAAGGAGGAGAGAAGAGACAGAGAAAGAGAGAGAAGAGAGAGAGAGAAAGAGAGAGAGAGAGAAAGAGAGAGAGAGAGAGAGAGAGAGAGAGAGAGAGAGAGAGAGAGAGAGAGAGAGAGAAGATACTAGGCCTGGCATGGGCTTTTGAAACCTCAAAACCAACCCTCAGTTAGTTATACACTTCCTCCAACATGGCCACACTTTCTAATCATTCCCAAACAGTTCATCAACTGGGAACTAAACATGTAAATATATGAGCCTATGGTGACCATTCTCATTCAAACTATCACAATGCCATATTTGGCTTTTGGAACCTGTGTTAACTCACTCAGGATGATTTTTTTTCTAGTTCTATCCATTTGCATGAAAATTTCATGATTTCATTTTTTTTAACAACTGAATACTATTGTGTAAATATACCACATTTTCCTGATTCATTAATCTGTTGATGGGCATCAAGGCTGTTTCCAATTTCTGTTCGTTATGAATAGAACAGTAATGAACATGGTTGAGCAAGTTTCTCTGTAGTAGTAGGATACAGAGTCCTTTGCGTATATGCCCAAGAGTGACATAGCTGGGTCTTGAGGTAGATCTAGTTCCAGTTTCCTCAGGCACCATCACACTGATTTCCACAGTGACTGGACAAGTTTGCACTTGCACCATCAATGGATGAGTGTTCCTTTATCCCACATCCTCACCAGCACGGGTTTTTGTTTTGTTGACCTTTGCCGTTCTTACCGGTGTTAGATGGAATCTTAAACTAATTTTGATTTGCATTTCAGTGATGACTAAGGATGTCAAATATTTGATTTTAGAGAAATTAAAGATGCCATTTGTGTTTCATCTCTTGAGATCTCTATTTAGTTCTGTACTCCATTTTTAATTGGGTTGCTTCCATGATGCTCAGGGTTTTTGTTTTCTTTTGTTTGAGTTCTTTATATATTTCAGATATTACCTTTCTATCAGATGTATAGCTGGCAAAGATCTTTTCCTATTCCCTAGGTTGTCTCTCTGTCCAAATGACAGCATCCTTTGCTGTACAGAAGCTTTTCAGTTTCCTGAAAATAAGGTCCCACTTATTAATTATTGATCTTATTGCCTGTGCTAATGATGTTTTGCTCAGAAAGTCTTTTCCTGTGCCAATGAGTTCAAGGCTACTTACCACTTTCCTTCTCAGGTTCAGAGTATCAGGTTTATGTTGAGGTCTTTGATCCATTTGGACTTAAGTTTTTCGAAGAGTGATAAACATGGATCTATTTGCATTCTTCTACATGCAAACATGGTTTGACCAGTACCATTTGTTGAAGATGCAATCTTTTTTTCCAGTGTGTATTTCTGGCTTTTTTTAAAATCAAAAACCAGGTGTTCATAAGTATGAATTTATGTCTGGGTCTCCAATTCCACTGATAAACCTGTCTGTTTTTTTTTTTTTTAGCCAATACCATAGCTCTGGAGAATGAGGATAGTAATACTCCAGCATTTCTTTATCATTCAGGCTTGTTTTAGTCATTCTGGGTTTTTTATTCTTCCATATGAAGCTGAAAATTGTCCTTTCAAGATCTGTGATGAATTGTATTGGAATTTTGATGGGGATTACATTGAATCTGTAGATTGCTTTTGGTAGGGTGGCCATTTTCACTATATTAATCCCACCAATCCATGAGCATGGGAGATCTTTCCATCTTCTGATATCCTCTTCAGATTCTTTCTTTGATGTCTTAAGGATTTTACTATACAAGTCTTTCATTTGCTTGGTTAGAGTTACCTCAAGATACTTTTTGTAAGTTATTGTGAAGGGTTTTGTTTCCCTGATTTCTTTTTCAGTCCATTTGACTTTTGTAAATAGGAAGCCTATTGGTTTTTGCATGCTAATTTTGTATTCTGATACTTTGCTGAAAATGTTCATCAGCTGTAGAAGTTTCCTGGTGGATTTTTAAGCTCACTTATGTATACAATCATATGATCTACAAATAAAGATGCTTTAACTTCTCTTCTTATTTGTAGTATCCTCTTGATCTCTTTCAGTTGTCTTATTGCTCTAAGACTTCAAGTACTATGTTGAATAGGTATGGAAAGAGTGGACACCTTGTCATGGTTTTTTTATTTTAGGGAAAATGTTTTGAGTCTCTCTCCATTTAAGCTGACGCTGGCTATCGGCTTGCTGCAAATCACTTTTATTATGTTGAGGTATGGCCCTTGTATCCCTAGTCTCCCCAGGACTTATATCATGAAGGTGTATTGGACAAAGTCCTTTTCTGTATCTAATGAGATGATCATGTGGTTTTTGTCTTTAGTATGTTTATATGATGGATTACATTTATTAATGTACAAATGTTGAAATATTCCTGTATCTCTGGGTTGAAATCCACTTGGTCATGGTGGATGATCATTTTGAAGTGTTCTTGGATTTTGTTTGCAAGTATTTTATTGAGAATTTTTGCATCTATGTCCATCAGGGAAATTGGTTTGTAATTTTCTTTTTTTGTTGGATCTTTGTGTGGTTTAGGTATGGGGTAATTATGGCTTCATTGTAAAAAATTAGGCAGTGTTCCTTCTGTTTCTCTTTTGTGACATAGTTTGAGGAGTGTTGACATTAGTTCTTCCTTGAAGTTCTGGTAGAATTCTGCACTGAGTCCATCTGGACCTGGGCTTTTTTTTTTTTTTTGAGGAGGGGGACACTTTTAATTACTGTTTATATTTTACTGGGGTTATATGTCTGCTTAAGTAGCATATCTGATCTTGATTTAACTTTGGTAGGTTGTATATATCAAGGAAATTATCCATTTATTTTAGGTTTTCCAGTTTGGTGGCATACAGATTTTTTTAAGTATGTCCTTATAATCTACATTTCCTCAGTGTCTGTTGCGATGTGCCTCTCTTTGTCTCTAATTTTATTAATTTGCATCTTTCCTCTCCATCTTTTAGTTAATTTGGCTAAAGGTTTACAAATCTTACTGATTTTCTCAAAGAACCAACTCTTCATTTCATTGATTCTTTGTAAATTTCTTATTTGTTTCTATTTTATTGATTTCAGCCCAGAATTTGATTATTTTTTGCCATCTATTCCTTTTGGGTATTATTTCTTCATTTTGTTTGGATCTGTCAGGTGTGCCGTTAAGTTGTTAATGTAAAGGTCTCTCCATTTTTTTTACGTAGCCTTGTGCTATGGGCTTGCCTCTTAGACCCACCTTTGTTTACGTATGTTGTGCTTTCATTTTAACTCAGTTCTAAAAAGGTTTTACTTTCCTTAATTTCTGTCTTAATCCAGTTTTCATTCAGTAGTGAGTTGTTCAGTTTCCATGAGTTTTTAAATTTTCTGTTGTAGTTGATATTCATCTTTAATCTGTGGTGGTCAGATAGGATGCAGGGTGTTATTTCAATTTTATTGAATCTGTTGAGACTTATTTGTGTCCAAGTAAGTGGTCAATTTGTGACAGGGCCCCAGACCTTAGTACAACATGATTCCATGACAGGTACCATTTAGGCTGTAAAACTTATCACGTAGACAGCACTACCTACTAAACTCAACAAAGGCCTAATCTATCAAAGTCCATATAGCTCTGGCAAAGTCTCCATATGTACTAGCCTTGCTTTTTAGCTTCTGTAGTTCTTTTTCTAGATAACTTTTCTTATTAACTGAAGTGTGTAAACAAAGGACATGGTTTTTGTGCTCAAAAGCTCACCCTGAAAAAAGGCTCAGTGCTACACTGGGGATCCTGAACACCCAGTATAGTCACTGGCTGGCTAATAAAGACTTCCTATTGACTTAAACCCATGTGTGAGCAGTCTTCTCTGGTGAATACCACACAACAAATTTTGGAGGAAGTTCCATGATCTACTGAGAAGAAGTTATATTCCTTTATATTTGGGTGAAATGTTCTGTAAATGTCTGCTAGGTCCATTTGATTTATGGCATTATTTAACTTCAGCATTTCTCTGTTTAGTTTTTGTCTGGATGACCTGTATATTGGAGAGAGTGGGATATTGAAGTCTCCCACTATCATTGTGTGAGGGTCAATATGTGATTTTATCTGTAGTAGTGCTTCTTATAAACTAGGGTGCCCTTGTGTATGGTATGTAGATGTTTAGAATTACAATATTCTCTTGGTGGATTTTTCCTTTGATGAGTGTGTAGTGTCCTTCCCTATCTCTTCTGATTAGTTTTGGTTTGAACTAATTCTGTCAGATATTAAAATGGCTACACTACCTTGTTTCTATTGACTAAATATATATCCAAGTAGTATTCTCTGATGGACATCCCACAACATTTATGGAGGCCCCACCGAGATCCCCAGAGACCAGACCTCAAGACACTGGGAGTCTCAGAGCTTCTTGGAGTGGGGAAGAATGTGGTAGTCAAGAAAACTTTTCTGAGGTGCACAACCTGGAATGTTCTAGGTCTCCAGTACTCCCTTTGATCAATCGCTACCTAACACTTCTGAGGACACTTCTACCCCAAAAGGAAACAAATTAGAAAATCTGTCACCTCTGAGGTAAGTCTGCTTAAGGTGCCTTCTGTTTGGACACATAGGAGAGGATGGCCACAGCCACTGATTCAGCATCTTGGACCCATGTGAGATGTCACGAGAATCCCCCATCTGTTCAGTTGTATGAATGTGTGGTGAACACCCCTGGTTGTCTTTACTGCGTGTCTCTGTGTTTCTGTCAGTTCTGCTTCCTGGTATTGACCAGTGACTTTCTCCGGTTTTGGCCTGCCAGGTTACTCAGAGACCCCCCCCCCAAAAGAAAAAGCCAAACAAACAAACAAAACCCGAAAATCCCTCTACCTGTCCCACCCTGGGAGCAGGAGCACTTGCTTGTATTGTTGCTAGACTCCTGCTCAGCCAGGGTGTGGAGGTGGGGAGGGGCTGAGCCTCTCATCCAGGGCCCCCTGCCATCTAAGTGGAATGCACACACATTCCACTTCTGCCACCTCCGCCTGCTCTAAGCAACCCCAGGAAGGGGAGGGGAGGAAGCTTTCCTCCTCTTTCATGATTTATGTCACCTTTTCAACCAATGAGCCATGTAATTGGAAAACTCAAAACCCACCATTCTCTGAAAATAGTAGAAAAACCTCTCCAGGGCCAGTCAGGAGGATCACTGTTAGACAATGCAGCCTGGACAGAATGGATTTTCCCTTCTGTCCAACGCTGTCCACGGAGACTTTAAACAAAGTTTGCAAGGTCTTTTTTAGAAGGAGTAAAGACAGCTTCTAAAAAGATTTCCTTTGTCACCCAGATGGTTCCAGATAATAGGAAAAACAAGTCATAAAAGTTAGAAAAATGTAAAGCTATACATAGGTCCCAGTTAAATACCCTTTGAGTATTTAACACAGGGAACTGATTGGGACAAGACCTTTTGCATAAACTGAAAGCCAACATCACCTTCTCTGATATAGGTCAAGTTAGGCTTACAGATACCCAGCAAAATTTTGGTGTCTTTCCCTGTTAGAAGAAAATCTCCTAGCTGAAAATTCTGTCCCCAGTTTAAAGATATAGTTGCACTATTATCTCTCAGATTGACAACAAAGATTCCCGGGAGGTTTGGCAGAAACGATCCCCACAGAACTGGCCCAACCCCAAGTTCTTATAGTTGCTCAACTAATCAGTTCAACTACCCCTGTCTAGATTAAAAATACCTAATAAGTCTGGAAACAAAAGGGAAAATTGCAGTTCATATTGCCTGGCTTAGAGAGACAGGCATCCTGATGCCCTGCCAGTCACTGTGGAATACATCTCTCCTGCCTGTGGAGAAACCTGAGACCTCTGATTCTCATGAGTCTAATTCTTCCAGAGAAACAGGTGTACACTGTTGTGGACCAGAAAGATACATTCTTCAGCCTCACATTGGCAGAGGTGAGTCAACCCATTTTTGTTTTTGAATGAAAAGACCCAGAGGGAGGTTACAATGGGCAGCTTACATGGACTACGTTGCCCTAAAGATTTAAAAATTCTCCAACCTTGTTTGATGAGACAATAAATGTTGACCTCTTGCCCATCTGTCAGAGGTTTTCTGGGAAAACAGATTATAAAAGGGCCACTGAGGAACTTCTGTAGGAGTTACAGACCTTGGGCTACAGAATGCCGGCTAAGAAAGCCCAGCTTTGTACATCAGAGGCTGCCTGTCTTGGCTACAAGCTGAGGGGAGGCGAAAGGAGCCTGGTTCACAGTAGGATTGCCACTGTCCTTCAGATCCCAACTCCAAAGACTAAGACATGGGTTCGAGAGTTCCTGGGTGCAGCTGGGTATCGCTGCCTCTGGATACTAGTTTGTGGAAATAGCGAGGCCTCTATACACCAGCACAAAGTGAGTGGGCACCTAGGCCTAATCTGGACTGAGACTAAACAAAAGGCATATTGAGGCTTGAAAACCAGTTCTGACTTCAGCTCTAGCCCTAGCACGTCCAGATGCCTCAAAACCTTTTCATCTGTTTGCCCAGGAAACAGATGGCTTACAAAGGGCGTTTTAACCAAAACTTTGGGCCCATGGAAATGCACTGTGACGTAACCATCTAAATGACTGGATCCGGAAGCCCCAGGATGGCCCACCTGTCTAAGAGATGTGCCAGCTACTACTAGTCTAATGAAAAACAAACAAACAAAACAATGAAGTTAACCCTGGGTCAAGATCATATACTCACAGCACCCTGTGTCACTGAGGACCTTCTCCAAGGAACACCAGAACACCGCTGTCTAATGACTGTGTCCCAGAGTCCAGCACAGGGTGAATAGATGTCCTTCCTTTGCTTTGCTTTGGGCACCCTGAGCCCTGTCTAGGCAGGGATTTACCCGCTATGAGATTATGTTGGGAAGAGCTCCCCCACTGTTTCCCAGGCTCAGAGACCAGCAGTTGGCAGTTCTCTAAACATTCCTTTCCCAAGTCACCACAGGCCCTCTAGTCCATACACGCTATTCACTGGACTGAAAGACTCAGCCGATCTCCGAGTCCATCACTAGTTTCCCCTCGTTTGAGTTCAGTGACAGCATCTGGGTCAAGTAGGTAGCCTAAGGGGCACTGGAACTAACCTGGAAAGAACCCTGCAAGGTGGTTCCTCTACTTCTATGGCGGTGAAGGAAGCTAATGTTACACCGGATCCACCACACCCAGGTCAAGAAAGCAGAAGCCACAGATCTGCTGCCAAAGGGACTGTCTCCGGACTATGGACCCATTAAAATTAAAGTTCTATCAGGCCCCAGGCCCTTCCACTCCCTGCCCTCTACCTCCTCCTGAGTCTTCTGTTTGGTATGAATACAGAGTCATGGTCCAGTACCCACCACTCACAGGCCCGGACCTGGGAACTGAGGAAGACAGGTACAGAGGTATTAGCTAGTGTGGTTACAGAGCAGCAACTTGTATTCATCTCGGCCTTTGCTTACTGGTGCCCACTTGAAGTGTCTACATTGGAGAAAGGGAAGATGTGGGAGTCTATCTTGTGAGACAGAAATACAGAGTTTACAATTCTATTCATGCCCTACGGCTGGGCCCCCTAGTTCCCAGGAACAGGAGAATTTCCATGGCAAGAACTGGGGCTGTGAAACTGAAGCTTCCTGGAACATTCCTTTAAAACGATTGTGGCCTTTGGGAAACAGGGGGAACGTGGGGGATCAGATTCCATGCCATAAGAAGGGGCCCTGGGGATCGGGTTAGTCATTCCCAGCTAGAAACTGGCCAAGATCGCTGGTTACGCTTAGACACTCAGCTCTTGTGCTACACAGGGATTGGAGCTCAGACTTACTTCTCAGGAGATAAAGGAAACTACGTGTGGCTTTGGGAGAAGCCTGTTGTTCTATGTTCATCAATCAGGAGTAATTAAAAAAAAATCTCGCCATGGTTGGGGAAAATCTCAACCAAAGAGAAAAAGAAACAAAGACATGAACCAGCTAATTGGTACAGGTCTCTGCTCTCTTGGTCCCCTGGCAAACTACTCTGCTATCAACACCAGCTGGGCCTTTAATTCTCATTCTGATTGGATTAACAGTGGGGCACCTTCTTACACTATAAGGCCAATTTTGTATCAGTTCATTAAAGTCAACGGTCCTTAGGAGTAACTACACCTCCTTAAAGGAATGAGTCCGCAGTTTGTCTCATTCACTAAGGTCAGTGGGGAATAGGACAGGGCTTCTTTAACACGCCTGATTCCATGATGGAAGTGTCATTCAGGCTGTAAAACTCAGCACATCGACAGCATCACCTGCCAAAATGAAAATAAAGACTTAATCCATCGAAGTCCGTAGTTCTGGGAAAGTCGTGCTCCCTGCTATGATGACAATGGAGTGAACCTCTGAACTGTCAGACAGTCGCAGTTAAATGCTTTCCTTTATAAGAGTCGCCATGGTCATGGTGTCTCTTCACAGCAATAGAACATTGACGAAGACATGATTTTGTTGAAAATATTTTCTGTACCTCTGGCCTGGGTTTCTTCTCCTTCCTTTATTCCTATAATGCATAAATTTCATCTTCTTAGTATCCCAGATTTCCTGAATGTTTTGTGCCTGAACGTTTTTAGATTTGACGTCTTCTTTGGTGGCGGTAACCATTTCTTCTATCATGTCTTCAATGCCTGAGATCTCTCCCATCTCTTGTATCCTGTTGGTAAGGCTGCCTCTGAGGCTTTTTGACCTCTTAACATTTTTTATTTCCAGTGTTATCTGTTTGGGTTTTCTTCTGTCATGTCTTGAGCTGTTTTCATTATTTCATTCCACTGTTTGTGTTTTCACGGACTTCATTAACGGATTCACTCATGCCCTCTTTAAGGTCCTTGAGCACATTCTATCATTCTTTTGAAGTCCTTGTCTCATGCTGCAGTTACATTTCTCAGGTCTACTACAGCAGGACCACTGGGTTCTAGGGCAGAGGTCTTGTCTTGTCCGCTAGTGATTTTTTTTTTTTATGCTAGTGTCTAGGCTTCTAGGTTGGGATGGTGAGGTTATTTTAGGCATTGACATCTGGTCTTTGTTGGGTGGGTGCTCTGTTCTTTGGTTTCCGTTGCCCTCTGGAGCTTAGGACCATGTGATGGCTGTGGGTGGCAGGTTAGGGAGTGCCTCTGCAGGTCGGTAAGTGGCAGAGAGGAAAGGAGGTTGTCTAGGTGAAAAGACTGAGAAGCTTGAGGACAGAGCTAGGCGGATTCTGTTCTCACCTAGAGTCAGGGTCCACAGGGAGTTGAGGGGTAAGAAGAGGGAATCCTGCAAGTAGGGTGCAGTGAATTGTCTGGAGAGATGGGGCGCAAAGATTAGGGAGACCCTGGGTCTGAATAAAGAGTGGGAGTCTCCAGTGAATGGAGAGGAGGTGGGAGGAGGGGCCTGTAAGAAGGGGAGGGACCTGTAAAAAAGGGAAGGACTTATAAGAAGGAGAGGGACCTGTAAGAAAGGGAGGGGCTTGTAAGAAGGTTGTTATTGGACTGAACGTGAGAATGGAAAGTTCATAAATGAGGACAGGAAAAACAGTGTGATTTACCTGAGTCCCTACCACATATGGCCACTGGGGATCCTGTAGAGAGTGTTTCTAGGTATAGCCAGCCAACTCCAAAGAAGGCGGGGTGGGGATGGGGGAAGCTGTGTCCCCCCACAAGTTTTGGCAGAGTGCCCAAGGAATGAAGCGATGGATGAGGAGAGAGCCCTGTAAACCTGTAGTGCATTTTCTTGATTGTCAATTGATGTAGGTGGGCCCAGCTCACTAGGGTGATACCACTTTTGGGCTGGTGGTGCTTGGTGCTGTAATAAGGCAAGCTGAGCAAGCCAGGAGCAGCAAGCTAGTAAGCAGCACTCTTCCATGGCCTCTGCATCAGGTTCCTGCCTCCAGGGCCCTGGCTTGAGTTTCTGTCTTTGTTGGAAGAGAACTCCCACCACATGCAAAATTAACACTTAAACAGCCAAACAAATCAAACTGGTGTGTTTAGTCACAACTTCACAGAGGTCACTTGGAGCTCAGAGAGAAAATCTAATATTGGGAGCCTAGTGCCATTGTTTAGACGTTCATAGGTGGAAAGTGCCAGCTTTGCTAATGGGGTAATGGGTATGCTCATTGGATTAGGTCTATGGGTCCCATTCTTAAACCCAATTTAACTTCAGTTCTTTAGAGGCCTTATCTCCAAATACGGCTACTCTACGAATTAAAGCTTTAACATAAGGGTTGGGAAGGGGGACAGAATATTCAGTTAATAATAGTGAGAGCAAGAGAGGGGGGTGGCAGGAGTAGACAGATTTCCTTTTTCTTTGTTCTCTCGTACAATACATCTTGACCCCAGCCTCCCCTTCCTCCCCTCCTCCTGGATCTCCTTCCCCTCTCTCTAAGATTCAAAAAAGAACAGGTCTCTAAATGATATCAGCCCAATATGGTATAACAAGATACAGTAAGACTAGATACAAGGCCTAATAACAAGGCTGGCTGAGGCAACAGAGTAGGAGGAAAAGGGTCCCAAGAGCAGGAGACATGCCCACTCCCTCTGATAGGAGTCCCACAAAAACCCCAAGCTACACAACCATAATGTATATGCAGAGGGCCTAGTGCAGAGCCATGGAGGCGCCACAGTTGCTGCTTCAGTCTCTTTGAGCCCCTATGAGCTGATTCTGTGGGCAGCTTTCTCTTGGTGTCCCAGACCCCTTTGGCTCCACAATCCTTCCTCCACCTCTTCTGCAGGTATTCCTGAGTGCTCCCTAATGTTTGGCTGTGGGTATCAGTATCTGCTCACATCAGTTGCTGGAGGAGGCCTCTCTAATGACCATTGGGCTAGGGGCAGATCTATCAGTATAGCAGAATATCATTATGACATTGTTATTTCTTTTTTTGGACAGTCTGTTTGATTCTACCCTAGGTCTCTGAGCCATTAAGCTTCCAGATCCTGGCCATCCAGGAAGTGTCGGTCATGTGCTCCCATTCACGGCTTGAGCCTCAAGTTAGCCTGTCAGAATGGCTAGGATCAATAATACAAATGACAGCTTATGCTGGCCAGAATGTGGAGCAAGGGAAACACTCCTCCATTGCTCGTGGGAGTGCAAACTTGTACAACCACTAAGAAAATTAATATGATGGTTCCTCAGAAAACTAGAAATGGATCTACCTCAAGATCCAGCTATACGACTCGTGGGCATATCCCCAAAAGATGCCTCATCCTACCACAAGGACACTTGTTCAACTATGTTTATAACAGCTTGATTCGTAATAGCCAGAACCTGGAAACAACCTAGATGTCCCTCAGCCGAAGAATGGGATAAAGATAATGTTATATATTTATACAGTGGAGTGCCCCCACAAAATCTTCTCTTTATGTATTATATAGATTACACATTATCCACTCTCTGATGTTCTGTTACAGCCACAGAAAATGAGCTAAGGGTATCAGTGAGATGATTTCTTGGGTGAAGGTGCCTGCCATCAAACCTGGTGATCTGAGCTCCATCCTAAGGACATATAGGGCAGAAGGAGAGAACCTACTCCCTCAACTTGTCCTTTGACCTCTACACACGCACCCTGGCGTGTGCCTTCCCTCCATGTGCACAAAACACTAGCTACAATAAAAGCTTTATTAATGGACTAATAGAGCGAGCACTGGGGAGTGCTCAGGAAAGCGATTTAGTTAGGCTGTGGGAAGAAATCGAGAGGCCAGGTAACACAGGTGAAAATATATTGGACCCAAATGACGGAGGGCCTGAGTGCCCAGGTGAGGAGTATTCCTCACTTGAGGAGGCTGTAAGCAGGCGATGATCTGGCCGGAGCCCCTGGTTTGGAAGAGTTAGCTACAGCTTCCAGCGTAAGCCAGGGAAGAGTTCTGAAAGCAGAGTGGAAGGCTGCCTCAGGGGTTCAGGACGGAGGTGAGTTCAGGAGACAGCAGTGTGCTCACGTGGGAGGAGAGACATGGAGGCAATGTAGGGAATGCTCAGGTGTGGTGTGGGGTAAGTGGAAGGAGGGAGACAGAAATATTCGCAGGTAAGCTTTCTAGCTTAGAAAACCAGGACATAACAGAGAAAACAGCTTGGGTTGTTTAGGACAGGAGATGAGGCAGATAAAGAGCTCAGTGTGGACGCACTGAGTGTGAGGAACTGTTGGGACACTTAGAAGACCTTCCACAGGGTACTGAAATTCAAAGTCTGGTTCAGGAGACACAGGTTCAACTTCCAGTAATGGGAGGCAAACGTTTTGTTTGTGTTGGTCTTCTTCCCTCCCTCGCTCCCTCCCTCTCTCTCTTCTCTCTTTTACAAAGGGTTTCTTGTAGCCCAGGCTAGTTTTGACCTTGCAGTGTGGTTGAACATGACCTTGAACTAGTAGTTCCACTTCCCAAATGGTGGGATTACAGGCGTGCACCACTCTGCTTGGCTAGGAATAAGCATTCCATCAAGAAAAATTAGAAGTGTTTGGCAAAAGGATTTTATTTTTTAGTATATGAGTCCGTGTATACATATTCATGTAGGAGTATGGGAATGTGCCATGGCACGTGTGTAGAGGTTAGAGGCAAGTCCCAGGAACCAGTCTTCACCTCCTACTTGGCATGTTCTGCCACGGCCTACAGCAGGCCCGTCGGCTTGTGTGCTTCAGGGAGGGACCCTCCTGTGTGTGCTTCTTCCTGTCTCACTGTAGAGTTGCAGGGTTACAGACTTGCTGTGTCCAGGCCAGCTAAGGATTTGAACTCAGGTCAACACCCTTGGAGAGCAAGCACTTCCCTGAGGCATGATACTAATTAGTCTTATCAATGAAAGCCAGGAGTCAGATATCGGGGTAATAACCTGAAAGACCAGAGAAGCAGAGCAGCAGCCACTGGAGACTTCTTACCTCTGTGAATCCTCAGACTGAATGAGCAGAGATCCTGTCTCCATCTGCTTTATGTTCCGGCCTCCATCTCCCGATTGTGCTAGGATCAAAGGCATGAGCCTCCCAAGTGCTGGGATTAAAGGCGGAGTCACCACCACCTGGCCTCTGTGGTTAACTAGTGGCCAGCTCTGCCCTCTGATCTCCAAGCAAGCTTTATTAGATCACAAACAAAATATCACACAACACTCTCCCCCTGCAAAAAACATTTTGTTTTATGTATTTATTTTTTGTTGTTTTGAGACAGGGTCTCTCTAGGTAGTTCTGGCTATCCTGGAACTCACTATGAAGACCAGGCTGGCCTTGAACTCAGAGCTCCATCCACTTATACCTCCTAAGTGCTAAGATTAAAGGCATGTGTCACCACGCCCAGATCCACTCCATTTTTTTTTTTAAAAAAACAATTTGTTTTAGTTTGGGGACTTTTTAAAATTAGACTTATTTATTTATGTATACAGTATTTTGTCTGCATGTCAGAAGAGGGCATCAGAGATGGTTGTGAGGCACCATGTGGGTGCTGGGAATTGAACTCAGGTCCTCTGGAAGAACAGTCAGTGCTCTTAACCTCTGAGCCATCTCTCCAGTCCAATCCACTCCAGTTTTTGAGACTGGGTTTCTCAGTGAACTTGTAACTTGCTGTTTCAGCTAGACTGGCTGACCATCGAGTTCAGGTCCCCCGTCTTTGCTTGCCCAGAACTAGAGTTACAGATGCACAACGGCACAGCCAGCTTTTATGTGGGTCCTGAGGATGAGAATTCAGGTCCTCGTATTTGTACAGCAGGTAATTTACTAGCTGACTGATCCATGTGCCCACACCTGTGTTGCTTTCTAGTGGAATTCCAGGGTCTGGAGAGATGGCTTAGTTGTTGAAAGCACTTTGGGCTTACAGAGGACCAGAGTTTGGTCCTAGCACCAAAGTCAAGTAGTACACAACTACCTGTAACTCTAACTTCAGGAGATCCAACACCTTGTTCTGACCTCTGTGGGCACTGCATATGTGACACACACACACACACACACACACACACACACACACACACACAATTAACTCTTTAAAATAATGGACTTGACAGTGGTGGCGCACACCTTTAATTCCAGCACTTAGGAGGAAGAGGCAGGCAGATCTCTGTGAGTTTGAGGCCAGCCTGGCCTACAGAGTGAGTTCCAGGACAGCCAGAGCTGTTACACAGAGGAACCCTGTTGTAGCTGATCTTTCTCTGGACTTCCAACCAGCTCCCAAATAATGACATGGAGACTTCTTATTATGAAAGCTTGTTCCCAACCAGCTCTTAGAACTTAAATTAACCCATTAACATTAATCTACATTTTGACACATGACTCATTACCTCTGTGCAGTATCATGTGTCCCATATCTTCCATGTCTGGCTGGTGAATCTTAGCTTCTCTTCTTCCCAGAGTTCCTATCTCTTCCTGGAAGTCCTGCCTATCCTCTCCTGCCTAGCTATTGGCCATTCAGCTCTTTATTAAACCAATCAGACGTGGCAGTGGCACATCTTCACAGTGTACAAAAGATTATCCCACAACACCCTGTCTTGAAAAACAAAACAAACACAGAAACAAACAAAAATATCTGATAGAGGGAAGTGAATCTCGACGAATTCCTGGCCAGTGCGGGTACTCAATGAGACTGTCTAAACTAAACTAAACATAATGGGATCTAAATTTGAGATCCATTAAAAGTACCAACGGATGGGGGTGTGGCTCACTAGTAAAGCACTCGCCTAGATCATAGAAGGTCCTAAGGTCCATCTCCAACAGAAGACATTGAAGACCCTCCCGTGTTCTGTCATTGTACCTGCCCCTGAATTCTGTCTTCAAGAGAATTTTTTGTGTGCTTTGCTTGACTTTTATTGGTCCATCCTCTTCACATGCCCTACTCACTTTTTTACTTTTATTTTTATTTTTGGTGTTTTGAGAGGCAGACTCCTGAGTGCTGGAATTGCCAGTGTTGACTACCATGCTCTATTGATGTCTCTCTAGAAACACTTACGATTATAAGGCTCTAATTGTTAAAAATTCCGTCTTGGGGGTTGGAGGTAGCTAGCATCGTAAGGTCCCAGATTTGACCCCAGCACCACAAAACAAACATTTTGCCCTGTATTGACTTTCATTGCACATTTCATCAGAGGTACATAATATACCAGAAAAGTAATAACAAGAAACTATTAAATGTTATATAGAAATTATTAAACTATTAAATATTATAAGGAAATTTCTGTCTTAAAGGGATGGGTAACTTGTATTGTCTGTTGCTGTGTAGTGACTATCTCAAAATCCAGCACCTTCATAACAAACATCATCTCACATGGTCTTTCAGGCCAGCATCTGGACAAGCACAGCTGGGCAGCTCTGGCTCAGGAATGCTCCCGAGGCTGTAGTCAAGCTGTTGACCAGGGCTGAGCCCTTGAAAAGCTTCCCTGAGGCATGAAAATTTACGTCAAGGTCACTCACTGGGTTGTCAGTGTAAGCCTTCTGTTCTGAGTTACAGGGTCCTCTCCAAAAGACTGCTCACAGCACAGAACTTGGCATCACCAGAGTGAGCGATGCAAGTGAGCATGACCAAGACAGAAGCCATGATCATTTTTTAAACAGCTTTATTGAGATAGACTTTACATACCCTACCATATTCATTCATATATTCAGAGTTTTATATCCAGCAATGATGTGCAATTATAATCATGCTAAGACATTCCCATCGCCTCCAGAAGATCACAGCCTTCGACAGTGGTTCTTCAAACCCTTCTAGGCCTAGGAAACCACAGTCTACAGGATCTCACTCTGTAGGCTAGGCCTGCCTGGAACTCCCTGTATAGCCAGGAATGACTTCTTACTCCCTGCTCCTGCCTCCACTTCCCACATGCTGGGAGTACAGGCCTATGCCACCAGGTCTGGCCATCATGGAAGGTTTTAACCTTAAACTCGGTGGGTTAAGGTGCTTGTCAAGCCTGACAACTTAACTTCGATTCCTGGGTCCCATATGGTAGAAGGAGAAAGCTGAGTCCTGAAAGTGGCCCTCTATGTGTTAAAAATGATAAGCGGTGCTGGTTGCCATACAGAAAGGTCATAAGGCACGAGCCACGACAAAACCCAGTATCAGAGCTTTATTAGAAGGGGGGGGCACAAAAGACCCAGGCCTGGGGGAGAAGCATGTGCAGGGAGCAGAGAGAGGGAAAGAGAGAGAGAGAGAGAGAGAGAGAGAGAGAGAGAGAGAGAGAGAAAGAGAGAGAGAGAGAGAGAGAGTGAGAACAGAGCAGAGGAAGAGGAGTCTGTGTCCAGCTTTTTAAGGCACAGATGGGCTTACAGAGCTATGCCACACGTGCAGATTGTGTGACCATGCTGCACATACGTAATCACCAGCTCACACTGATAACGTAAGATGCAAGACCCCTTGCTTAGCTCCTGAACTGCACATGTGTGATCATGCAGCTAGAGTGGGGGCAGAATCCTAACATTTCAGACTTTTTGCTTATTGTAAAAAAGCAGGTGAACAGGAATAGGGGCATCGTTTCTCCCAGAAAAACTGCTTCCATCTTACTTGGTAGGTGTTGGTTGACTCTTGGGGGGAGGGGTAGGGAAGGGGGGTTCTGAGGTAGACAGGCATCTTGGGATGGTGGGCTGTTGTCTGCTGCCTCGGAGCTGTTCATCTTGGCTTGGCATTCTGGCTGCTTTTGTGTCTGACAGGATACTGGTGAGACAGAGAAAAGCTTAGAAAAAAGAATTATTTTTTTAATTTTTTCTTTGGGAGGGTTCCCAGGGTGATAGAGGTCCCAAGACCAGGAAAGTTTGGGTTTGGCACTTATCTTGAAGTAGATCTGACCTGTCAGATGTGTTTAAGCTAGTTTCTGGAGCTTAGGAAAAAAATTTAAACATATTAAGAATCAGCCATGAGAAAATTAAAGTCTTGGGCTGGTGACCATTGTACTGTTTGGTACTCTGCTTATATTGGTTAGTGTCAATATGTGTGTGTGTGTGTGTGTGTGTGTGTGTGTGTGTGTGTGTGTGTGTGTGTGTGTGTGTGTGAGAGAGAGAGAGAGAGAGAGAGAGAGAGAGAGAGAGAGAGAGAGAGAGAGAGGTTGCAACATGTTCTTAATTTTTACCCGAGATAAGCTTTATCAGAGACAGATTATTTTAAGGCACCTGTTTCCTTTACTAGTTTAGCATCCAAGAGACACAGGTGATCAATTGCTGAGAGCATTTAACAGTAACAGATGGTTATATTAAAGTCTGATTTTTTGTGTAGAGCCCAGATTCTTTTTGATATGGAAGTGTAAATACCTTTTAACTGTTACTGTTCCTTTACCACCTGGGTATATATGTGATGGTCCTTGGACTCCGGCTTTGTGGTGATCCTGTAACAATTAGCTGAGTAGTTAATTAGAAAAGGGAAGCTGGGCGGTGGTGGCGCATATCTTTAATCCCAGCACTCGGGAGGCATAGCCAGGCAGATCTCTGTGAGTTCAAGACCAGCCTGGGCTACAGAGTGAGTTCCAAGAAAGGCACAAAAGCTACACAGAGAAACCCTGTCTCAAAAAGAAGAAGGAGAAGGAGAAGGAGAAGGAGAAGGAGAAGGAGAAGGAGAAGGAGAAGGAGAAGGAGAAGGAGAAGGAGAAGGAGAAGGAGAAGGAGAAGGAGAAGGAGAAGGAGAAGGAGAAGAAGAAGAAGAAGAAGAAGAAGAAGAAGAAGAAGAAGAAGAAGAAGAAGAAGAAGAAGAAGAAGAAGAAGAAGAAGAAGAGGGAACCAGGAAGAGAAAAGCTTGTGGGGTGAGACCTCATTCTCCTGGAATTGGGGACAAGGCAGTGGATCTGATGTCCTCTGGAACTTGAGAGAAAGCCGGACCTGTCTGTGTCACTGTGCATGGGAAGCACTGCTGACTGGTCTGGAGTGAGGCACATGGAGGGTGCAAATGAAATGAAAGCTCCTACCTTAGCTGGAAAATCTCTTCCCATTAGGTACCCCTGAAAGTACAATTAAGTCTGGTGAGGTGGGTAAGGCTGTCCTCCTACCCCGACAATAGGAAAATGAGAAGAAGAGGTGGGACCCCAAAACTCCCTCAGGACTGAGTAAGCGGCTCCGGTATCCAGAAGGAATAGGTCGCCCAGATATTATTACTACTACCCTGGGTTCCCTGTGTGAGATGGGAGTGGCCGGGCTGGGAACCGGGCAGCTTCAGTCGTCGCTGAAGGCCAAGCCTAGGAAGTCAGCCGGAGGGTGGTCCTGATCTGATGTCCCCATGACGCTAGGGGCACTGAGGCAGTCAGCTGACCAGTGGCCCTTCTGGCATAATTTCGGGCAAGGCCCTATGGGGGCCCCACCATGGGGCAGTGGTGCAAATCGGAGCCCAATAGACTTCTTTCCCACACTTAAAACTGGGACCTGGAAGCTTTCAGGGAGCTAGTTGGATAGCATGTGCCAACATTTGGTAGTTGCTTTTTCTTTTTCTTTTTTTTTTTCATCTCTCCCATGGTACACTTTAAATGCTACCGCTAACACTTCCGCCTGTGGGGTCAGGAACCTTGCTCTCCAGATGCTTAAGTTTTAGCCCTGAGGTCAGGGAGCTTTGGGAGACAAGAGATGGATTTTATTCCGTGTCTTGAATTTTTTTTTTTTTTTTTTTTTTGATAGTTTACTGGCTTGAGGACAGGAAGACCTGCCAGGAGGCAGGCTGTAAATTGATCTCTGGCTAGAAAGCCATCCAGATTATTATGATCCCAATGGTTTGAGGACAGCTTTAAGAAGACCCACCAGGAGGCGGGCTGTAAACTGATCTCTGGTTAAAGAGCCATCCAGATTATTGTGATCCCCATGTGGGTCCTGATTGTAAACTTATTTGCACACATCCTAGCCTGCTTCCAGACCTGTCCGTGCTTAGTGGCCCATCTGGTACCAGAGAACAGATAAGATAAGGTTCTTTGGAGTCAGAGATTCCTTGGGTTTAGGAATGCAAGTGGGCAGGAGAGAGAGAATCAGAAAGGGAGGGTTTAGAGCTTAGGTAAAAGTGTGGGTAACTCTCTTCATTTGTCCATTCGCTGGCAGAAGTTAGATAATCCTGTGAAATATTGGGGTTCAAGCAGCCATTACACGGCCAAATTTACTGGTATCTGGGGATATTTAAGGCATTTGTCAGAGGTCGAGTGGAAGAAGCCTCCATGTCCCATGACTGCAGCCAAGAAAAAAAATTAAAATAACAAACAGGATCCCAGGCTCCTATCTCAAGTGTCCTTGAGGACAGGCAGTCTGTGGACCGGCATTAACAGCACAAATTACCCAAGCTGCCATCACAGAAGGGGTAAGGGCTGGGCATACATACCAGAGGACTCCCTGGGAGTCCAGACAGCATTCAATACTTAGTCAAGAGAGAGTGTCATGTTACGCAGCAGAGGACCTCTGGGTGGTCCAGCACGAGGAATATATCTCAGGCTACAGTCACGGGAAATGACGGGGGATCGGAAAGGGGAAACTCACCAATCTGGTTAGCGGGTGCGTTGTGAGAAGTGGCCCCGAGGTTGCGCAGTGGGAAGTCGCAGGTCCAATACCCCGCAGTACAGGATTCGGGTCGCAGAGCCCTGGACACAGAGCTCTGGAAGAGCCTGACTCATTACAGCACCAATGATAAGCAGCGCTGGTTACCATGCAGAAAGGTCATGAGGCACGAGCCATAACAAAACACAGTATCAGAGCTTTATTGGGGGAGAAGGGGGGCACAAAAGACCCAGGCCTGGGGGAGAAGCACGTGCAGGGAGCAGAGAGAGGGAAAGAGAGAGAGAGATAGTGGGGGCAGGAGAGAAGAGAGCAGAGGAAGAGGAGGAGTCTGTGTCTGGCTTTTGAAGGCACAGGTGGGCTTATGGAGCTACGCCACACATGCGCAGATTGTGTGACCACGCCGCACGCATGTAATCACCAACGCAAACTGATGATGTAAGACGAAAGACCCCTTGCTTAGCTCCTGAACTGTGCATGTGCGATCATGCAGCTGGAGTGGGGGCAGAATCCTAACACTATAACTCTCACAGCATGCACACACACACACACACACACACACACACACACACACACACACTCATGAATGCATGCACTCATGCAGGTACACACACACCACAGAAATAAAAACTGTAATGAAAATTTAAAGGCATTGTAATTCATACATTCATACTTTTATGTTAATAACATTTAAAATTTAGATGTAGTGGCTCACACCCATAATCCCAACATTGGAAGGCTGAGGCAGGAGAGTTTCTACTCATCCAAGGACAATCTGGAGTACATTGTGAGACCGTCTCAAAAAACAAGGAAACAGCCGGGCGGTGGTGGCGCACGCCTTTAATCCCAGCACTCGGGAGGCAGAGCCAGGCGGATCTCTGTGAGTTCGAGGCCAGCCTGGTCTCCAAAGCGAGTTCCAGGAAAGGCGCAAAGCTACACAGAGAAACCCTGTCTCGAAAAACCAAAAAAAAAAAAAAAAAAAAACCAAGAAAAAAACAAGGAAACAATATGGATAAATATAATTGACGTTTTCTGAGCAGTAAATGCAATATAATGACTTTAAAACCCACACATGTGCAAAAATAATGTGTTCATTAGTGAAAACGTCAGTCTTCACAAATACTTTGAATTTTTCTTTAAAAGGCCATAGTTATAGGGGATTAGCACAATCTTGATAAGAAACAATGCTACAGACATACTGTATTACTGGAAAAGGCCTGGGCAGAGCTACGTGACGTAGCACACTCCCGGTCTCTTTTCTGTAATGAAGCTGCAAACCAACACAGAGTTCATGGAGAAGACAAATTTGGAGCCTGTAAAGTACAAAGATCAAACTCTGAAGAATCAATCTTGGGGCCTGGAGAGGTGGCCGAGTCCTCAAGTCCTTGCTGCTATTCAGAGGACCAGACTTCTATTCCAGTCCCAGCACCCACACAGGCTGGCTAATAACTACTTGTAATTCCAGCTTCAGGGGATCCAGGGCCTCTGTGGGCACCTTCATACATTCATACACACATATAAATAAAATGTTTATCTAAAAAATAGACAAAAGAACACACACACACACACACAAACACACAAGGCCAGGTATGGTGGTGCACACCTTTGTCCCAGCACCCAGGAAGCAGAGGTAGGTAGATCTCTGTGAGTTCAAGGCCACACTGATCTATAAATGAGCCAGGGGACAAAGATATTTGGGAAATTCAAAACAGCTGAAAAACAACACATTTTGAATGGAGTGAAGGAAACAGCACTTGTGAGATGAAGTTGAAGTGCTTAGAGGGAAACTTGTAGAATTTAAACGGTAATATCGGTAATATTAAGGGGAAATATCTTGACTAAGATTCCAGTTTAAACTGGAAAAAAAAAAAGCAATGTGAGCACAAAGCAAAGGACAATGAAGAGGAGCGCAAATCAAAAACAGATAAAGCTAGAGCGGCGAGGCGTGGAGACACGTGCCTGTGACACCAGCACTTGAGAGGTGGGAGCAGAAAGGTCAGGAGTTCAGGGTCATCCTGTCTCCAAAACACCCAGCAACAGCAAAACTAGAGAAATAATGAAATCAAAAGCTGGCTCTTAAAAAAACAAAAAACAAAACAAAAGAAAAAAACCTCTCTAGCCAGACTAACCCAGAAAGAAGGGAAGAAACAAAAAAGATAAAGACAATATAAATAATCAGTACAGAAATGAAATTCCCTGCAAACTAATGGTTAATAAGAGAACACATAAACAACTCCACATGCATGGATCTGACAAACTGAGTGAAGTGGAAGAATTCTTTGATTATCACAAACTACCCATTAGAGATAAGACAGACTATCTGAGTAGGCCTATAACTATTTGAGAAATTCTGTTTGCAAGACCTCATGAAGATCACCTGCGGTGGTTTGAATGTAATTGGCCCCCATAAGCTCATAGGGAGTGGCACTATTAGGAGGCATGGCCTTGTTGGAGCCAGTGTGTCCCTGTGGGAGTGGGCTTTGAGGTCTCCTTTGCTCAAGCTATACCCAGTGTGGACAAAGACTCCTTCTGCTGACTTCTGATCATGATGTTGAACTCTCAGCTCCTTCTCCAGCACCATGTCTGTCTGCATACTGCCATGTCCCACCATGATGATAATGGGTTAAATCTCTGAAATGTAAGCCACCCCAATTAAATGTTTTCCTTCATAAGAGTTGCCATGGTCATGATGTCTCTTCACACCAATAGAAACCCTAACTAAGACACCACCCCTAGCTCAGGAGCTATTAGTAGTGATGGCTGCTGGGGGGAGAGTCAGTTTTCTTCAGGACTGAATGTGGTACACATATATACATGCCGGCAAAAGTGTCCATACACATAAAATAAAATGAAATAAAATAAAATAAAATAAAAATAAAAATGAATACAACTAAAGAAAGACCGACTATCCAGTTGCCAAGTGTGGGGGCACACACCTCTAATTCCCGCACTTGTGAGGCAGAGACAATCTGATATTTGTGAGTTCCAGGCTAGCCTGGTCAACATAGGGACTTCCAGACCAGACACAACTACATCATAAGACCCTGTTTCAATAAAAATAAAAATGGAAGGAAGGAAAGAAAACCCTCTACATGAGTGCTTGTATTGTTTCTTTTGTCTCTTTTCACAAATACCTGAAACTGAAATCAACTCGGAGTTCTGCAGAGGCTGTGGTAATGCAGGGAGGAAAGGGATGAATGGTTGATACAGAGAACTACTTAGATCAATCTTAAAAGCATGGTGCTGAAAAGCTCTCAAAAGTCACAGGGCATCCTTAAAAACATGAGCCTCTGGTGAAGAAAAAGCTCTGGTTTTATTTTGATTGAAAAATGATTAATTTTATCCATGTCAGATAGCTCATAATTGCCTCTGGCCTGTAGGCACCTGCACGTGTGTGCGTGCGTGCGTGTGCATGTGTGCGTGTGTGTATGTGTGTGTGTGTGTGTGTGTGTGTGTGTGTGTGTGTGTGTGTGTATGTGTGTGTGTGTGTGTGATTCTTAGAGACAGGGTTTCTCTGTGTAGCCCTGGCTGTCCTGGAACTCACTCTGTGGACCAGGCTGACCTTGAACTCAGAGACCCATCTGCCTCTGCCTCCCGAGTGCTGGGTTGAAGGCTGAGCCACCACCGCCCTGATGGCACCTGTACTTATAAGGCATACACCTACACACAGAGAAAGACAACCCCACAAACACATAATTAAAAACAAATCTTTGAAGAGAGTGAACACTAGTGCACAGACAGTAGAATAATCCCTAAACCCAATAATTATATAAAATCATCCATGTAACTTGGAATGATATATAATTTGTTCCAACCAAGATTTACCCAAGGAATGAAAGGAAAATTTTATATCAACAAATTAGTAATAATAATGTGTCCTATTAATAGGTAAGAGAGAAAATGCATGCTCACTTCAGAATATGGGAAGTATTTGATAACATGCAATGTCCATCTGATAACCCAGCACTCAGGAGTCTGAGGCAGGAGCATCCTGAGTTTCTAAGCCAGTCTAGACTAAATAGCAACACACATTCTCCATCTCTCAAAAAGAGAATCCATCTTGATATTGTAAATATATTAGTTGTCCCTAACTGGATCTATAACATCAATAAAGTACTAACAAAATCTCAACAGGTCTTTGTAGATACAGACAGCCTGATTCTAGACTGAACTGGATCTGACAATGCTGTGTTTAGGGGGAACTATGCTAATGGCATAAGGCCAAAGAGGTGGGATGAGAGAGCATGTAAACACAAACGCATCACTGCAGAGGAGTGCCAGGGCGAGTGTCTATTTGGTAAAAACAACATCAACAACCACCCCACTTTATGCCCCCCCCACACAATCAATCAATCAATCAATCAATCAATCAAACAATCTCTTGCAGGTTTCAGACCTCAGTATGAAGGACTACCAACCATGTTTTCCAGAGAGACTGGAAAGGAACACTACAGGACTTTAAGGTATCAAATGACTTCTTCAAGCAACCAAGAGAAATCAAACAAGATGGGCATGGTGGCAGACACATGCACTCCCAGCCCTTGGGAGCAGTTGACAGAATGATCACCTCAAGTGAGGTCTGGGCTAATCAGGGATACAAAGAGATGCTTTCTTAAAACAAAACAATGTAAGACATACAAAGCAATAACAACAAGAGACAAATCAAAATGAAAACACTCCACTTTGGATGAAAGGCCACAGAGGAGGAGGGTGATGTACAAATGGTAGTGGCTTCTAGTCCCAGCACATCAGGAACTCCTGCTAAAAGCAGACAACCAAGCATAATGACTTTGTGAAAGAAACTAAACAATTAACACACACACACACACACACACACACACACACACACACACACACACACGAGCTTAATTAAGCAGCAATCAGTGCAAATAAGAAACATGTTGAGATTTTACTTTATACCAGACTAAATATAATTAAAAAGTAGGACAATACCAACTATTGGCCAGCAAGGAAGTAACGGGGCTTTTCATATACTACTGATTGCAGAATAAACTGGCACAATCACTTTGCAAAATGTTTTATCATGAGCAACAATGCGATTCTACTACTGGATGTACAGGCTAGATAAACTCAAATACGTGTCTGTGAACAGACTTACAGAAGACTAGCACTATTTGTAATCTCCCATCCTGGAAACAACTCAAATGTTCATTTGTCGACTGGGCAAATCAAACGACACATTAATACAACAGAATGCAGAAGTGAAATGGAAAAACACCTATGTGAGGTAATATATAAAAATTGGGGCTGGAGAGGTGTTTCAGTGGTTAAGCACATTGGCTGCTTCTGTAGAGGACCTGGGTTGAATTCCTGGCACCTACCTGACATCCCACAACGGTAACTCCAGTTCCAGGGAGTCTGATGCCCTCTTCTGGCCTCCACGGGCTCTGCATGCACTTGGTGCACATGTCTACATGCAGACAAACACATACTCATGTAACACAAAAATCTTTTAAAAAAATAATTTTGAGTAAGCAAACAAGACACAAAAGAACCTCTGGTATACAATTCTCTTATGTGTAGTTTTGAATAGAACAAACGGATTCTTAAGTCAGGCCTGGTGGCACAGGTCTGTAATACCAGGTGTTTGGGGCTAAGGCTAAGACAGGATTATTGCAAGTTCAAGGTCAGCCAGAGCTACAGAGGTAGTTCCAGGCTAGTTTGGGAAGTTTAGTGAGACTCTTTCTCAAAAAGTTAGAAGAGGGCAGGGGAATGGATGTAGTTCCATGATAACGTACCTGCCTAGCGTGTATGAGGCTCAACCTTTAACACCCACATGGTCTCTTTAAATGCTAAAATTATGTAGAGAAGAAGCACAGCACAGGTTCATGAGAAAGGAGGTCTGTTCAGGCCGATGACCACACAACAGGCTCCAGGGACAGTGGAGGCTCTGTTTTCCTGAGCAGAGGTTACAGATATTTACAGTAACTTTTACCCTGTACAGTTCCATATCGTGTATTCTTCTACGTGTGTATTATATTCATTTTTTTCTATTTTTTTTCAAGTAGGGTTTCCCTCTGTAGCCCTGGCCATCCTAGAACTCACTCTGTAGACCAGGCTGTCCTTGAACTCACAGAGATCCACCTGCCTCTGCCTCCTAAGTGCTGGGATTAAAGGCGTGCGCCACCACCACCCAGCTTCTTTTTTATTTTTTTTAAGTTAGATTTATTCATTTTTATTTTATGTGTGTTTTGCCTGAATGCACATATGTCTGTGCACCACGTGTGTGCCTGTTGCCTGAGGAGGTCAGAAGAGGGCATGGGATCCCCTGGAACTGGAGTTACAGATGTTTGTGAGCCACCATGTGGGTGCTGGGAACTGAGCCCTGATCCTCTGTGGAGAGAGCAAATGCTCTTATCCCGCAAACCATCTCTCCAGCCCCTGTACGTTCTTTTTTGTTTGTGTTTTTGAGACAGGGTTTCTCTGTGTAGCCCTGGCTGTCTTGGAACTCACTTTATGGACCAGGCTGGCCTTGAACCCAGAGATCTGCCTGCCTCTGCCTCTCAAGTGCTGGGATTAAAGGTGTGCGCCACCACACCCAGCTCCAACTCTGCTGCTGAGGACTGGTGGTGTCAGTCAGTGCCAGCACAGTTATTAGCATGTGTCAGGCTGTGCATAGGGTCCCCAGCGCTACTACAAAAGAAAGTTTAAAGTGTGTCTTCGGAGTCTGCATAGGTGTCCTAACATAGTCGATATACTAACACTTTTTCAAAGAATTTTTTTAAAATTATAGTGTGTGTGTGTGTGTGTGTGTGTGTGTGTGTGTGTGTGTGTGTGTGCACATGTGGAGGTCAAAGGACAACTTGTGGGAGTCAGTTCCCTCCTTCCACATGTGGGTCTTCGGGATCAAACCCAAGGTGTCAGGCTTGGCGGCAAGGGCCTTTACCCTCTGAACCATCTTGCAGGCCCTCAAAGATGCCTTGTTCAAAGAATTTTTGCAAAATAAATATAAACTTGTTGTCGTTGTTAGGTTTTGAGACAGGGTCTTGCTATGCAGCACTGGCTGGCCTAGGACCCCCTACGAAGCTCAGACTGGCCTCTGATCTCCAGCAATCTTCCCTGTCTCAGCCTCCCAAGTGCTGGGGTTCCCAGCCTTGCATCGCCAGTCTAGATGTCTTTTAGATGGTACGTAATATGCAGTTAGACATGGAAGGATGGGAGCTTGTTCTCACAGCTAAGAAGGTCAGAATGCCGAGAGGACAGGTATGATAGCAAATATTTTCCTAACATTCTCTCTCCTCTCTCTCTCTCCTCTGTCTCTCCCTCCCTCCCTCTCTCTCTCCTCTCTCTCTCCTCTCTCTCTCTCTCTCTCTTTCTCTCTCTCTCTCTCTCTTGTTTTGTTTGAGACAGTATTTCTCTGTGTAGCTCTGGCTACCCTAAAATTCACTATGTAGACTAGGCTAGCTTCAACCTCACAGAAATCTGTCTGCCTCTACCCCTCAAGATGTATGCCACCACGATTGGCTTATAGCATACTCTTAGCAAGTCTGGACTGTGCTTACAGAGACTGACAGACATAGAGACTCCCCATTATTCTGTGGTCTGAAATGATACACTATGGTCTTCCAAGAGTCTCAGCCATACTCTCTGTTTTGTTCTTATAAACCTCTTCCTCAGCACTCAGAAGGCTGAGGCAGGAGGACCCGAGTTCAAGACCAACTTCATAAGAGTCTCAGATAAACCTCAGATAAAAATTCTCAGATAAAATCCATTTTTCTTTGACAGAAACAATTTCTCTGATAGCAGTTAAGTACTGAAGAGACAAGGTTATTTAATAACTGTCATCAAATAAAGGTGTTCTTTAACTATGAGGGAAATGCAAACCAAACCCACAATGAGATGCCACTTTGCATCCCTATTCAGAAAGACAAGACGTGTGAGCGAAGGCATGGGAGACTGGAGCCCTCCAAGCCCTCATGTGCGCTGGTAGAAACTGATAGCAGTTACTTTGGAAATCAAGTCCATCATTTCCTCCATTGGTTAAACACAGAATTACTAGACATACCCTCCTAGGTATGCACCCAAGAGAAATGAAAACATACATTGTCATAAAAATGTGTATACTAATGTTCAAAGCAGCATCATCCATAATGGCCCCAAAATAAAAAATCATCCAAATGTTTATCAGCCATGCATGATATAAAAATATAGCACGCTGTTGGGATAATCTTTTTGTACACTGTGTGAAGATGTCCCTGTCCTTCCTCACCTGCCTAAGGCACCTTATGATTGGTTTAATAAAGAGATGAATGGCCAGTAGCTAGGCAGGAGAGGATAGGTGGGACTTTCAGTGAGAGATAGGAACTCCGGGAAAGAATCTGAGGTTCACCAGCCACATGTAAAGGAAGTCAGACGTATGATATTGAAAGGTAACAAGCCACATGGCAGAATGTAGATTAAGATAAATGGGTTAAGTTATAAGAGCTATTTGGGAACAAGCCTAAGCTAAAGGCCAAGTTTTCATAATAAAAGTCTCCATGTCATTATTTGAGAGCTGGTGGTCAAATGGAAGACCCGTTATATTTGGTGCCCAAATGTGGTGCCCATATATCTAAGCATAGGGCCTGAGAAAGCTGAGAAAAGTTCTGAATAAGGAGCCAGATGCAGCTTGCTAGCAACTGCAGTCTCTCAGGCAAGCCTGGTGCTTGCAGCATATAGAGGTGTGGCTCCTTTAAGAGACCCTGCTGTGTAGCTGAACACTTGAGTGGGAGCTTTGAGCAACCAGTGTGCTACTCAGTGGAAGACTAGGGGCCTAGCAACTTCCCAGAGGTGGGGCAAGTAGGCAAGGCTCCTGGCTGTAAGGATGGGAAATATCATAACACCAGGCATTTGGACCTTAGATAGTGCTACATTAGATGGTTTAAAAATAGAACAGAAGGTGAAAAGATAAACGACTTAACTGAGATTGGCTTAGTAGTGATTATGATTACTATCATCTTGGTATTTTATATTCTATTCTTACTAGCCATAGTGGCTTTCTATGCCCTCTCAAAGAAAAAAAGCTTTATAAATACAGGAAAAAAGAAAAATATAAAAGGTGGACTGATAAAAGACAAGCCTTAAAAGAAAAATTAGAAAGACTGATAAATAAAAATAAGAAAGATACTAAGACAGAGATGGAGGAATTGCTAGATTTAAAAAAAAATAAAGAAGACGTAATTTCATATGGTATGCATTTACCACTTGTGAAACACATATTAAATTCTTGGGCAATTCAAAATAGAGTAATCCCCCAAGACTAGAAAGATATGATAAAAGCAGTACTAGAAGCTGGTCCTCAGTGACAGTGGCAATCATGGTGGAAGGAAGAATCTAAGGAGACAGAACAGAGAAATGGGGCTAGAGGTATCAATATTTCCCAAGGTCAATTTTTAGTGAAGGTCAATATGCTGAGATACAAATGCAGGTTGAGTATGACGATGCTACCTTGGCACTGTGTTGTACAGTAGCTTTAAGTGCTTGGGACAAGGTTGAAGAAGCAGAAAAAAGAACTGAACCATTTACTAAAATTATGCAAGGTCTAAGGGAAGCATTCACTGAGGTTTTTTTTTTTTTTTTTTACAAAGATTGACTTCAGCTATAAATAGAAGATTATCAGATTCAGAAGCTAGGCAAGTATTAATCAAATCTTTGGCTTTTGAAAATGCTAATTCTGAATGCAAAAGGGTTATTAGGCCTCTAAAGACAAGATAAGCAACAATAGATGAATAGATTAGAAATATGGCTGATACCAGATCTCATATTTATGATGCAACTTTAATGGGAGAAGTAGTCTCTAAAGGTTTTAAGAAAAGCCAAACTATAGACTGTCTTGGCTGTGGCAAGCAAGGTCATTTCAAAAGAGATTGTGGATAAGGTATTCCTAGAAACAATGCTTTTTTCTAGAGATAATTAAAAAAGAAAGCCCTAGCCTTCTGGAGTGTGCAGAAGGTGTGGCAAAGGCTGGCATTGGACTAATGCATGCAAATCAACAAGGGACAGGCAAGGTAACCCCTTGTCAGAAAACACTCTGTGGGGGCCTCGTGCTGGCCCTGTTGGCCATTTCAAGTTAGCAGTGGAGAAACCACAGAGCAGTTAAACAGCACAGCTCTGAAGATAGCCTAATAACTCAGATATTAAAGTCAAAGCAGCTTCAGCAGATAAAACAGGAAACTCAGGAGAGGCCAGAAAACAAGTATTTTGGCAAGCTGCTATAATGATCAGAGGCCAAAACTAAAAGTATTTTTAAGTGATATTGAAATTGATGCTTTGATAGACACAGGAGCAGATGCAACAGTAATTTCACCAAAATCTTGGCCTCTAGATTGGCATCTCCAGGAGGTAAATATTCAGTTCCTAGGAACTGGTTCATTATCTCAGGTAAAACAAAGTCTAAAATGACTTAAATGTGTGGGACCAGAAGGTCAAATCGGAAAATTAAAACCACATGTGGTAATATAGCCATAGATCTATGGGAAAGAGGTCATACAAGAGTGGGAAGCACAGATTAGCATTCTTCCAACTCCAGAGACAGGCTGTAAAGATGTTCCCAATAAAGAAATTAAAAGATGTTATTAATGACAGTCACAGACTGTCCAGGTTGTCCATAAGCAGGACACAGCAGAGGCTGGCTCTTCCATTGCTGCCCCACCACTGAAGTGGTCAACTGACAAGCCTGTTTGGGTAGGGCAATGGCCTATTACAAAAGAAAAGTTACAGGCTCTGGAACAGCCAGTCCAAGAGCAGCTGGAGGCTCAACATATAGAAGAGTCCACCAGCTCTTAGAATTCCCATATGTTTGTCATTAAAAAGAAATATGAAAAAAAAGGAAGATGTTAACAGATCTGAGAGCAATCAATACAGTCATTCAGTCTATGGGTTCCTTACAACCTGGAATCCCCTTAACTTCTTTATTACCTAAGGCATGGCCTATTATAGTAATTGATTTAAAAGATTTCTTTTTCACAATCCCTTTGCATGAACAAGATAGAGAAAATTTTGCTTTCACAATGCCTACATATAATAATTCTCAACCTGTTGAAAGGTACCATTGGAGGGTCTTGCCATAAGGATTGTTAAACAGTCCTACCTATGTCAATACTTTGTACAACAGCCATTAGAAATAATTCATAAACAGTTTCCTTAATCTATAATTTACCATTATATAGATGAACTTGATCGGCTACTAAAAGGAAATGTGCTAAAAGTCTCAGAATTTGACAAGAAACAACATGTTAACAGCAAAGGTTTAAAGAAAGATCACTTGACAACAAGCCAAGGTAGTTATCAGGAAATACCCTACTTGTTCTTTGTATAACCAAAATTCATTACCTGCAGGAAGTAACCCAAAAGGTATCCAAAGAAATAAAATTTGGCAAATGGATGGGTTTCATTTTTCAGAGTTTGGAAAATTAATGTGTGTGCACCATACCATAGATACAAATCCAGGGTTTCAATGGGCAACTGCTTTAAATTCTGAAAAGACTGATTCTATAATTATACATTTATTAGAAATTATGGCTATTATGGGTATACCTGTACAAATTAAGACTGACAATGCTCCAGCATATGTCTCTAGTAAAATGAAACTGTTTTTTGCATATTACAACATAAAGCATATCACAGGCATACTACATAATCCTACAGGACGAGCAGGTGTAGAAAGATCCAATCCTACTTTAAAAGAAATGCTTAGGGGCTAGAAAGATGGTCCCTAAAGCATTTGAGAGCACTGTCTGCTCTTCCAGAGGACCCAGGTTCAATTCCCAGCACCCACATGACAGCTCACAACTGTCTGTAAACTCCAGTTCCAGGGATTCTGACACCCTGACACAGACACACACGCAGGCATAACACCAATGAGCATAAAAAAATAAATAAATGCTTAATAAACAGAAAGGGGTAATGGAGACCCCCAGAGATAGATTACATAATGTTTTATTAACTTTAAATTTTTTAAATGCTAATGAGCAAAAAATAACAGCTGCTGAGACACATCAGATTGTGGGAAAACAGCTGAATAATCAAACTAGCCTATGTATTTAAGGATGTTTTAACTTCAGAATAGGAGTTAAGAAATGTGTTACATTGGGAGAGACCTTTGTCTTCACAGGAAACGAAAAGCTATGAATTCCTTCAAAATTAATAAAGATCAGATTTGACCTGGGGAGACCTCCTGAAAATCTTAGCTGCAGACATAAAGGAAGAAACCAAGAAAAACTACAAGAGAGATGACATGTATGCTGATCCCTCTACATAGGAACAACTCTGAGACTAGATGAGACATAAATTTTTGTTGGCTACAGAGTCTTCATGGCTTATTATTGCATGTCACCCTTTTACATGGCATGGATGGAGATTTATATTACAGTTTGGTTATGCAGTCCAAATGGACTTATAATATTGACAGATGCCTTTTACCTGCTCAAACATAAAACAAAAAATCATCTTTAACTGACTTGTGCACACCGCACATTGCATACCTGTGTTAATGCAGCTATATATGGTACCTTTAAAGTTAGTGTGTTTTCAGAAAAAACAAAGAGAGACACCAGACACCAATGAAGACAAGTAGCCCAGGGGATCCAGCCCTACAGAATGCCTCTGTTGCCATTTCCTCAGAAATCTGCATCCAGAACAACTTCGAAGCTGCTAGCTAAGATGATCCTGCCTCATGCACTTCTCCAGCCAAGACTTCAGTTAAGCCCTGCCCTTTCCTGTCACACAGAGACAACAAATGAGACACCTAGCTCTCCCAGGACTTGACTGTTATTCTGATTTTCTCAGGGTCCCTTAAAGATGCTGTCACCCCCCAGACAACAGGAAACAATTTTAAGAACATAATGCCCACATTCCTGAGAGGCGAGATGAGTGGTTTTGGTCATTCAGTGGATTATTGGCATTTGTAGCCATTTAGGGGGGTTGGTTGCAAGTTATTATTGATCATGGTCAAGGAGGAAACTAAGCAAAGATGGTTAGATTAAGGGATCTCTTTCTTTCTTTTTATTTCCTCTATCCTTTATCTCCTGTATTGTATTGGGGGGAAGGAGGGACAAGGGATGAAAAGAATAAAAGGGGGATATGGGAATGATAGGATAAAGGGTAGATTATTGGATCTACTTTAAACTAAAAAGCAACTACTAGTCTCAAGTATTTTACATTGGTATGGATTTTTGTATTTTGATACAAATTTAAGCTTATTTTTGTTACAACATACTGTATATATGTTTCTACTCTTGGTTAAGATAGTGTACCTATCTTAACTCATTTAAAAAAGTAAAGATGTTCCAGTCCTTGAAAGCTACTATTACAAACCGTTTAGGATAAGTAAGAAACACAGGTTAGTAGTTAGTGACCTGTAACAATCAAACCTGTAGTCAAGTTAGGTATGTTTTCAAGGTTAAACAGAGATATTTTAGATTGGTGGTCTTCTGCAAGAGCAGCCCGTGCTCTTAACTGCTGAGCATTCCACACGCGCTAATTCATTAAAACTCCACCTTACACTGGTAGGTAGGCTGGCTCATTATCTCTCTGTTATAGAAAAGGAAATTAAGACAGAGAGATAAATTAACTGACCCAGAATGACCTAGTGGGTGTTTGAACCGGTACTCAAACCACGCACCTGCCCCCTCTCACAGCACCCACAAGCTTCATCTTCTCCCTTTACTGCTGGCCCTTCCACCTCCCGATTCAAACCCCACAATCCTGGGGAGGGTCCTCAGTGAACCTTTCCTGCTAGAAGTGGTTGTAAACAATCCTCAACTTCCCCACAAATGAGACACCCAACCACCCCCAGTACACAAACAGGACAGGCTGTCGACCCTGCTTGTGCCTTGTCCCTGAGCTTTGCCCACACACCACCTTCCTCCCCAGACCTGGGATGGGCCCTTTCCTGCCTCCCTGGAAGACCGGAAGCAAACATATGCTGGAAGAGCCCGCAGCCTCACAACTCTAAGCAGACACTTTCTTGTCAGTCTATAGACCACTGAGAGGTAACTACAGGGGTAGAGAAGGGGGCAGGTTGGACATCCCCTAGCCCAGGGTCTAGAAGGAACCTCAATTCCCACCCCCCCAAGGGCTCTTCCACCGAGGGCTCTTTTTCCTGTCTCAGTTTGGAGTAACTCTAAAACATTCTACCTGCTAAGGGACCAGTACCTGAGAGATGTTGCCACCCCACCGACCAGAGACTCCACACCAGTTAACCCAGAACTTCTACTCACTGGGAACATCCCCAGCCCAGAAGCTCTGCTTTCAGACCCAAGCATTGACTAACGCTAAAAGGAACTCAAAGGCCACATTTCCTCTCTTGCTCTTTGTCATTAAATTGTGAATAATAATGCATTTACTTATTCTCCCACTTAAAAAGTTGTTTAAATTCTTTGAAGAATCTTGCAAGGTAGCTTGGCTAAACAGCAGGCAGGACAGTCCAGGGCCTCAGGTGGGGAGGCGAGGGTCTTCCATTCACCTATCTTTTGGTCCAGCAAGTAAGCATTAGGATTGATGGTGTAGTCCTTTGTCTGGACATCGCTGGCTGTGGTGACACCCCCACATACAAATACCTTGTTGTCTCCAATGGAGCAGATAGCATGGGACACGTCCAAGGGACAGCTGTTAGGCAGCAGAGGCACTGAGGATGCTGACTTGTTGGCCTTTATCTTCTGTAAGTTGATTTCCACGCTCTGCCGGTGGCTGTGCACACGCAGGATGTTGTCCTGATGGAAAGAGAGCAGGGGCCGGTGGTTGAATTCAATGGGGAAAGTGATACACTGGACCACTTCCCCTGTGGTGGTGTCAAAGCAGTCCACTACACCGACCCGGGAGATGTAGCCCTTCACCAGGCATCGCCCAGTGACAATGTACAGGTTCCGGTCACCCTTGGTGATCACTGCTGTGCCATCCATAGGGATGCTCATCTTCCCTGCCAGGCACCAGGCCTCCTTTCGTTCATCATAGCGATAGATGTTGGAGACATACCGGCGTGGGGCAATACTCCCACCCACTGAGTACACGGTTCCCCCGCAGGTCACCATGGTGTGGAAGACAAGCCCAATGGGTAGGTCGGGTAGCTTGGTCCAGGAGTTGTCATCCATGTCATACCGCCATGCCGTCTTGAGTCCTGAAATCTGTTCGGTGGTGCCACCGGAGATATAGATGTAACGGCCGGCGGCTGTTGCACTCAGGGCGGCTGCGCGGTAGGGCATCTCTGAGAGCTTCAGCCACAGGTTCTCCTGGATGATATAAGCAAACACTCCATCGTTGAACTTGCCATGGGCCTTCTGGCCACCAAGGATGACCACTGAATCAAGCAGGGCCCCCTTCCGCTGGTAGCTCAGCAGGCTGCAGGGCCGCTCCTGCTTGCGGTCCATTAGGACACTCTCGATCAAGGTCACGTGGGCGGAGTTGTTCTCCAAACTCGTCAGCTTGTTGCTGGCAAACATCAGCGTCTTGTTGGAGACAGCATTGAGGTTGATGTAATTGAAGAACTTCTTGAAGTATTTTTCCCGTTCCTCCTGCCGGAAGTACACCCAATTGATGAGGGCACTGAGAGCCTGGTCCTCGTTGAGCACATGAAGGTTTTCATCACGGAGCAGGCGGCCGAAGATGACAGGGGGGCAGCGCATGAAGTGCATAGAGCCCTCGGGACTGGCCCAGAAGTGGAAGTTGTCACGAATGCCGGAGTAGGCCAAGTCTGATACTTCCTTGAGCTCGAACAGCTCCGCTAGGAAGAGGTAGCGCAAGCAGTTGGCACGTCGAATGGACTTGATAAGGAAGTCATTGCAGTGAATCCGGAGGCGTGGGGTGTTGAAATACTGAGCGCCCCGCAGCAGCTCCTCCACATTCTGCTCTGAGATCACCACTTTGCCGCTGTAGAAGTAGTCCAGGAGCTGGTCCACCGTGCAGGCGCTCAGGTAGTTGGGGTCAATGGTGATGAAGAGCTCGTCGGTGGTCTTCATGTCGTTGCTGGAGATGAGACTTTTTACCAGTGGGGAGACAGCAGCCAGCACGTTGCGATGTGCGAAGAAGACGTGGTGGTCCACAGTCAGGGCCATGTCCCAGTACTCTTTGCGCTTCCTCTGTTTGTTCAAGTTTTGCAGCACAAAGCTGTTGTAGTTTTTCTCTGTGAATTCCAGTTTCATGGTGCTTCCTCGTTGGCTGAGACAGAGATCAGTGGCAGGGACTGGAGGACAGACTTTTTCAGGCCTTTGGGATTCGGACTGATGGTTGTTTGCAGAGCAGCTGACCAGAGAGGAGTGGGGGTGGGGGGTGGGAGAGAGGCTGATGTCACAGAATGGATGAGGTCATCATAATGCAGCCCCCTCCCCACCCCGGGGCCTTTGTTGGCGACATGGAGCCTTTCTCTGCTCAGCGGGCTCCCACCTGCTGAGGTCATAAGGACCTAGTTCAGGCCCGAGCTCCAGAGGAAGCTCAGGGGATGGACCACGGTGTCCACTCGGGGCTTTCAAGTCTCAGTTCAAGGCTTCATTAGGAATGCCAGTGCTGGTTTGGGTGGGGCAGAAGGCAGTTGTGTGTAGTGGAGATAATGGGAGGGGAGATAATCTAGAAGCCTCCCATTTTACCAGGGAGGTTGAAGTCCTGATAAGAAAGGGCGTCCTGGTGTCATGGAGGCAGTTGGAGGCAGAGCAGGCCTAGAACTCCAGTGGTGTGTAGGGCATTACCCCCTCCCCCTCCACCCTTCCAGGAAGCCGGAACCACCCAGTTTCCATGTTCTGATTCTTAGACCCTTTCTCTGCCAAGGTCCCTGGGCATCTGAGAAGACAAACCCTTGGCTCCTGACCTTTGTAGTCAGGACACCATTTTCATTCAAAACGGAGAGGTGGGAGACACTAGAGCTCCAGGAAGATGGGAGGGCTTGGGAACGGCCTGCTCCGGATTTCCGAGGATCTAGTAAAATGCTGGGACAGTGCCTGGCCGGGTCTCTCCATCCAGAGTTACTTGGACAAGTTCGCTCGGGTCTCGGAATTCTTTTCTGTGAGATGGGAATAAATAACTGGGCAGCAGTAGGCACGGTGCTTAGCTTGTGGCGAAAGTTCAAATAAATGCCCCCTGTTGTTTCTTCGTCAATATTACCGCCGCTACGGGGCGCTGGTGGGAGGCTGTGGGCAGCCCCGAAGCTCTCGGCGGCTTGCAGGAGCCTGCTGCGGCCGCACGGTGGGGCTGCAGGTCACCTCCCGGCTGGGAGCACTGGGCCCGCTCAACCGCCCCAACCGTTTAGCGAGAGGAAACCCGCCGCTGGGGCCCCTTTCCGCCTGTTCTGTCGCGCCTGGGACTCCTTAGTGTGGGAGCGACCCGGAAACGCACACGTCTGGACCCAGGGGGCAGACCCACATCTGTTCTCACTTTCCAGATGTGGACAGAGCCCAGAGGGGGTGCATGACCGCTAAAGAAGAGCCTTGTCATTTGGGCCCTTGTACTGGTCAGGAGGGCCTGGCTCGGTGAGGTCCTCCCGAGTGCCCCTCCCAGGGAGACTGTCAGCTTCACCCTGACCACTCTCCAGCCCTTCTCTCGCTGGCTTTGATTCTCATTCATTCATCTTTTCATTCAAAACCGGGCCTTTTCTTTATTTGATGGCTTGGTAATTTGAAGTTTATTTTTTAAAACAATTACTCTTTAATATTGAAGTTACACATCTTGATGCCTAATTTCCGGGACAGATAGTCTCTTTAGATGGGATACCAAAGAAAGGCTCAGAACTTCTGTCTCCCCATTTGGAGGAATACTTAGGTTCCAGCCCCATTCCAGAACTCCCTGTGTGGCTCAGCTCAGTTCTCCCACAGTCCAGTCTCTGTCTCTGGGAGAGTTTTTCAGCTCTGCACACCTCTCCAGCTCTCACCACCTGAGAAGCAGTGGCCACTCGCCCGGAGGAAGCATCATGATGCTGATAAGGATGCTTGACTCCCAGCGGCATCCTGGCTGCCAGACCCCACTTGCTGGGACATTTACCAGAAGCAGAAGGTCATCAGACCCCTAGCACCAGCACAGGAAGGAGCACACTCACTGCGTGCCTCCAGCCAGAGATCATGGCCGTCCAGGGGGACCTGACAGATCTGATATCTGAGGCCTGGAGAGCAGAGGCTTGCTCAACTCAAGTTCAGCGGCCATGCACTCTGATCTTAATTGTAGGGCTTGCCATCCTCAAAAAACTCAAGACAGAAAGCTCAGAATCCCCGTTAGTTGGGAGGCAGAGGCAGGAGGATCTTTGAGCTCAGGAGTTTAGGTCAGCCTGGATAACATAGAGAGACCGTAACACAAAACAAAAAGTGGGCTGTGGCGGTCCACACGTGTCTCAGCCCTCAGGAGACTGAGAAAGGATGGTAAGTTCAGGCCAGCCTGGGTAACATAATAGACTGTCTCAAGGTTAAAAACTAAAAAAAGGAAAAAGAAGTTCATTAAACTGGACCGGGGCTAAAGCTCAGTGGGTAGAGTGCTTGCCTACCATGCACAAAGCCCTGGGTTTGATCCCTAGAATCACATAAACTAGGTATGGTGGCACATGCTTGTGTAACCCAAGCACTTCAGAGATGAAAACAGAAGGATTGGGAGTTCAAGGTCACCCTTAGCTATATAGTCTTGAGTTCTAGGCCAGCCTGGAGTACTTGAGATTAAAAAAAAGAAGAAGAAGTGTGTGTAAGGGGGTGCTGTTGAGGTGGCTTTGCAAGGTAAAATGTTTGTCCGACAAGCGTGACCACCCAAATTCAGTTCCTGGAACCCACAGAAAGGTGGAAGGACACAAGCAACTCCACAAGTTGTTCTTATACACACACACACACACACACACACACACACACACACACACACACACAGTTTTGCTTTGAGACAGGGTGTTTTAGTTGACCTGGATGCATCTGTGAAGAGGGAATCTTAATTGAGAAAATATCTCCATTAGATTGTCCTGTATGCAAGTCTGGGAGGTATTGCCTTGATTAATGATTGATATCGGAGGGCCCAGCTCACTGTGGTTGGTGCCATCCTTGGGCAGGGGGTCTTGGATGGTATAGGAAAACAGGCTGAGCAAGCCAGTAAACAGCATTCCTCCATGGACTCAGCTTGGTTTCTGCCTCCAGGTTCCTGCCCTGACTTCCCTCAATGATGGAGTGTGACCTGAAAGTGTAAGATGCAATAAACCCTTCCCTCCCCAAGCTGCTTTTGATCATGGTGTTTTATCACAGTAATAAAAACCCTAAGATACAGGATCTCTTTATGAAGCCTGGGCTGTCCCGGTACTTGCTAGGTAGACCAGGCTGGCTTGGAACTCACAGACAATTGCCTGTGTTTGTCTGCCTCTGTTGGGACTAAAGGTGTGTGTGTGGAGAGGCCCCAAAACAGCTTGGCCACACAGCTGTCATGACAGACTTAGAGGCCCAGACAGAGCTTCTGGCAGGCAACACCTGGACCCTGGAAAAGTCATAAGCTGACCCTACCCAGGGAGGGCCTGCATCTAAGGGGAAATACCTGATATTTTAAACATTTCCTATACCCTAGACAAATGTCAGCCAATCAGGGTCCTGAACTCTGGAGATCGCCTCACCCTAACCTCTGCTTTGATAAAAAACCCCACCCCACCTGAGCTCAGGGCTCTCTCTGCTCCTCTGCTCTCACCCACTACGGCGGACAGACAGAGAGACCAAGCCCCAGAGCTCGAAGGTAATAAAGGCTCTTTGCTTTTACATACAGGATTCAGTCTCTGTGGTGGTCTTCTGGGGGTCCCCTGGATCTGGGCATAACAGTGTACACCCCCACGACTGGTTAATAAAACATTCTTTAAAAGAAGGAATGAGCTGGGGTAGAATTATCAGTTTGAGGCCAGCCTAGTCTATATAGCTAAGCCAGTCAGGGCTACTCAGTGAGACTGTCCAAACAGAAAGAGGAAAATGGGTGTGCCCGTGTCCATCTGTTCAGCCAGCGTCACTGCCTGGCTCTTCTCCAGTCCTGGAAAGCAGCTTTGTCCTTAGTCCCAACCAACTGTGGAAACAGACTCCAGCTTAGAGACTGGCTTGGGGCCATCTTCCACCACCTGGTCATATGTATGTTGCCGTTCCTAGGAGTCACCAGGAAATCAATGGCTGTTTGCTTGGTGTGGCCAGAAAGGGGTCCCTTTCAGATCTCTGCATTCTACTCCCCCTCTCTTCCGCCCTGCTCAGAATTTTCCATATTTGGGGATTTCCTGGGGAGGAGGCCCTAATATTCTAATCTTTATAGATTGATATCATCGTACTGCAAACCCTTAATCAAAGGCATTTTCAAAGATATACAGAATACAAGTAGGAAGGTCAGGGTCTCAGCATCTACTCTTCTCGAACCTGTCTCTGAGGCCCTGGGCTTGGCGCTAAAGCCTCAGGCGGGCAAGCCTTTTCTTTTTAAGACAGAGTCTCACTGAACTGTCCAGGTTGGCCTTGAACTTCTGATCTCACTGCCTCTGTTTTCAGAGTAACTAGGATTCCAGGCTTGTGCTTCCAGGCCAGGCTCACCTGTCTTTACCATTAATAACTGGACTACAAATAGCTTAGGTCTGCTGGAGCTCTATTTTAAACTTACACCACCCTTATGTTTTCGGTTCCACCAGTAAATTCTCGCCATGTGTCTGGGCTCAAATTCCTTGTCCCTGGCCTGCCGAGGTTCTGTCTGCCCTCAGATCAGGGGCTGCCTGCCTTCAGATCAGGTAGTCCGTTCATCTGTGAGCTAGGAGGTTACAGGCTTCCAGTGTGGCTATTTCGGCAGTACAGTCCCCTGGGGAGGGGCTGGGGAGGTGGAGTGGTTCAAGATGGTTCAGAGTCCTGAATGATCTCAGCCATAGACTGAAAGCATTAGAGGAAGAGATTACACAAAAGGAAAGGATTTTATTGTCTCGTTAGGCGATATCCCTGGACGAACCAAGTGGCACAGTGTGACACTGTTCAGTGTAACGAAGACCCGCCAGCCTCCTCTGTCCTTAGGTCAACAACCTCTTCCTTGAGCCCTTATGTTGGCAGAAGGAGATACCATCATTCCAGGGACACTCAACTGGACCTCTGGATTGGTCCCTCCCGAGTGGACCTGGTTAAACAGCTGTTCAGAGGGAACTCTGTATAGTCTGAGGCAAAACACAGAATCAAATTAGCGTTCTTAAGCTCCTGGTTTGGGATTGCTCCCGGGAGCATTTGGGCTTGTCACACATTCCAGGACTGAGTACTGCTCAGCAGCAGCTACAGCTGCCTGGACAAGCCTGGGTGGTCACTGCCTGCTGGGGTGGGGAAGGACAGAGGCTGTGGGGTTTCCTCCAGGGCCCCCAAGTGAGCTCATCCTCACCCTACACCGCTGACTTCATAGTCTGAGGCCTTGGCCAAAAGCCCAAGCAGTGTGAGGGTCCGGTGAGATGAGAGTTGGGGGCAGGGCTGCATTCCAGCCCTAGCCCCACCCTCAGAAGCCAGATGTAGAGCTGTGAGCACTGAAACTTAAAAAAAAAAAAAATGTGTGAGGTGTGAAAGGTGCTAGTGGCCGTGGTGTTTGCTCTTTAAAGGGTAAAAACTGCAAGGAAGTAAGTTTTTTTTTTTCTCTTCCCTTCTCCATTTGCTCTTTGGCAATTCCATTAGGGAATCCCAGAGGATGTGGGATGATATCATGTCTTCCAACTGAGAATGAAAAATCTCACTGACTCCATGAAATGGAGCTGGTCATGTGTCTCTAACGCAAATTGCTCTATGTCACATTTAAAGGAAGGTTTAATACTCTTCAATATCCACCCAAAGGAGATTACAGTGCAGGATGATCATGGAACATGAGCTCACTGCTCAGCATGGCACATATTCAGAATACACAAAGTCCGAGGATGGATATTAGAAGTAAGAAAGATACAAAAGAAGTCTGCTTAAAAAATAACAGCCATAATGTCATAATTGATCATACTCAAATCTAAGTAATTGTGGTCTAAGTAACCCCCTGGATATTTGCTTCAGATGCCCGTCCTTTAACCGGAAATGAGCTCATGTGCAGCTGCCTAGTGTGTGTGCACAAGAGATGCTCCAGAGTACACATGCCCACAGGGATAGACGCTCGGCTGGCTCTTTGTTGGTCTATAGGCACTTCGTACGTGTGTCTCCGCCTTCTCGTTACATTTGGAGAGTTACTTCTTTGGAGGTGGGACGTTTTCTTCGAAGAAGCCCTGGTTGACGACATTCCCTGCTGGGAAGTACCTGGCCACCACAAAGGAGGACCCATCACTTGCAGAAGCCTTTCCCACGCCTATCTTCTTTGTATTCTTCCATACCATGGCTGTGAAGTGTCCTGTGGGAGACAAGGGAGGAGCAGTGATGAGCCAGCAGAACCCTGAAAAGGATGCTTCGGGGACCCTCAGAGTCCTGCATGCTCTGGTCAGGCTCAGGCAGTAAGATATTTGCAGATGCCAATCAGGAAGAAGAAACAAAGCACGTGACGGCATGTCCTGCCCATCGGCCACACAGACCTCAGCCACCTCAACGCTCTCAAGTTCTTTCTGAGATCACGATAAAGCACAGTGGTCCAGCACCTGTGACATCAGCTTACCAACCCTCAATGGTGCCCCCAAACTGAACTCTTTATTTTTTAGACTTTTACATTTTATTTTATGCGTATGAATGTTTTGCCTACATATGTATGTTTCCCTAGGAGGTTGGAAGAGGGTGTCAGACCCCCTGGAATTGGAGTTATGAATGATTGTGAACCACCATGTGAGTGTTAGGAACTGAACTCTGGTCCTCTGCAACAGCAACAAATGCTTTTATCCACTGAGCCATCTCTCCAGTCCCCAAAGTGAACTCCTTAAACATCTCTCTCTGTTATTTTCTGATTTTGTTTTGTTTTGATCTGGGCCTTAGTTGACTTCTCAGGAACATTACTACAGTCAATGTCCCTTCTTTTCAAAACCTTCCCCCTCACTGAGTTCCACGACACTCGTCTCTTAGCATCCCTCCCATCTCCATCTTGGTCTTGTAGCTCTTCATCCTCCATCCGGGTGCTCTTTCCTTTTCCTTCTACACTCTGTCCTTCAGGCAGCTTCGTCTTTCCCTGGCTCCCGGATGGATTTCTTCAGTTCAATTCTCTGCTCTCTGTTCCAGACATGATCAGCACACACTTCCACTTGGATGACTCACAGATGCAGTCTATCCAAATCTCACTCTTGGTCCCTCGGAATTACTCCTTTGCTGACCTCCCATCTGTATCAACAGCATCTTTGTGCACATACCCGAGGGATGAACCTGCATCCTTTCCTCTCTTGGATATTCCTCAGAACAACCTACCACTAATTCCCAAGGAATTCAACTCTAAAATCTAGCTCAACTATATTCTTCCCAAACCTTGGTTTCATTCATAGTTTCTTGGAATGATCTCCTGACTGTTCTTGGCTCCACTTCCGTCCTCTCTAACTCATTCGTCACTGTGAGAATGGGAAATGCACTGTGAATGAATGGAAAAGATAATGAATTGGATCATTCTGAGACATAAGTCTTATCTATTTAACTCTTCCGCTCCCACTTGCACCTGGAATGAAAGCTCACACGTGGCTTGGTGGCCTCCTTCCATTCCCAGAGCTCAGCAAGCTGCTTCCCATTGAGAATCGCTGTGGGAATGAACCCTTGCTCCAATCAGCCTACAGGTGGATTTTTTTTTTCAATCCTGGAAATTGAACCCAAGACTGTACATGTCAGTAAGCGCTCTACCACAGTAGACTCCCAGCCCTTGGGAGCTCTTCTACTGACTAAGTTTCTTGTCTCTTAGGTCTCTGACTAAATGTCACTTGTTTAAATAAGACTTACACAATCACCCTTTCCTTTACCAAACATCTCCCTCCCCACCCTGACCACACCCTGTCTTTTCCCTTCTCTGTTCTTACTGGCTCCTTCACCTCTGGCCCTCACATGGCCAAGAAGAAGAAGTTGTTGTTGTTGTTGTTGTTGTTGTTGTTGTTTTTACAGAGTTGGAGTTCATTGAAGATGTTTTAAGTTAGGCTTAAACACGAAGGTTAAGGTGGAAAAAGGAGGAGCCTAGAAGAAATGAAGGCACCCTCAGGAGCGTGGGCTTCTCACAGAGAAAGTCACAGAAAGGAAGACACACATACCCGAGAATGGGCATGGCTCTTCATGGGAGCCACAGTTCATTGAATATGGCTGGTATTTAAGAAAGATGGAGAGAAGGGAAATGTTACGCTCTTAGAATTAGGAAAGTAGGCAGGCTTAGAGGGAAACTGCTAGCAACTTCACTGATCCTTTTTTTTTTTTTAGACAAGGTCTCTGTATCTCAAGGAAGCCTCATATTCAATAAATAAGCAAGAATGACCTTGAACTTCTGATTGTCCAGGCTCACCTCTCCTTTTACGGCAATGTCAGCACGCCAGCTTTTATGCAGTGCTGGGGATCAAACCCAGGCCCTCCTGTGTGGTACACAGGCACTCCTACCACCACACCCAGCTTCTGTGATGCCGGGGATTGAGTCCAGGGTCTCAAGTATGCCAGGCCAGCCCTCTACCAACTGAGCTGTGTTCCTACCCACTGATTTCCATTCTTACTTACTCTTTGGCCCTCACTGGCTTTGAACTCAAAGACTGGGGCTATCTTCCTGGCACTGTGCCTGGTTCATACTTAATTTTTTTAATTTAAAATCGTATTTGTCACCAGGCCTAATGGCACACACCTTTAATTCCAGCACTCAGCAGGCAGAGGCAGGTGAGTCTCTGAGCTGGAGGCCAGCCTGGTCTACAGAGAGAGTTCCAGGACAGCCAGGGCTGTGCAGAGAAACCCTGTCTTGAGAAACAAAAGCAAAAACCAAGCAAAACAAAAATTCCATCTGCCTGTGAGTGAATGTGAGTGTGTGTGTGTGGCGGGGGGTGGGGGTGGGGGGGGGGGGAGGGGGGTCACAAGCATGCCTTGGAGAGAACACCTTCAGGAGGCAGTTCTCTCCCACTGAAACTCAGGTGGTCATCTTGGTGGCAAACGACACTAAGACATCTCACAGGCCCATCATTTAAAAAATTTGAAACTCAGCCGGGCGGTGGTGGCGCACGCCTTTAATCCCAGCACTTGGGAGGCAGAGGCAGGCGGATCTCTGTGAGTTCAAGGCCAGCCTGGGCTACCAAGTGAGTTACAGGAAAGGCGCAAAGCTACACAGAGAAACCCTGTCTCGAAAAACAAACAAACAAAAAAAAAACAAAAAAAAAAAATTTGAAACTCCAGCATTTAGGAGGCAAAGGCAGGAAGATCATGAGCTCTAAATCAACTTGGAGTAGGTGACTAATTCAAGCTTCTTTCAGCCATACAAAGAAATCCTATCTCAAAGATTTATTGTTTTTAAACAAAAGAAAAACTGCCCAGTTATGATTCTAAATCTTTACTTATCTTTAACCTTGTATTGACCTCAGCGCTATAAACTCTGGTTTTCAGCTCTGAACAGCCTGGTCCCCTTGGTTGTTCTGTTATGGATCACAGCTCCAGGCACTGGGCAGCCTCGCCAGGCAGTCCTGCTTCTCTGGCTGCCTCTTGGCCAGGGCTCAAGCCCTTTCTCCCACAGCCTTCTCTAAAGTGACCACAGGCTTTGGCCATTGACCATCTTTCTCTCTGTTTTTCCCAGAGAAGGAAACTTCCATCATCCACTGGTTGCCAAGCAACTGGCTGGACAGAACGTGTGCATCAGTGGCGAGATGCCCAAGGCAGCTTCTTCTTAAGGGAGGAAACTGAACAATCTTCTCTGTGGAGGTTTCCGTTCGCACAGATAATCCCGTTATGGTATTTAGAGGTATTTAGAGATGAGGTAAGGGACACAACTTCCTTAGCAACATCAGACGCACACCGGTTTCTAACACTAACTTCCAACAGTTCCTTTTTCTTTTCTTCTTTGTTTCCACCCCTTAAAGGGATCACATCCTCTTTCTGGCTGAGGACTGAAACTTCCTAGAATATGCCTTTGAAAACCACACTGAACCTATTACAGTATATCCTTGCAAAGAAATAATGTATGAAGATAAGAAAGGATGAGACAATTTCTTTACTGGTATGAAACAACCTCTGACAAAAGAGGACACACACACACACACACACACACACACACACACACACACACACACACACACAGCTCAGAATCGCTTTAGGCTAATACACAAGAAACCAGAAGCTTACATCGCTTTCATAACTGTTCCGTGTCAGGTTAGTCCTCATTTAGAATAAATAAATCTACTCACTCAAACAGGACAGAACAAACTAACTAAGGAACGTTTTTCTCATGCAGCACAAAGCAGGGACCAGTGAGTAGGCTTTATCGTGAAAGGCTGGCTGGGGGAGGGGCTGTCAGTCCAAGCAGATATCAGGTATTTCACAGACCTTTCACCTATAGGAACTCAGGTCAGGGAATCCCAAAACACAATGCAGCAAGAAGCTAGGAGCTGAGAGATTGGAGCAGGACGGGCCTGAATCTGGAAGGTTCCGGAAGCCTCAGTTCTACAGCACCAGACAAAGCCCCACTCCTGCCTAAGGCCCAAGCGTCATTTGTCCCCAGCCTTGCATAGGCACCCCATCTTGGTGTAGAGGCCGTGGAACAGGCACCAGGTAAGAACAGAAGACACCATAAAAGCTTTCCTCTTTGTAGGCCTCAGTCTCCTCCTTTGCTAAATGGGCAGAACAAGGGCCTGCTCTCAGCCGCCGTGGAGGCTGGTGCGGCTGTGGATACAACCACTTGATAAGCATCAAGCGGTGCCACACTCAGCTCCAAGATCCGACACGTGTCTGCTTGCTCAAGCGCCTCGTCCTTGGGGAAAGCGAGCTATGAAATGAAAGTCTCTGGACACCATCTGTATTAAAAGGCGACAAGGTTCTGCCTACACATCCTTAATCACTGCTCCCTCCTCCTCATTCAGTGGCCAGGTCATTGTCATCTGAAGCTCTGGCAGCTGCTTTCTGCTCCTCAGCCTGGCAACCTTGGCGGGGGTGGGGTGGGGGTGGGGCTAACGGAACAAGAAATGTCCCAAGTCTGCACTTAGAGTTACAAGAATCCTTCCTGGACAGGGTGAGCAGTAAGCCACAGGAAACAGTGAGAACATGTCACTTCCTGCTTCTGAAGAAACTCGCCAGGGGATGGAAGGCCCCAAGTGGCTCTACCTTTACATAGATGGGATGGTGGCGTAGGGGTTGGGGTGAGGAGGGAACCCCCCTTTTCTGGTGCTTTGAATCAGACACACATTCTTTCCTACCCTGTCCCAGGCTCAGGAGGGGTCTGAGTCACTTCTTAGGAAAGACAAGGGGGGACGGTGAGACCAGCAAATGGGACGGAAAGACCTCGGAGCCCAGACAAGCTGCCCAGACTTTAAGAAGATGGAGAAGCAGCTCATCCTCAGCACTGATACAGAAAGCCTGCCTGGCAGCGCTGTGACCCCAGCACTAGGGTGGGGAGGGAGCTCTCTGGCTGGCCAGTTCAGTTAAGTTGTTGAGCTCCAGATTCAGTGAAAAACCCTATCTCAAAAAACCAGGCGGAGAGCAACCGAGGAAGACATTGGACATTACCCTTTTCACAGAAACATGCATCTTGCACACACACACACACACACACACACACACACACACACACACACATATCTTCATGCACACACTCACACATACACACTCAAGTTTACTGTTCGCCCTACAGAAGGCCTATAAGGAAGGCGGTCTTCTCCGCTTCTGTGTCAGCAACTCCCAGAAGCACCTGGGAGGCACCACATGTCCTTGGACAGGGGAGGAAGAAGTGACTCCAGTTCACACAATAAATGGCAGAGGTAGGAAGAGCCTGAGCTTTTCTGACTCTTAGACTCACCTGCCACAGCCCAGAATGCAAGAGGGAGGGGAACCCTGAGGTGTGGAGAATGGGCAGGAAGAGGAGGGAGGTGTGAAGGAGGGGGAGAGGAAGACAGGCCTGGCCCTTTCCTGACTGCCTCTAGGGAGCCACAGCCCTGTGGAAAGATCAGCTGAGGCAGAAGAAACTCCAGAGGCAGGATGACTGGTCTGTCAGACATGCTCAGATGCCAGTTCAAGAAAGAAGCACCTAGCTAAAGTCCAGGCTCCAGAGAACATGCTGCAGTGAGGAGAGCACACTGCAGTGAGGGGAACACTATAGTAAGGAGGACACACTGCAGTGAGGAGAGCACACTGCAGTGAGGAGAGCACTCTGCAGTGAGGAGAGCACTCTGCAGTGAGGAGAGCACACTGCAGTGAGGAGAACACACTGCAGTGAGGAGAGCATGCTGCAGTGAGGAGAACAATACAGTAAGGAGAACACACTGCAGTGAGGAGAACACACTGCAGTGAGGAGAGCATGCTGCAGTGAGGAGAACACACTGCAGTGAGGAGAACACACTGCAGTGAGGAGAACACACTGCAGTGAGGAGAGCACACTGCAGTGAGAACACACTGCAGTGAGGAGAGCACACTGCAGTGAGGGGAACACACTGCAGTGAGGAGAACACGCTGCAGTGAGGAGAACACACTGCAGTGAGGAGAACAATACAGTAAGGAAAACACACTGCGGTAAGGAGAACACACTGCAGTGAGGAGAACACACTGCAGTGAGGAGAACATGCTGCAGTGAGGAGAACACACTACAGTGAGGAGAACAATACAGTAAGGAAAACACACTGCGGTAAGGAGAACACACTGCAGTGAGGAGAACACACTGCAGTGAGGAGAGCACACTACAGTGAGGAGAACAATACAGTAAGGAAAACACACTGCGGTAAGGAGAACACACTGCAGTGAGGAGAGCACACTACAGTGAGGAGAACACACTGCAGTGAGGAGAACACGCTGCAGTGAGGAGAGCACACTGCAGTGAGGAGAACAATACAGTAAAGAGAACACACTGCAGTGAGGAGACCATGCTGCAGTGAGGAGAACAATACAGTAAGGAGAACACACTGCAGTGAGGAGAACACGCTGCAGTGAGGAGAACACACTGCAGTGAGGAGAACACACTGCAGTGAGGAGAGCACACTGCAGTGAGGAGAACAATACAGTAAAGAGAACACACTACAGTGAGGAGAACATGCTGCAGTGAGGAGAACATGCTGCAGTGAGGAGAACACACTGCAGTGAGGAGAACACGCTGCAGTGAGGAGAACACACTGCAGTGAGGAGAACACGCTGCAGTGAGGAGAACACGCTGCAGTGAGGGGAACACACTGCAGTGAGGAGAGCACACTGCAGTGAGAACACGCTGCAGTGAGGAGAACACACTGCAGTGAGGAGAACAATACAGTAAGGAGAACACACTGCAGTGAGGAGAGCACACTACAGTGAGGGGAACACACTGCAGTGAGGAGAACACGCTGCAGTGAGGAGAACACACTGCAGTGAGGAGAACAATACAGTAAGGAGAACACACTACAGTGAGGAGAACATGCTGCAGTGAGGAGAACACGCTGCAGTGAGGAGAGCACACTGCAGTGAGGAGAACACACTGCAGTGAGGAGAGCACACAGCAGTGAGGAGAACACGCTGCAGGAACACACTGAACTTTGACCTGTCTGCGGGTGTGGGGGGGAGGGCAGGATCAGCATCCTGGGTACCCTCAGATGAAGAAAGAATACAGGTCTGGGATGAGGTGGGCAGGTGCTGGGGAAAGGAAGCTTTGGTTTCTGGGCACTTAAATCAGAGGGGTGTGGCTGAGCCAGTGCAGGAGGGAAAGAGTCAACCTTCTGAACGGAAGACGGCATTCAGCCCAGGCCCCACTGCCACTCACCGGTCCCCGAGGTGAAGCCAGGCTGCTGGAAGTTGTAGTTCTTGATTTCACTGTACCACCGATCAGCCACTTCCTTTCCTGCACAGAAAAGGCACGTGTAAACTCAGCCACAAAGTCTACACACTCCCTGCATCTTCTCCCACAGACCCCAAACCACATTCCACACCCCATATCTGATTAAGCGGTGATGAAGTAAAGCATTGGGGTTACTCCCTGCAGACTCCTGGGGACTCAGGATGAAGATAGACCCTTCGTGGGGATGAGCACTGGGTGGGGCCAAGAAATGGTCCCCAGATGAGGTAGCCTACATCCTACCATTGAAATGCTGTGGCATTCTGGGCCAGGCCTTTTCTGCTCTGGACCCCTACAATAGAAAGGTTGAGCCGGGCAGTGGTGGCACACGTCTTTAATCCCAGCACTCGGGAGGCAGAGGCAGGAGGATTTCTGTGAGTTCGAGGCCAACTGGGTCTACAGAGTGAGATCCAGGACAGGCACCAAAACTACACAGAGAAACCCTGTCTTAGGAAAAAAAAAAAAAAAAAAAAAGTTGAACACAGTGCATCCCGAGGGCCTTCCAGCAATGGTCTGAATTTCTGGGAGGCTGTCCTCATCCTACCCGGGGTCTGTTTCTAACACAGGCCTGCACAAAAGCAGTTGGTCCAGTAGGCCAAAGGTCACTGCCACCAGAAACGCCCTTCTTGAGCATCCACTGTCAGCAGTGGTGTGAGGAAGCATTTCCCTGGGGTCTGTTGATCTCAGAGTCGAGATGAGTCACCTCAGGACCTTGTTACAATTTAGAGTCTGATCGAAATAAGTCCTAAGAGGAGCTGCGACTCTTCATTTTCACCAAGTTCCCTACTATTCCTCCTGGGTCCTGAAGTACATATCAGCCGTGCCCGGGGACCATTTAAAGAAAGCTGAGGCCCAGGTTCTTCTTCAGCTGTATTGGTTTCTCTGGAGGAGAGACCCAGGGGTTGGAAACATGGAAAAGCTCTCCAAAGACTCTGATGTGAACCAGGAGACATCAACCCAAACCTCTTTGTGTAGGAATGGGAAAACTAGGGCCAGAGAGAGTAGGGATTTGATCATGGTGCCCAGGTAGCTAACACAAGGCCAGGCCAGGCCAGCAGCCTTAGTGCCCAATCAAGACTCCTTCTCCCAGCCAGGAGAGGCCACAGCCTGGGCCCAGCGTCTGCAGGCTGAGGAAGGGGCTCCAAGGCCCCACCATCAACGGCTTTCCAGGTGCATAGCTCTTGGGGAAGGGTTGGATGATGTGTGGGGGTGTGCTAGGGAAACCAGGCAGCCTGGGGGATCCCCTTGGGAGCTCTGGGGAATGTGAGACTGGGGAGGAGAGGAGTCATTCTCTCCTGGGGTTTGGGGAAAGCTCCAGGGATTGTGACAACTTTCACTATTTCCCTAAAAAGCTGCTTCAGAGCTATAGGAGCCAGTGGGGTGGGGTCATTCCCTCCTGGGCCCTGGGCAGAAAAATCATCTTTCTCTTCTTCCTTCCTTCCTTCCTTCCTTTCTTTTTTTTTGAAGAAAAGAAAAATGCTCAATTCTTTTCTTCTTTCTGATGATAAAAGCAATACACCTACAGTGTAATAATAATAATAATAATAATAATAATAATAATAATAATAATAATAATTTAGAAAAAAGCAAGGACGCTCCAGTGCCCCCAGAAGCAGGCTGAAGTTCAACTGATGCTGCAGTCTCTGGCGCCCACGCTGCTGAGTTGGACTTCTTCACCCAGAGCTGTCTATCTGACTCATCTGTTCCAGGCTCCCAGCTTCCTGGCTCTGCGCCAGCCACTGAGGTCAGCCCAGGAGCAGATGCTGAGAATTCAGGGGTTCCTCTCCCTTTCTGGGCCCATGGCCACACCATCACTGAGCTGCAAAGGGCGTAGTGTCAAAAGGAGTCTGCAGACCTCATCCCAGGTCCAGCTGGGCAGAGAGGAGAGGAGCCGGGAGTGTCCTACCTGTCTGGTCGTAGGATGCCCACGCAAGGTTCTCCCCACACTGGCCACGACTGGACTCTGGGCTGTGCTTGAGGATTCTTGTGCTGGCCAGGGCCTCTGAATACCTGCATAACGTGTCTCCTCAGAGCAGGCCCAACCTAGGGACCCTCCACCCCAACCCAGCGTCTGAGCTTTGATCTAGATGGTTGAGCCACCTTCTCTGTCTGGGTTCACCAGAGGGATGGTGGAAACATCATTCCCATGCCTGGACCTCCCGACAATCCCATTTTCAGAGGAGCACACTGAAGCTCGGGAGCAAAGGGAACCTGCCTGGGCTGGCAGCAGCAGAGTGGTCCTTAAGCCTGGCTGTATCTGAACCCCAACCACACCCCTTCAACCACCCAGGATCCCTCCATGACTGCAGAAGCAGCTCCACCAAGGGCTAGAGCCCGATCGGCACTGGGGACTCACTGCTGAGCTTCCTGGTTGAGCTTCTTGCAAAGCTTCAGTGGAGGGACACCGTGCTGAGCCCGGTACTCGTTGTGGGCCTTCAGGACCTCGTTATTAAACTGTTTGGAAGCTAGAAAGACAGAGGAATGGAGAACAGCTCAGTGTAGAGGGAAGACCCACAGGAGGGGTACTGGCATGCTTCAGGACACACAGACTGCCGGCCTCTTCTCCATCCTGGCCCCACGGCCCCGTTCCACACCAATGGCCATCCTGTCTCCATCACCACTACCACCTTCCATGTCCCTGCAGATCAGAGCTCTGCGGATGATGGAGGGTCTTCTGGGCCATGGTGGGATTTGAATCTTTATTTAAGGCGATGGCAGACTATTAAGCAGAAGCAGGGGATACGGTGATTCGGAGAATGTTTCTCAAAGACGCTGAGTGGTGCTGAGGAAGGTACAGAGCTGGTCAGACATTTCTAGAGGAAAATGTCTGAAGGTGACTGGATACCTCACACTAGACCAATGGAGTCTGGGAAGGGCTGGAGTTGGGAGCTCAGGGAAGAAAAGCTTAGCTAGGGCGGATAGCACCATATCAGATCAGTGAAAACAAAGTCGGGGGAGGGAGGAAAGGAGGGAGAAACACACACATGCATACACACATACACACATGCACACACACACACACATATGCACACACACATACACACACACATACACACATGCACACACATACACATACACACACACATACACACACATACACATACACACACACACGCACACACGCACACACACACACGCACATGCACACACACGCACACACACATACACGCATGCACACACATACACATACACACACACACACACGCACGCACACACACGCACACACACATACACACATGCACACACACACGCACACGCACACACACATACACACATGCACACACATACGCATACACACACACGCACACACACACACGCACACACACGCACACACACATACACACACACACACACACACACGCACACGCACACACACATACACACATGCACACACACACGCACACACACACATACACACACGCACACACACGCACACGCGCGCGCACACACACACACACACACACGCACACGCACACACACATGCGCGCGCTTGCACACAGAATCAAATACAGCCAGATAAAGAGAGAGGACCAAATAAAGCAGCGTTGAGGGTGGGGTAAGAGGAGAGTATAGAGAAGGACTCCGTGGTGACGGCCAAGGAGGATGTGATCGGCTGGGCGAGGCTGTGGCGAGGGCTGGGGTTAGGGACGTAGGGGATGAAGAGCAGGAAAATCAAGACAAAGCCCACGCTGCTTCAGATCTTAACAACCCCATCCTTCTAGCATCTTCCATCTGTCCAACGCTTATCCCAAACCATGCATCAGTCCCCTCCAACCAACCACCGTTCACCAAACGTCCATCTGCTTTCCATCCATATCCAGCGTCATGCATCTACCCATGTCTCCATTTCCAGCACTTACCCATCCACCAATTCATCATTTGTTGCATAACCACATCCACCCACCCAAGCACTGACCATCAGTTCAGCCCAATTCTAATCTACGTATCTGCTCCCTGAGCACTGTCCCACAGGATGGCAAATCCTGACCTCAAAAGCTCACACAGAGAAGGTTGGTGGTCTCGTAAGCAGAATAGTAATGGTACCAGAGGAGCCTGGAGCAAGGGGCCAGGAGAAGCGCACACGCCTTAGGAATCTAGGAATCCACCCCTCTCTGTAGACATGGGGTCCTGGGAGGGCTGTGAGTGAACATCACTGGTCCATCTGCCAGGAGCCTGTCTCTTGGTGGTGGTAGGAAGGGTGTAACCGCAGTCATGAAGGAAGTGCTCGGGGCTAACTACAGGCAGGAGAGAGGAAGAAATACAGCTCATGGTTGGTGACCACCATGTCCTAGGACTTTCTGACAAATTATAGAGGAAGTAGACTGCCCTTGGGGGCTGTAGGGTCCAGCGAGGCTGCATTAGGAGGTCCAGTTTCAGGAACATATGGTGAGGCAGGATTGGAAGGGCTCTGAACCGATTTGTGAGGTTTGGGGTAACAGAGATGTGAACAGAGGTAAACATGGTAATAATGACTCAGCCTGAGGCAGAGGGGAGCTACAACCAGAAATCCTCATGTCCTGGTGGCCTGCCAGAGAAGGTCCACACCCTTGTGATACGAAAGGCAGATTTCAGGGCTCCTGAGGTGGGAGGAAACAGGTGGTGTTCAAGTGTAGCGTTTGCAAAGTGAAGAACCCTGGAGCTGCTCCACAGCTGTGAGACCCCACTTGACATTAGGAGGCACATTACCAACAGAGCCTCTCAAGGTAGAGTTCGGGTTTGGCGTGCTGATGTGCACCTGGGGACATCAAATCACAGTCTTCCAGAAACCGTGGGGGACAGGAGGTAACAGGAACAAGAGCAACTCCTGGACACAAGTCACAAGTCTGTTTAGTGAGCTAAGGAGCCAGCAGGATAGTGTGGTATTCAGGACCTTAGGCTCCTAGGCCGGGGGTGCTCCACCCTGCCTTGCACAAGTGGTGTCTTGTGAGGGTAGCACACACTGGGCTCTTTATCCTGGAGATCAGACTGGAAGGCTGGGGTGGGGGCGGGAGTGCTCTGGGGAATTCTGGGGTCCTACAGGACAAAGCTGGAGCTGGCAGATAGAAAGGGCAGGGCGACAGATTTCAGCCAGGAACAAGAAGGTCCTTTCTCCTGGTCAAAATGTTCCTGGAGCTTTAAGGGAAGAAGCCTGAACTCTGGCAGTCCCTCGCAAGCGAGGGTCCACCTCAGTACGCCGAGATGTCATCCTTGTCCTCTCTACTCCAAGATAAATAGCAGTGGAAAGCAGTGAAAGGCAACAGTGTGGTCACACTGAGAAGAAGAACAAAAGATCCAGGGGCCGCCACATCCATCTTGGGAGTCCCGACCCAAGGTCTGGGTTTAAATGGCAGGCAAGTCGTGAATCAGGAAGCCATTCTGCTTCCGGTTGGCCCCATGAAGCAAGCCCTTTTTCAAGCTTTCAGCCGATGGCAAGTCCCTCCCCCTGGCTGGCATTGGGGTTGCAGCCTTTTCCTTCCCCAGCATGAGACTCCTGGGGACATTCCTTGGGTCCACTGTCCCAGTAGTTTGGTATCTGAAGTCTGCACCTCTCTTTAGAAATATGTACTTCTGCCGGGACTGTTACAAAAGCGTTCTGGAGATTGGGCAGGGCTCCCCCGCAAGAAGGGCATCAAGCTATCTGCCACTGGGACATGCAAGCAAGTTAGTCTCCATTCCTGGTCAGATCCCTTCAGGCATGGGTGAGGGAGATGAGGGACACCATGGCCTGTGACTTCCAGGAATTTCCCGCCCTTTGGTAAGTAGACAAGGTACTAAAACAAGGGCTTGTGTGAACTGCGTGATCGCCGTGAGGAAGGTCCCCATCTGCTTGACAGGCACAGCCAGGGCCATCCTAAATTTCCAGTTCCCATGTCTCAGACAGGCCACGGAAGGTCCGGCGGGACACCGTGGGAGACACTTGAGACTCGGTGACATGTGCAGTGTCACAAGAGCTCCCTGGAAAAGGTGTTCCAGGTTCAGGAGGCAGAGGAGGAGGCCAAGGGTTCGGTTATTACTTGGGCCCAGGAGAAAGGGAGCCAATTTAAGGCAGTTTGGGTGTTGGGGTCAGCCTGCAGTGGACCCCACTGTGCAGCAGGGCCCTCAGGCTCTTAAGCAGAGACATATACGGCTTCTAAAAACTAGGTCACTGTATTCCCGGCATGGGGGAAGTTCCAGGGGACAAAAGTGAAAGTTCCTGAACCAACACAAGATCAGGACCAAAAGCTGACGCCAGGCGCAGGCCCCGGAAGGGCCAGGCTCCCTCAGCCAGGGCCTCTGTAAGCGGTCACCCGGCCTCAACAGAGGGCTCTCTTGCTTCCCTAAGCTGGAAGCCAGGGGGCCCTCCAGCCACTTCGGGCTGTCTTAGGAGTCCCCACCCACTCCAAGCAGGACAAGAGCTCCAGGGGGCCAAGTTATCAGTGGTGACCACATCCAGCCGGAGGCACACCCTACTTCTATAGAAAAACCCAAGAACACAGATAAAGTCAAAGTCAAACCAGCCACCCACAGCCAGGCAGGGTGGGCCCTCTGTGGTCCTACGGTGGAGGAAGGGCAGGGACCCACACTTTATTTTGCTGAAGAGCCAGAAGGAAGGACAGGCAGACCCATCTGCCCTGGGCTCCTGCTTGCTCCTGCTTGTCTCCCAGTGGGCCTTGGAGACCTCATCAACCCCCTCTTAGAGCATCCTTACCCTACCCACATCCATGACTAGATCAGACGGGATCCCCCTGCTGGTTCAGGAGTACCATCAGGAGGGGTCTAGACTTGAAGCAAGGCCCTGTTCTGAGGCTCGGCCTCACAGCCTAGGGTCACCAAATGGAGCGGTAGAGATGTCACCTAGGTGACACTCAGGTTCAGGAGGACAGCTGGAGTGAGCGATAGGGGAAGGGAGCCCACACGGACAGCTGCTTCCTATCTCACAGGAGGGAGGAAGAGGAGAAAGGCTGCATGTCTTCAGAGCCTCCTCAGAGCTGGGGTGGCAGAGGCCGCAGAGGCTGCCCAGAGCAGAGCGACAGCAAGGCTGGACATTCTAGAAGGGGCTACTCCATCTAGATCTTTTAGGGGGCCGAGGAGAGTGAAGGAATTCTGAGATCTGTCCTTAGCCCCCCACACCCCAGCTTTTGGCAGACAGGCTCCTCCCTCAGTACCCCCTCCCTGAGGCCTCATTGTCCTGTATCACTGCCCTCTCCTGACTTTCCACCAAGATTCAAACAGGCCCCTCCATCCTCTTGACAAGAGGCCGGAAAAGAAATTGCTCCAGCCTCTGGGGCAAAACTGGTTTTGCATCTTTAGGAAGAGTAGGAAGTGGACAATCGGAGGGAAAACAGTTTTTCTTGTTTCTTTTTCGAGACAGGGTTTCTCTGTGTAGCCCTGGCTGCCCTAGAACTCGCTCTGTAGACCAGGCTGGCCTGGAACTCACAGAGATCCACCTGCCTTTGCTGGGATTAAAGGAGTGCGTCACCACAGCCTGGCTGGGGAAACAATTTTTGAAGGTATCTTTCAGTTCTTCCAAGCATGGAAATCTGCTAAGTGAGTGAACGGACAAGTGAACGAGGTGTTCACACCAGGTTCAGACAGCGCTAGGACTAGATCCCTGCTGTTTCAGATGGAGAAATCAGCATGTGGGGCAGTACATGAATGGCCTCAGGTCACCTGACCCAGTAGGCCCTGGTTAAAGCCCCCACTTCCCTCTCCTGCCTCCACTCTTGTACACTTGCTGTTTTACATCCAACACCCCCTTCTCCTGACGGCAAGCGTAGGCTACCAAGAATTGCTTCCTTGCTTATGGGCAAGGAGTCCATTTCTTGGAGTGATGGCCTCCTCCAGGCAGGCCTGTCTGAAAGATGACCAAGTACAAATGTGGTCCCTGAGTGGCTGAAGCTGCCAGATGGAGAGGTCTTGCTCAGGTTGCTAAGTGCTCGTCCTGCCCAGCACTAAGATCTGCCCAGAAACAAGTTTCTGCTCCTGGCCCCAGGCTCCCCTCTGGGTACAGAAGATGACAGCTGCGGGCCTTCAAGACGTCCTCAAAGCAGGGAAACCTTTCAAACGAGGATGAACAGATGGACCGGAACAGCTGGGGTTGCCCTGGCCCACGCGGCCTCTCCCTGCAGTGGTCCCAGGGGCTCACCCAGTAGAAAATTCCTGGTCTCTGCTTTGATATCCTCTGGTATTAGGAGTCCAGTGTCTGAGACACCAAGATTCCTAGAGATGATTGGAGTATGTGTATGGGTCCCCACTAGCCAGAGTCCATTTGGGATGGGGACTGGGGTGAGGGCATGTGGTCAGTGTGCTAAGGAAGCATTCAGAAGGCAAAGAGCTAGGTTCTGCAACACACACACACACACACACACACACACACACACACACACACACACCACTCAGAGCTAAATTCTAATCCTAATTTGCTCACTTACTGGTCCAGACACTATATAACGAGCAGGTGGTAATGACCTAGAGTGCTGTTGAGAAAGGTTAGTAACATAAAAGGCCTAACTTCACTGTCTAGCATACAGCAGGAGGCTAATGACTGGAAATCGTTATTATTCAAGGCGAAGGGCTGTTGCAGTCTGAGGTCCCAGCACACTCATTGCACAGAGGCCCAGCAGGGAAACCAGGGTTGCGGGCAGGATTGAGGGCTTCCAACACTGGGCCACGCTTTCTAGGTTTGAGCCTTGGCAGCTGTATGATGACTTCATGGGACTTCTCACACTCACCATGAAGCTCTGGAGGTGTGTCTGAGGTCTAGGCCATGAGGCCAAACCGGGACCCTGACAAAGCAGGGGCTGATCCCTTAGGTGGTCTAACTCCTCTGTAAATGGGTATCTCTTAGAGGCAGCTCCCCAAGGCCTCCATTGGTGGCCTGGATCTTCAGTGTTGGGTTTGTGGAGAAGGTTCGCTGGGTCTGAGTCACCCAGAAAAGTCACTTTCTCTTTGGGGAGCTTAGAAGAGGCAGACGTGAGTGACTATGAAGGATGGAGGCCTGGACTAGAGGTCTAGCGAGTGACGGGGACACCTGCCTCTACCAGCTGGACCCTGCTTTCTGCGGCCAGCACCCTCTTTTCATCTCTGCAATCCGCGTCAGCACCATTTTGCAGGCGGACTCACGCCTCTGACCTTCCCTTTTATTCCTTACAAATTGTCACCAAGTCTGCCCAGGATCGCCATTGGAAGCCCATCCTTCCTCCTCTCTGGCTCCCATCCTCGCCCTAGACCACAGCTTCCATGGGCAAAACCCCATGTTGGCACATAGCTGAAGGTAGAGGTGGTGAAAACTTTGGCAACAGTAAAAGATTTCTGAATCTACAACAACTATGAAAACTTGATTCAAAATCAAGCACAGGAATGCATCTGAGGTGTTTCTGATAATTCTGGACCAGGCCGTGTGGTCCGTTTCTCTGCAGCCTTGGTTCTGAAGCCACCGGATGAACGCCGTGCGCTGCCCACATAGCATCACACCAGGCTCTGACACTGGCACTTCCTGGGGTAGCTCAGCTCATTTGTTACGAATTTCAGTGTCTTTTCTGCATGTACAAAGTGTTCCGTTCTTACAGAAATATAACGGTTTAATTACAGAAAACACAGTATTTTCCTATGGTCATTTCTCAGTAAATGACTATAGCTTTGGATTGTGTCTTGTTAGAATGCTCGAATTTGAAATTTAGTTAGTTACATTTTTTCAGGTCTGCGTGTGGAGGTCAGAGGACAACTTGTGGGAGCTGACTGTCTCCCTCTATCATGTAGATGTAGGTTACAGAGATCAAATTCAAGTCTTCAGGCTTGACGGGAAGCACCTTTACCCAGTGACCCATTTTGTTGACCCTAGAATACTCGATTTAAAAAACTGCTGTTGACTTACTCACTTGAGGGTCATAGAAAGACACCAAAGAGCTAGGGGTGCAGCTCAGTGGGAGAGTGCTTGCTTGTAAGGCCCTGGGTTCAATTCCTAGTACCCCCCCCCAAAAAAAAATCATTGAATGAATTTTGTCTTGAGTTAGGACAGAAACTCCAATCATAAACTGGGCGTGATAACACACGCCTTTAATCCCAGCACTCAGAAGGCTGAGGTGGGTGGATCTCTATGAGTTTGTTGAGACCCTGTCTCAAATGTGTGTGTGTGTGTGTGTGTGTCCGTCCTAAAGAACTGTTTTAAAATACATTTCTTCGAGCAGGGAAACTGACTTTTGGTAAAATACTTGCCATGCAAGCATGACAATCTAAGTTTGGATCCCCAGCATCCCTGCTTAAAAACAAGAAGAAGAAGAAGAAAACAAAACAATAACCGGGCACAGCAGCCATGGCCGTAATCCCGGAGCTGGAAAGGAGAGAGAGGGGGCACCTGGGGCTCACTGGCCAGCTAGTCCAGCTGAGTCAGCCAGCTCCGTTCAGTGAGAGACCTTGTCTCAAAAGATAAAAAGCAACTGAAGTTGACACCCACTGTCTACCTCTGGCCCTCTCTCTCTCTCTCTCTCACACACACACACACACACACACACACACACACACACACACACACACACACGAGAACATACACACATAATAAAATAAATTTCTGTATGATTTGTTATCAGTAAATGGTTGATTTGTATACTTGTTTTATATGCCTATACACCTGGAGTTGTATCACAGTTTGCTGGGTGAAACTACTTCTTTCACAAGTAGAGAGAGTTTCAGAAGCCGGGCCTCAGGTGCCTGCACCCTTGCTGTCTCTAGGGAGGCAGGCTCTCCACTCCCTGCCTCCCCCCCTCCCTTCTGATCTTCTACTCTGCCACAACACTGGTCCTACCGCGTCCAGCGGCACCCCATAGCCCATAAGATGACTTAGACCCTCCCATGACCCTCCAGAACCAATCACTTTCCTCACACTCCTTTATGGTCTCTCACAGATGAGGTCTCCCTCCTGTGCCTCCCCCACCTCCCCTCACTGGCAGATCTTGGAGCCTGGATCATTTCCCACCTCTTACCGAGTCTCCCCCCCCCCCCCCACACCTTCATTTATTCATTTCACAACACAAACGAACTTTCCTAAAGATTGGGCTGTCCCTGCACTACACCGGGTCCACAGCTTGGAGAGAGGACAGATGGTAGGAGGGAGGGAGGGGACATGGAGAGAGATGGGGGAGAACAGGTAGAAGGATGGTGTCACAAGTGCAGTTCTAGAAAATTGTATCTTAGAGCAGGGGCTGGAAACAATCAATTAAAATGTATCTTTAGGGCTGCGGTTGGGGCGGGGCGGGTGGTTTGCCTTTAATCCCAGCACCAGAGAGGTAGAGAGGCAGGCAGGTGGATCTCTGTGAGTTTACGATCGGTTTGGTGGACATAGTGAGTTTCAGGCTAGACCAAGGTACATAGTGAGACCCTATCTTAAAGCAATAATAGCAACAATAAATATTAATGAAATGAAATGTAGCTTTAGAGAATCCCTGGACTGCCTCCTAAGTCTAGAGAGGAAGGAGTTAATTTTTCACATAGAGATGTCGAAAGGTCTCCTCTCACATCCACCGTCATTTGTCCCATCACCGATGACCTTTCATCTTGTTCTTTTAATTATGTGGCATCTTCTTTCTGTCCACTGCAAAGGCTCTTGGGGGTCATATGGACCACCCTCTTTGCACAGATGGGTAAACTGATGCCCAGAGGAACACAAAACCTTCCTTTGCATCACATAGCAAATGGTTAACAGGGCCAGCACTGAAAGCCGAGCCTGTCACTGAAGCTGGAGGAAAAGCAGTTTAGGGCCAGGCCAGAGAAGGGCAGTCACGTGCATCTCTTGAGTCTAGGTCCTAGAGGGTAGACCCAAGAAGGGACCCAGCCTTCCTCAGCTGAGGTTGACAGCCCATTGACTCCATTGTTTCTTTAGGGCAGTGGTTCTCAACCTTCCTATCACTGCGAACCTTTAACACAGTTCCTCATGGTGTGGTGACCACCCCCAACCATAACATTATTTTCGTTGCTACTTCATAACTGTAATTTCACAACTCTTGTGAATCATAATGTGTTTTCCGATAATCTTAGGCGACCCCTGGGAAATGGTGGTTCCACCCCAAAGGGTTGCCACCCACAGGTTGAGAACTACTCATCTAGAGCCTCCTGTGAGGCAGAAATGATGTCCCAATAAATAGAAAGCCTTGATGCCCAGGAGGGAGAAGTTGGGGAGAAGTAGATCCATTGCCCAACACCTGTCCCTTGTCCATGCCGGAGTGAGGACAGATGATACAGGGTGTGGGCTGTCCCTCTGAGGGAGGGATCCTTGTGAGGAATCCCCTTCACAGGAGTAGAGCACAGAAGGATGGGGAGTTTCAGGCTGGATGATGGGAGTGGTGAAGACTGGGCCAGGACACCCAGGGGAAGGGGCCTGAGTGCCTGCCAGCCAGCACAGCTGTGCGGCCAAGAGGGTGGCGCCAGTGGCCAGGGGGCCTGACAATGGGGTGGAAGCTAGCGAGCAGGGAGCAGCGGGAGAGCTGGTGTTCAGAAATTTCATCCTTACAGCCACAGTGGTGAGGATGGGCAGGGACCACATGGGGAGGGGATCTGCAAAGCACCCAAAAGAGAACGCAAAGGATTCTCAGACCCGCCCTTAGTGGGGTGGGACCGGACTAGCTGCTTCACAGTCAGGGGTGCTGTCACAGTTTGGTGACTTTTTCCAACTGTAACTTTGTCCTCCTCTGGAAACAAAGCAAAGCCACGCCTCGGCAGACTCAGAGAGCTATCCCCATCAGCGCTTGGAAACCCTCCCTGACGCAATCCCTGGCTCGAAGCCAGAGGGACCCTCCATCGCTTTCCCACTCTTTCTTTCTCTCCCTCCCGGTGGTCTTTCCGCTACCTCCGCTCCCGAGTTGAACCAGAAACAGCCCCAGCTGCGCCTCTGGTCGCCTTGCCCCGCGCTCTCCATCCCCACCCAGGGGTCATGCATTGCAGCGAGAGCGGCGGGGACATCGGAGGGGCTCCCAGGGGACCAGGCCTCAGGCGGGGCAGGGTGACGGCGAGTGTCCCCGGAGCCATCCCTGCACCCCGGCGGGCTGTACGGGCGGCTCACCTGACTTGCCCATGGCCGGCTGTGTGTGCGCTCCTCTGCTCCGCCGCGGCTGCGCTGCGCCGGGTGGCGGGTCCCAGTAGCTGGCCCGGGCCAGGAGGGGCAGGGGCGGCTGCAGCCACTCCCCCGGCGCCGCCCGGCCCCGCCTTATAAGGCAAGGGCAGCCGCAGGCGGAGGCGCGGGGGGCCACCCCTGGAATTCACAGGCTTGGTGGGATTCCGCCGCTGGCTAGGGCGGTCCAGATGTGGACGCGGATGCCGGTTCAGAGCGGCTTCTCTCCCCCCGCTGAAAGCGCGCGTGAGACCTAGGGGAGCCTGCGCCTTCCTGGTGATTCCGCATGGCTCCTGCGCGACAGAGGCGTCACGAAGACTGCTGTGCTCACTGTGGCCTGGCGAGGTACGGTTCCCGCCGGTGCCACCAGGGGTCGGTACCCTTCCAGTCTTCATCTTGGGGGACACCCCCGCCCCGCAGTATGCTGCTCCCTCTCCCCTGTGACACTGCTCCAACCGCATCTTTCTAGGACTCTTCCGCCTCGCGACCCCGGGTTGTAATTGAACACATCCTACCTAGCCCTCCAGTTCCAACTGCCCCAGGGAGGTGCGCACAGCCCGACTTGGACCTGTCTGTGCTCTTGACCCTCACTGAGACCAAGCCAAATTCCCCACCCCTGAGTCTGATTCCAGACGTGGATCCTCAACTCTCAAACTTTATCCCACGCTCCTGTCAAACCAGATTCCCCAAAACGTTCCTGGGTCTGCTCACCCATCCCCTCGGCAGGAACTGCCGCTGACTCGGCCCTCCCAGCCTGTACCCTGGGGGCTGTCCGTTTCTTCAGATCTCAGCAGCCCTTCCCTTCGCCAATCTTAGGACAACACACACCTGACATTGGAGACATTGGCTGGGCTTCACCCCTGAGAAGAGCACCAAAACAAGGCGCAGCCTAATAAGCTCCCCGTGCCAAGGGAACTCTTCCTCATTGGTGGGCCAGAGGATTTGGAAGCCCTTGTGGAAGATAAGTGTTCAGGCTTTTCCGTGAGGACTGGCGAGTTGGCTGGGTGGTAAAGGCATTGAGGCCAAACTCGAAGTTCTGAGTTGGATTCCTGGAACGAACACAGTGGAAAGAGAGGACCACTCTTGAAAGCTGTCTTCTACACGGGGATGGTGGTGCCCCCTCCCCACATTGGCATCGTCTAAACTGAGTCTCAGTTTATTCAAAACACGTCTTTTTCTCACCGTAAAAGATTTAAAGACTGTTTTAATTTTAAATGGGGACTGAATTGAACTGATTCAAAGATTCCAAGGACAGAGTTTGTTCTCTTTCTCTGTCTCTCTGTCTCTGTGTCTCTGTCTCTCTGTCTGTCTCTCTCTCTCTCTCTCTCTCTCTCTCTGTACACATATTTTAAAAATACATTTATTTGGGCCAGGCATGGTAGCACACGCCTTTATTCTCAGCACTTGGGAGGCAGAAGCATGCAGATCTCTGTGAGTTTAAGACCTGCCCAGTCTACATAGTGAGACCTTATCTTTAGATTTTTTTTGTTTGCATATTTTTGAGGTGGGGTGGGGTGATGTATGCTGAGTGAGTGTCGTGGTGTGTGTGGAAGTCACAGAACAACTGGTGAGAACCTATTCTTTCCTCCACCACGTGAGTCCTGGAGTCAGGCTTGGCAGCCAGTGCGTCATTAACTAGTTTATCTTCTCTTCTTTATTTGATTTTTTTTTTTTTTTTTGGTTTTTCGAGACAGGGTTTCTCTGTGTAGCTTTACGCCTTTCCTGGAACTCGCTTTGGAGACCAGGCTGGCCTCGAACTCACAGAGATCCGCCTGGCTCTGCCTCCCGAGTGCTGGGATTAAAGGCGTGCGCCACCACCGCCCGGCTTGATTTTTTTTTTTTTTTTTTTTTTTTTTTTTTTTTTTTTTTTGGTTTTTTCGAGACAGGGTTTCTCTGTGTAGCTTTGCGCCTTTCCTGGAACTCACTTGGTAGCCCAGGCTGGCCTCGAACTCACAGAGATCCGCCGGCCTCTGCCTCCCGAGTGCTGGGATTAAAGGCGTGCGCCACCACCGCCCGGCTTGATTTTTTTTTGAGGCAGGCTCTCCTGTGGCCTTGGCTGGAGCTCCTGTGTAGCATGACTTTGAAGTTCTGATCTTTCTGCTTCCACCTCCTCAGGCAGTGACTACAGGCTACATCCCTAGCTGTCCACACTCTTTGAACTAAAATGTATTGTTTTAGGTTACTGCTTGTTAGACGGTCTCAGTGTACAGCCCAAACTAACCCCACATCACCATACTCACTCGGGTGCTGGATCTCAGGTCAGGGCTGCGCCACCACACCTGGCCAGAGCCTGTAATATTGAGTTTAGATGTATCTATCCAGTAGGTCAGCACAGAGCTACACATTGAGCTCGCTCTTCCTCCCCCTGTCCATCAGATACACTTACTGCCTCCTAGCACTTCCAAACAGGAGCAGAGTGGATACTGGTGCCCATCTGACGTGAAGGACTTTTAGTGCTGGGTAGGGAGGGATTCAGACTCCGTCTGTTCCCTTCTCCCGACAAATTCCCATTGAAATAATCAAATGAACGCAGGAGGGGTCCCTATCACACATAGGATCTCTAGAAAGGTATTTCAGAGGAACCAGAACTGCAAGGCCATGAGGAAAGAGCTGAGCACAAAGGAGTCATCCGCCGCCGTATGCGGAAGAGAACTGACTCTGGGGCCGCCAGTCTCCGTCCACCTTGTTCAGAAGTGAGTTCGGAAGGAGAGGGCCAGAGACCTGGCGAGGCTAAATCCCTGCCTCTGTGGCATCTGAAGAGTCTATAGTTGGTGAGTTGTGGGCTCTGTAAACTGGCTTTGCCAGCAGCCTGCCAGCAGTGTGCCAAATAGACTTAGGCATTGTCCAAGCTCATTTCTACTAAGGACAGCTGGGTGGCTGGAGAGGGAGGTGCTGCCTAGGCCAGAAGACAGACAAAAGACAAGCCATAACAAAGGGAAGACACCAAGAAGAGAGATGAACTCAATTCATGTTTTGTCACCTAGCCCAGGCTGGCCTCAAACTAGCCACTTAGCAGAGGATGGCCTCGAACTCCTTACTCTCCTGACTCCAACTCCAATCAATTTATCAATTTTTCCTGAGGGTGTAGCTCAGTGGTAGAGTATACTCAGCATAGGGAAGCCCTGGGTTTGCCCCCCACCCCCCATTATCACTAAGCAAGCAGGAGAGTTCCCATTGTCTTCGAAGCTTGTCAGTTCTGGCTCTTACACTAAAGCTTTGTCTTGCATTTTGATTATGAGGGCGTGTGGAGCCAGCCTGTGGTCCCCTCTGTTTCTGTTGTTGATCTTTATCTATTTAACATATGGTCAGCCCAGTGCGTCAGGTCCTTTCTAATTTCCTCTTTCTCCTCCCCTACCTCTTCTTTCTCCTCCTCTACCTCTTCTTTGTGTAAAGCAGATAAGGACCTTCCCAGCGCAGAGGACCTCCCACGAGAACGTGCTTGTTACCAGGCTGCCCCTCCCTCTCCGGAAGAGAACAAACACACGAAGTGCCTGATGAGGAGCATGATTCCTACTCCATGAGTGTGAAATGCCTAGGATGCTCTACTAACAGCATGCTCTCAGCCCGCACGAACTTAGCCTTGTGTGTTGGCTGCTCCACTGTCCTCAGGCAGGAAAGCGAGGCTGAGAGAAGGAAGCTCCTGTAGGGCAAACAGCCCCCAAAGCACCTGGGCCAAGGGAATAACACAGAAAAAGGAGAGTGTGTCAATGGGCCACACTGGGGAGGAGGAAGGGTCTGTGATGATCCCCAGCCCCTGGACCCTCAGGATCTTCACACGGGTTTAGGTTCAGTAGGGGCAAAGTTGTGTGTGACTAAGCAGTCCTTACTGCAGGCCCCGTCTCCAGTCTTTCCCCCGCCCCCAAACAAGTTCCTCTCGGGTCAGCACCTGAACTAGTTACTTTTCTATTGCTTGATGTTACACCATGACCAAGGTGATTCACAAAAGAAAACACCTAATTGGGTTTACAGCTCCAGAAGGTCAGAGTCCATGATGGCGGAGCCAAGGTGTGGCGGCAGGAACAGCTGAGACCTAAGATCTCAAAGCTTAAGTGGGACACAGAGAGTATATCAGTTTGCTTCATGTACTTTGAACCTTTTTATCTGAAAATAAACATTTATGACTTTTATCATCTTGATAAGTTGACCCCACCCCTCACCCCAGAAATTAAACTCAGGGACTCATGTATGCCAAGCAAGCATTCTACCACTGAGCTATAACCCTGACCCAATAAATTAGTTCTTCTATCATTCAAAAAGATGTCTATCTCTCACTCTCTGCCTGTGAAATGTGTGTTTGATGTTAGTGTAGTCAACTTAGCTTTCTTTCAATGGTGAATAGGTTTGTTTGTCTGTTGTCGTGCTGGTGATGAACCTAGCACCTTGCCCATGCTAGGCAAGTGACCTCTGAACTGAATTATCCCCAGTCCAGGTCATCTCATTTTTATCTTTTAACTTTTTTTTTATTTCAATAAGTTCAGAAGACTGTTACTGTACACAGCAAAAGAAAACAGTTACTTTTATGATTTGTAAAATTAACCTTTGCTGGAGTAAAACTTGATCTGGATATATTTTCAAAGTGTACTGCCTACCTTCTTCATTACCAAATCCTTGATTAGAAGCAACTTCAGAAAGACGTGTCTATTCTCAGTAGTTAGGGGACACAGACTCCTCAATCCATTCCTGTTAGGAAGGTATGGCAGGAGGGAGGCTGCCGATCCCACAGCAACCACAGTGAGGACACAGAGAGCGAGCCGGAAGTGGGGGCTGGACTTCCTCCAGGAAGCTTCCCGCACCTCTCCACAGAGCACCCCCAGCAGGAGACTGAGTGTTTGAATGCACAGGCCGGTGGAGGACATTCCACTTTGAAACCACAGCCAAGGTGTGGAGTACGTAAGGTGAAATTCCATACAGAGGCAAAAGGAATGCTACTTGTTTTACTGCAGGATTATTTGTCCTAAATCCCCTGTAACTTATCGTTCTGCAAAATGTGAAATTGAACTCTGCACTGGGCCTAGTGGTGCATGCCTTTACCCCCCAGCACTCAGGAGGCAGAGGCAGGCAGATCTCTGTAAGTTCGAGGCCAGCCTGGTCTACAGACTGAGTTCCAGGACAGCCAGAGCTATATAGTGAAACTCTGCCTCAAACAAAACAAAACAAAACAAGAACTATGTGAAACCAAAGTAAGAACTTGGGCAAGTAACTTGACTCTGTTTCCTCCTCTATAAAAGAGATATTCATGTATGTCTGTGACCAAAATTCCTGAGAAGACACTTTGCAGGAGGAACTATTTATTTGGTCACAGTTTCAAAGCCTTCAATCCACAGTGGGTGGGGAGGTCATACAGAACAAAAGACAGGAAGTGGTGAGGAGTAGGAACAGGAAGGGGCTAGAGAAGTCCCAAAGGTCACGGCCCTCGTGACCTACTTCCTCTCATCAGGCCTCACTTTCTGTTGTCAATTCAAATTTAAAAAAGTGTGTGTGTGTGTGTGTGTGTGTGTGTGTGTGTGTGTGTGTGTGTGTGTTGCGGGGTGTGCATTCACTGTTGTTGAAGTTTGAAGCTCAGGGGACAACTTGCTGGAGTTGGTTTTTTCCTACCACGGGGATTCTGTGATTGAACTCAAATCATCAAGCTTGACCACAATCTCCTTCCCCCACTGAGTCATCCTCCTGCCCCACCTCCAGCCATCTTTTTTTAACTGAAAGTTTTAAGTCATCCTGACAATTTTTTTGATCCTTTTAGAATACTGAAATGCAAAATTAAAACAGATGTTTACAAATGAATAAAAATTGGACTGTGGGTAATGGTTGAGTGTGGGTTGAAGTTGGTTTCATGGTGGCCAGGTTGGAACTCTGGATCTGCTGTCTACTGTGACTCTGATCCAGGTGTTGGGACCTCACTATGTCCTTTACCTTTTCTGTAGAATGGAGATAGTGATACGTGGAGACTCTTTCTTTCCTCCCTTCCTTCCTTTCATCCTCCCTCCCTCCTTCCTTCTCTCTCTCCCTCCCTCCCTCACTCCCTTCTTTCCTTCCTTCCTTCCTTCCTTCCTTCCTTCCTTCCTTCCTTCCTTCCTTCCTTCCTTCATTTCTTTCTGTAGACAGGGTTTATCTGTGTAGCTCTGGGTGTCCTGGATCTCACTCTATAAACCAGACTGGCCTCAAACTCAGAGATCTGCCTGCCTCTGTCTCCTGAGTGCTGGGATTAAAGGCGTGCACCATCACTGCCCAGCTCACAACAGCTCTTATAAAGGAAAACATTTAACTAGGGCTGGCTTACAGTTCAGAAGTTTAGTCCATTGTCATCATGGCAAGAAGCATGACAGTGTGCAGGCAGGCAGACATGGTCCTGGAGAAGGAGCTGAGAATTCTGTATCTGGATCATCAGGCAGCAGGAAGACAGCTGGGCCTGACTTGAGCATCTGAGACCACAAAGTCCACCCCCTGTGACACACTTCCTCCAACAAAGCCACATCTCCTAATAGTACCACTCCCTATAGGCCTATGGGGGCCATTCATTCAAACCACCATAGTGAGGCAGGAAAATTCAATTCAAGTCCAGACTGATTGACACAGGGTATTTCTGATTCAAAAAATGAAGACAGCCGGGCGGTGGTGGCACACGCCTTTAATCCCAGCACTCCGGAGGCAGAGGCTGGCAGATCTCTGTGAGTTCGAGGCCAGCCTGGGCTACTAAGTGAGTTCCAAGAAAGGCGCAAAGCTACACAGAGAAACCCTGTCTCGAAAAACCAAAAAAAAAAAAAAAAAAATGAAGACCAAAAAATAAAATGAATCAATCAACCAACCAACCAACCAACCAACCAACCAACCAGCCAACCAGCCAACCAAGGAGAGGGCCCTGGATCCCTGGAACTAGAGTTACAGGTGACTGTGAACCACTATGTTGGTGCAGGGACCTAGACCTGGGCCTTCTGCAAGAGCAGTAAGCACTCCCAACCTCTGAGCCATCTCTCTACACCCCTAATGTTAAGTCTAAATTGTATCAACTGTGTGTTGTTAGAAATGCTGTGTCTGAGAATTCCATGAGATAGTTCATTTAAAATGTGTGGAATCCTTGGACAGTCTTTAGGAAATGGACCAGGAATCTTGATTCTTCTTTGTCATTTATCATGTGACAATTCTCCCAGCGGAGGTGAGACACAAAGCAGGAGCTGTCCTGTCTCAGGGGACAACTGTACAGCAGAGCACAGGGTGTTTCCAAGACTCTACATTTTGCTGTTTTTTAATACAAAATCCCGTAGCAGGTCTTTGTACTGCCTGCTCCCAGATAATGACACGGAGACTTATTAATTAGGCTTATTCCCAACTAGGTCTTATAACTTAATTAACCCCTTTATACTAATCTACATTCTACCTCTGCTCAGTACCTCATCAGTGCATCCCACTTCCTCTGTGGCGAATCCAGCTTCTCTTCTTCCCAGAGATCCTATCTCTTCCTGGAAGTCCTGCCCATCCTCTCCTTCCTAGCTATGGGCCGCCGTTCAGTTCTTCATTAACCCAACCAGAAGGTGCCTTGGCAGAGACACATCTTCACAGTGTACAGAAAGATTATCTCACAACAAAATCCCTGTGAATGTATATGCCCAACTCATTTCTAGTGGTACAAATGAGGAAATAGATGACGTCTCTGGCAGTCTAGGATAAAGCAGAGGAAAATAGGAAGGTAGAAAGAAGTGACCAAGTTACATTCACACAGCTGAACTGTAGCCGACCTTCTCACCACACCCCTTCTTTTTCTTTTTCTTTTTCTTTTTCTTTTTCTTTTTCTTTTTCTTTTTCTTTTTCTTTTGTTTTTCGAGACAGAGTTTCACTGTGTAGCTCTGGCTGTCCTGGAACCCCATTTGTAGACCAGGCTGGCCTTGAACTACAGACATCCGCCTGCCTCTGCCTGCATGCGCCACCACCGCCCAGCTCAACCACACCCCTTTCTGAGGGGGCTCGAATGATGACCCAGAGCATTGAACCCAAGAAGGAGAGAAGACTGACTACCAAAGGGTGAAGGGAAAGTATAGAGATTTATTATTACTTAATGCTTCCTTGTCAAAAGGAAAGGCGCACTAAAGAGAGAGCCGATCTTACCACCTCTGTGCCTTAGCGTTCTGACACCTGGGCCAGCGGATGGCTCAGAGATTGAGCACTTGCTCTTCCAGGGGACCTGAGTCCACTCAGCACCCATGTCAGGTTGCTTACAGCTCCAGGGGACCCAATGCCCTCTTCTGGCCACTGTGTACTCATCATATACATGTGGCGCACATACAAGCACACACATCATATTTTAAAATATTAAAAAAGAATTCTGTAGAGAAACTCTGTCTTGAAAAACCAAAAAAAAGAAAAAATTCTGAATCATATATTAATTTATAGAGATAATATATTCTGTGCTGATGCAAAATATAGTCACAGCTCTTACCACAAAGACAATAAAAGATTGAGAGGATTTTTTGTGTGTGTGTGTGTTGTTTTGTCTTTGGTGTTTGTTATTTTAGATAGGGTCTTGGCCCAAACTGGCCTAGATTCACAATGTAACCCAGGCTAGCCTGAAACTCTTGGATATTCTGCCTCAGCCTTTCAAGTACTGGAATTATAGATGTGAGCCACCAGGCCTGATTATACTATACTGTTTATAGAGAATAATGAGAAAATAAAAAAATTTAAGAAAAAACAAACATATACAGACAAAAAATATAAGAATATGTACTTTAAATTAGTGTGGAGCACGGGGGAGGGTGTATATCTCAGTACCATGTCACAGCACGTGGGCAGAGGACAGAGCACAATTCTGGAGTCGGTTCTCTCCTTTCACTTTTACGTGGCTTCCAGGAATTGACCTATTGACCTTAGGTAGTCATGTTTGAGTGGCAAGGGTCTTTACCCACTTAGCCATCTTGCCAAAGAATATGATTTTTTTGATCTGTGGTCAGGTGAATCCATGGATGTGGAATCTGTAGATACAGTAGGCTGACTATATTTAATGTTCTAAAGAATGTAAAATCTATCTCATTAATTTAATAAACATCATTTACAAATATAAACATCAAGATTTTAAGTGAATACTGCCAGCAGCCCTTAGCTGTGTCGGAGGGGCAGCGGGCGGCAATTGAAGTTCAGGTGTCAGCCCACCAGAAGGAACTCTCTGATGGGCGTGTCTTGTTTAAGCAAGGCTTGTGAGGATACAGACTCCAGAATGCGTTTTGCTTCTGTTGTGACTCTGCATGCTTGCTGCTACAGTGTATACGGTATGGGGGGTCCCCCACTACCTGTATTATAGTGTGTCTATCTCATGATTACATCTCCATCTACTGGGCATTCAATTCTGTGGATTGTCAGAAAGGTGATTTCTCCTTAAGCTGTCTCTTTCAAATTCATGGCCTATTTCCCAATAACTGTTATTACATACATACATGAATGGCCTATCTACTGACACAGAGTTTTGATGAATATAATAATACTAGGATATGTTTCATAACTAAGGCCTATTGTTCCACAAGGACTGTGAGACACTTAGGACCTGCTTTAGATCACAGCTCAGGTTGACATAGGAAAACAGTTGGATTTCCCAAGCTGCCAAGATAGCTGTATACTATTAGCTGATATAGAGCTTCAAAAGAGCTTTAGATTAGACCAGGTGCCTTGCTAATGGTTTTTTAGATAAATGTTTCCAATTTTTAATTCACAAGGACAGCTGTACTGTCTAGCTAGGCTGTAAATACTAAGACAGCCCAGTTATTGCTAGCTGGCTAATAAATAAGTCCTTGTACCTATTCCTGATCTCAATTTGTGAAAATAAATTCTGACTAGTCAAGGCTACAGAAAAAAAAATGGACTCTATACCCCCAAATGAGGACTGCAGGTGTTCTTGGATAATTAGAACTCATATTGCCTGAAAAAGTTAGTCGGGATATATAAACTGTAAAAAGACATGACAGGACAGAGCAATGTAGGGGAGCAACGAGAAATAATAAAGAAGTGAAACCATCAAGAGAGAGTGTGTCAGATTACTTTTCCCTAACCCCCTCAGATAACAAAGTCTTAGTTTGCACTACACTGTGGACTTTCCCTTTGAGCCCTGTCTGCAGCCAGGAAGCTGGTTCTTCAAGGGTTGTGACAAAATACTGCAAATTAAATCAGCTGTGTATTAACGGAATAATTCATCATGACCAAATAAAAACTGAGGTATAAAGATGAAATAATAACAAGAAATATGTTCATATATATGTTCCTTGGATCCCACCTGGTGGAAAAAGAGAACCAACTCCCACAAGCTGTCCCCTGTGAGACATGGCACACTTGCACCCACACACAAGTTAAGTGTAAAAATTACATTTACAATTTATAAAATTAAGGACTTGGAGCAAAATATAATATGAGAGGATTCTTCTGATCTTCCTGCCTTCGCCTCCCAGGTACTGTAATTGGGATTGGATTTTTTGAAATAGGAGAGAGACCTGAGGAATGAAGTGAGGCTGTGGAACAAGAGGAGTCTATTGCTTGTCTGGAGATAGAGGAGCATACAGCAAAGCCAGAATGGTCTCTTCCTTCATGGAAAAAAAAAGTGTTTTCCCATCAAGACTCTGGTAAGTAGAAACTGCAGAGATAAACAAAACCAGGTTGTGTACTGAAGTGTCGTTTGTGGCCAAAGTAACAGCCCTTTGCCATTTACCTTACCTACACTGCAAAGCTTGGCTTGGCTTCGGCAGCAGTACAGCCCCTTGACTAAGCCGATTACAGCCTTGCTCCCCTTGGCCAGTAACTAGTCTAGTGTGGGAGTTTGACCCCCGTCTTTGCCATAGAGAAACAGTCGATGGATGTGGAAAATTTTCTGATAAATAGTTCTTATCCATTAAAGCCATAGGTGATAAAAGGGAAGTCACTGTGGCTCATGTCACCTTTCTTCATGTTTTGAAGACTGAAGGTCTGTGGACATGGCTGCATCACCCACGATATAGATCTTTCTCTCAGCCAACCTGTCTTCCTCCTGCAAGCCTTTCTCCCACATTCTCAAGCACTCCTTGCTTGAGTAAACTCCGGGGCATAGGAATCTCTCCCTCAGCTTAGTTCTCTGCCTGCAGATCTCAAGATCTCTGCTGGGGCAGGGGGAGGGGAGGGGCTTCCGGCAAGAGCTGCACTTGCTTGGGTGCTGGGAAGTCATTATGATCTGTGCACAAGGCAACTGGGATGTCCACTTTAGTTAGCATCAGGGCCTTTAAGGACATTATCCCCCAAGCTAACCTGTTTCTATCACCATTTTGGGGATTCTTGTGATGATACCCCCAGAGCAGGACCAACTTTAGATCTCTCCATTCATACATTCCCTCACCAAACCTAACCCCTGACGTCCTTCCCAGGCTACAGCATTCCTGCCTTCCTAATAAAAATCCCAGTCAGTCCTGGCTCTGGATCTGTCCTCATGAGGGAAGACCTCAGTGGTAAGCTGCATTAATCAAGGTACCCGTCGACCCTCCCCATGACACACACAGCACCACAGGAATACTTTACATCCCCACCCCAAATTTTTGCTCAGGAGGAGCCACGTGACTTGCTCTGGCCACCGAAATGTAGGCAGAAATGACTGGCACTTGTGAGTAGAGACTCAGAGGCAGGCCGGGGCTGTCTCTGCTCCTTCTGTGAGGACACGGGGAAGGGACCTGGAGTGAAGATGTGTGAGAAGAACCACGGCTGCTGCAGTGGATGAGTGACACAAACCTGACTGGCTTCCATGCACTCAGCCTGAGTAATCAGTTAATAATTTAGTAAGTTAATCCAGTCCTCATCGGGAGCCGCTCCAGACCCACACTCCAGAATCATCTACCCCCAAATGTACCCTGGAGCTGGAACATGAGGCCAAAGGAACAGACCTGCCTGGTTCTGTCTTGGCAGGCCTGAAGCTGGAGTCTGCACCTGATTCTGCCACTGCCTGCCCTCTGGCTGTGCCTGGGTGTTCAGTACAGCTGTTTTACTCTCCCAGAGGCCTTGGCTTAGGATGATGCCATCCAGAACCTCTCACCATCCAGTAAAGACACAACTCACTTGAGGGTGAGAAACAGTTTCAATCTGAATGTCCACATTACCCGGAAATACACATGATCATATAAAATGACTTTTATTAAAATAGAAAAGCTTTCTAGTGTATTGCTGTAAACTATATATAGAATACATATATAGCATATTGTGGTAGACGATATGTAGAATGTATATACAGTATAGTCTAGTATGCTGACATGTAGACAGAAATTGGCAATTCCAACAGAGGCCACATTAACATCAGCACGGAGACTCTCTGAAAGCTTTAAGTGCCCACTTTTCAACAACATTTTGGTATAATAAGCATATTGCTATATTTCAGAGAGTACATGTAACACTGAAAAATACTTCATGTAAAATCTAAGTTCAGGTGCATACAAACAAGAAGTATTACATTAATAGCTTATTTCAAACTGTGAAACATTCAAAGTATCCAATTTCTTAGACAACATGCAAACATTTTAATACTTAGCCTGACATTTTAAATATATAAACCACATTCTTTATAATTCTATATAAAAAGAAAGACAGACACTTATCCATACTGTGCACATCACAAAAAGCAAATGTGTCTTCATGAACGGAAAGTATGGGGCTAACACATATGATTGTCATTTTACAAATATGGCTATTCACCTTCTTCACAATAAAATTAAAAAAATCATGTACTATTTACATGAACTACTAATTATCTTATTTTTTGGCAATTATATAGTAGCAGCAACTGGTTTAAATCTGATATTTAAACTCTGAACTTGGTGAGTCCTGATGAGTGTATCTGGCTAATAAACTGCGTGACACAAGATGCTGGGATGCAGGGGACTGCCCCCATTCCCAGGCACAAACCGGCAGGACTGAGAGGACCACTCGCAAGACAAGTGCATGAGTGTCACTTGGTCAGCTGGGCCTTTGCTAAGCACATTGGAGCCCTGTCTCAAATGTCTATGGAGTCAGCCTGTGATCATTTCGAAGAAGCTTTCTCTCCTTCCACGTCGTCCATCACAGCAGTGGCTCTGCACTGAGCCCTCAGCTTCCAGACACAGGAACAAGACACTGGCAACCTCAACACTTAGAGGAACTCGGAAGATATTAGGACACGGACCCGACAGCAAAGGGGCCTCCTTCTATAAAGTGACCGTCTCATAGGTCAGTGACGGTAAATTCGCTTTGGAGAAGGGGCCTTCTCTACTGAGCAAAATGTAAACTGTGGCCCCGTGGCCTACCAGCAAGAGATCTCCACTACACTGGGAGAGCCTAGTTTATCATTTTAAAATCAAGGCAAAACCCCCTAATATTGGCAGATTAAAAAAATACTGTGTGGTGCTCAGAGGTGACACACGCTTTTGCTCGGCCACCAGCTAGCAGTCCTGAACGTCTTTCACAAGGTCGGACAGCCGAGTCATGGGATACTTTGCGGTTTCTGTGAACACTCAGAGACGAGTCCAGAGCAAGTGTGCGGCGAGGCCCAGGCTGAAGAGGAGCAGGGATTGGCAGGGAGGCCTGGCCCCATCAGCAGAGGATGGGAGGCTTCTGGAGACTTGCACCTGGGAAATGATGAGGGCAGAGAGAGGGACATGGGATGCCAGAGTGGGGCTGTCCGAGTTGATGAGAGACTCAATTTTCTCTGCTTCCTTATTGCAGGCTTCAATCTGCAAGGGAAAGATCCTTTCAATAGAAAATCTCAGAACCTTGAGACGCTCCAGTCAAGCAAATTCCAGGCACATGTCCCAGGCGGAATGGCCACAGAGGCAGCTTACTTCCCTCTGCCCTTCCTGTATAGTCAGTTACAGTTACAGGTCTTATTCCGCACACAGAAGAGCATTAATGGAAAGCAGAAACTCCACGTCAACTACCCTAGTCAGTCAACCATTTTTGGTTTCGCACAATACCATACACCATACACTGCCTATCTCCCTAGAGACAGTGATCACAGTCAGTTAGACAGTCATAGGGAATGCTTTTACTTCTGCTCTAAGGTGAGGATGGAAACAGGTTTGGAACGAGGCAGCTGGAACTGCTTCTGTTCACCCCTTCCACGAGTCCTCACTACTTTCTTGTGAAACTTGGGCCCAGAGTGAGGTTCCAGGAACTCCTGATCTGCGAGGAAGAAAGACTTAGGGTCTTGAGACTGACCCTGAAGGGTCCTCCTCCAGTGAGACCGGAGGCTTCGGCTCGGTCACTGCCTTGCCCCTGCCAGTGTCTGGCTCCTCATCTGCACAATGGCGGGCTGGACTTAGTGTGCCCAGCCTCAGCCCCCCAGAACAGACTCTTTCCTCCTGCCCTTTCCAACTTCAAAAGTGGTCCTGTTTCCTCTCCCTTCCGTCCTTTCCCACCCCCACTCTAAGTCCATCAAACTCTAAAGGGTGAGATGGCTGCATAGTGAGTGTGTGCCGGACCCCACCTGCAAAGCTTTTGGGTGATGGTCAACAGGAATAATGAGGATCACAATTTCCGATTCGATGCTCAGGTATCCAAACACATCACACTGTGGGACAGACACGTGCATGCGGACCTTCTGCAGGATCTCCAGAACTGTCACCGGCTTCTTGTTCGTCACCTAGGAGACATTTCCAGGGACTGAAGGGGACCCCTCCTGCTGCCCAGGTCACTCTGCTTCAGCTGCAGCTCACTGACCGGTGCTCAGCACCAGGTCTGGCTCTGCCGCTCAAATCCTGTCGCCCAGGGTCCAGTGCAATGGGGTTGGGCCATCCGTAGAGGTTTGCAGCCAAATTAACCCCACCAGAGTACTTGGGTTTGAGCAGGGTCTTGCTACAGAGACCAGGCTAGCTTTTTCTTTCTATTTATCTATCTATTTATTTGTTTGTCTGTCTGTCTATCATCTATCTATCTATCTATCTATCTATCTATCTATCTATTTTGATTTTTCAAGACAGGGTTTCTCTGTGTAGCTTTGGAGCCTGTCCTGGAACTCGCTCTGTAGACCAGGCTGGCCTCAAACTCAGATCTGCCTGGCTCTGCCTCCTGAGTGCTGGGATTAAAGGTGTGCTACCATCACCTGGCTCAGGCTAGCTTAAACTCTGACCCTCTTGCCTCAGCCTTGCTAGCTCCATGGTAATCCTGTACGAGCATACCCAGTTCAGAAGTGCTGTTTATTTATTTAAGTTCTTTCTGTGTTTGAAAATAGGGTCCAAATCAAGGATGGCCTTGAACTCTCTATGTATATGAAGATAACCTTGAAACTGCTCGTCCTCCTGCCTCTACCTCCAAGAGCTAGGATATAGGCCTGCATGCTCCACCTATCTACTTATGTAGTGTGTGTGTGTGTTATGCACAAGCCAGAGGTCAATCCTAGATGTCATTCCTCAAGAGCTATTTTTACCTCCTTTTTAAAAAGTATTTATGCCAGTGGTGGTGGTGCACACCTTTGATCCCAGCACTCAGGAGGCAGAGGCAATTGGATCTACATGAGTTCCAGAACAGCCAGGGCTACACAGATAAACTGTCTCAAAAATTGTTTTTAATTATATGTACATATATCTTGTATGTATACATGTACATGTGTACAGGTACCAGGGAGGCTGGAGTTAAAGGTGTTGTAAGCTGCCTGAGGTGCTGGGAACCGAATTTGAGTCTTTTGAAAGAGTAATAAGTGCGAGAGCACTTAACCACTGAGCCATCTCACCTAGTTTTTCTAAGACAAGGTCTTTCATTGGCCAGGAGCTTGCCAAGGACCTGAGTCTGAATCACAGAACTCACGTAAAAGTGTAAAAATTCTGCAAGTGGTGGGACATACTTTCGATCTCCACTGAGGAGGCAGAACTAGGAAGACCCCTGGGGCTTGCCTGCCAGGCAGTCGGCTGAATAAGAGAGATCCAGGTTGCGTGAGAGCTCCTGTCTCTAAACACAAGGCGGAAGTGACGGAGGAAAGCATCCAGCCGAGCTCTCTCCAGCCCCAGAAGCACTTCTCAAAAAGCAACTGCTCTGAACTGGAGGGCACAGGGAAGAGAAGTCCTGGGGAAACAGGTGTCTAAACAGACAGGACGGACTCTCTAGGTAGTGGCAAGTTCATCCCTAGAGTCCTGGCTCCCCAAAAGGGAGCAGTGGGGAAAGGGAAAGGGAGGACGGACGGGGAGACAGCTCCCCAGGGGGATGGATGAGGATGGGTGCAGAGACCATCTGGATTTCTACTATGGCTGGTCACCTGGCCCTGAGCATGCAAGGTGGATTCCTAAGAAAGGGCCTGCAGGGAGGAGCACAGGTCAGGGGTCAGCCACCCTGGGGGTCAACCCTTGCTCTACTGATTATGAACTGTACGGCCTTGATGGAGTCTAGGGGCCAGGTTCTTTATACACAGGGACAATACATTTTGCTCTCCAGGATTCCTGAGAAGTTTAGCAAGGTGCTTTCAACAGTACCTAGCATACGAAGCAAATTACCTTAGCAATAGTGTCCAGCTTTTCTTTGTCAAATAAAACCCGTAACATCCCAGCACACAATGGGCAACAAGCACCTGGAACAGAAACCATTTTTGTGAGTTCGGAATTAAAACAAGAAGAATCCAAAATGACTGGCGAAGTGGCCAGCTTCACTACGGCCATCACCTGTCCTTACTGATGATTCTAACTCCAGCTGTGCTCGATGACCAACCCAGGATCCTAACATCTGTGTTTATGGAAGTCATTCTTCCATCCCGACACCCTCCTCTGGTGATGCTCAGCGTGAGGAGGCTGTGGAGTCACGGCACGCCAACTGCCCACTTCTTATCTCATGCTCTGATCCTGCCCAGCAGCTTGTGCTGGCCTCTGTTTTTCTGTCTGCACAGGGAGCTTTGGATGTTCTGAGTGCTTGCTTCTCACGTGATTTCCAAACTACCCTAATCTATTTAAACACCATACATAGCAAGGGATGCGACAGTCAAATCGTATGCCACATTTAACAGAGTTCATCACCCAGTTCACCAGCAGCCTTTCCACCAGGCCCTCACCAGCTCTTCACTCGGCTTCACCAGGCAGTTTTGACTTGACAGTTTGGTCTGCAGGGAACCTATGTCCCCTCCCTTGGAGTGTGGTCTCCAGGAGGGAAGAGGCTTCATTTTGTTCACTGCTGGGTCCCTGGTGCTTAGAAGAATGTTCTGACACAGTGGAGGATCAGTGATCCTTGGTGAGCTACAGATGGAGACTCGGAAGGCCCAGGGTAGCCTGGAGGAGCAGGCTTGGAATGAAAGCTCTTCCTCTGCCTGTCTCACTGATGAGCGTGAGTGTAACCCACACGACCACAAACACTGATGCTTACAGCTGTCTGTGTGAACAAAGCCTTCTGGCTACACAACTAAGTCAACTCTCCCTGCTTCTCTCAGTTAAAAATGTTTGTGTTCATCAAAATACTTCAACTATCCATTCAACTACTAATTAATTGTTCAGATACTTTAAAATAAGTAAGTATATGCATTTAATCCAGCAATCCTAATTTTTTAAATTTAAATACTACTTTACTTGCTTATTTATTGATGCCTGATGGAAAATTGTGATTGAAAAAAGTTGACATGGTATTGTTTTTCTTTCTTTCTTTCTTTCCTTTTTTTTTTTTTTTTTTTTTTTTTTTTTAAAGACAGGGTTTCTCTGTGTTACAGCTCTGGCTATCCTGGTACTCACTTTGTAGACTAGGCTGGCCTTGAACACAGGTCTGCCTGCCTCTGCCTTCCGAGTGCTGGGATTAAAGGCATGTACCACCACCGCCCGGCTTTGCTTATCTTTTTAATTTTAAAATTAGATCTGTTCATTTTATTTTGTGAGTGTTTTGCCTGTATGCATGTATGTGCACAATGTGCGCACCTGGTGCCAGAGGAGGTCAGAAGAAGACACAGGATCCCCTAGAACTGGAGTTACAGATGGCTGTGAGCCACTGTACTGGCACTAGGAATTGAACCCAGGTCCCTCTGAGGCAGCTCTCTAGCCACTGCCATGCTCTTTGGAAGTCAGCAGAGTAAACGCTAAGGCAAGCCACAGCTTTGAGTTAGCTCAGAATAACTGCATGTGGGTCTCTTGAACTTTCTACTTTTTTTGGCTAGAATCTTATACTGTATCCCAGGGTGCCTGTATCCCAGGCAATCTTCCTGTCTCAGCCCTGAGTGCTGGGATCACACTGTTTCAGGGTCTCTCTTCTCAAGGGCTCGTGTTCCGCCCCACCCCTGCCTACCCCACAGACCTCCAGCTTACCGGGTGGAATGATGGGCTTGCAGCCGAGAGCCGAGAGGGAAGGGCACTTCACAGCAGCACACTCGGCCGCCGCCGCCCCGGCACTGGGTTCAGAGAGGACCCCGACAGCCTGGCAGGGCCCATGGTAGTCGACTGCCACCCGATCCGAGTAGGCAGCACACACACTGCTGTACGTCTCACCATTGTGCCCACAGACAGGCTCTCTGGCTCTGCAGAAGGGCTGAGGACAAACAAACACCTTTTAGCCTGCAAACTTCTATGGTATGTCTTTTTAATGTGAGCACAGAGCTCATCTCCCTGTTTTGAGGAAGTGAAAAGACACAGGTGTAAGTTGTGGGGATCTTTCAAAGCCCTTGCGGTGGACTAGTAATGGGCTGTCGTCTCGAGTGGAAAAGCCTTTGAAACGTGGGTGCTCATTGTGAAACAGATACAAGATAAAAATGTCCCCTTGGTACTCCTTCACCCAGACTTCTCTCAGTAGTCACGAAGGTCTGAATAAAAAGATCGCTCTTCATGAAAAAGTGGAGACCTTACCATTTCATGCTGGGTGGGGGAAAAGGGGAGCTGGGCAGAGAGATGAGCGAGCGGAGCAGACCTACTCTGTACTATTAGGCAGTTAGGAGTATACCTGGGAAACACCCTAGCTGGGAAGAGCGAGCAAGGACGGAGAGAAGGGGGAGGTTAGAGCAGATGGTGTCCCTGTAGGTGGGACACCAGCTCCAAGAGAAAACAGTAGCCAGACCAGCTGAAGGGACCATCCCCACCATGGACAGAGCATGCCAATGCTGGTGGCCTGCAGGCAGGTGATGCTGGACCCAAAGATGGGAATCCCCCAGCAGAGGTCAGCACAGGATCATGGAGGCCGGTGGGACGCTCCAAGGAGGCTGTCCATAAGGTCAGAAGCCTAAAAGACTGAGGCAGGCCTATGTAAAAGAGTCTTAGAGATTTTCATCTCCCTTCAACACAGTGGGCGGTGAAGGGGGAGGGGGAGGGGGAGGGGGAGACAAGTGGTGAGGCCGCTTTTCTTCCTGATTGTTTTCTAGGGCAGCCCACAGAACTGTGGACAGTGAATGGTGGTGAGCACACCGGCTGGGAAGCTTGAAGTCTTTTCCTAGGAGTGACTTGAGGCCAGGGTCCACGTGCTTTTGCACAGCACTCCGGTGTCAGCAGAGGACTTGTCTGCTTGTCTGGAGAAGATCAGAAGCTGACTTGACCCCCTTTGGTCTGGCAGCCAAGCACATACCTGGCAGGGGCCTCGGTAAGACAGGCTTTTTCCTCTTTGGTACAAAGTGCAGAGATTGCTGTGCTCCACGTGCTCTGTGTCACACACAGGGTCGCGGACCTGCTCACAGGCGAGCTGTCGGTGCACACACTCATACTGGCTACATCCAAATTTATCAAAGGTCGTCAGGCAAACCTGTGGTTTTGGCACACATCTGAAAAATAATGAAAGCCAGCAGGTGAACCAGAAGCATGGAGGGACTGTGGTGGGGGCAGCAAAGCCCTGGATGTGGGTGGCCCTGAAAAGCAGGAGAGAGACAGGGTTAATGGAGCCTAGGAAAAGGAGGACAGTGAGAACAGAAAATGGCAGACACGCTCCTCAGGGGGAATGAATGGCTGAGTGGTGAGCCCAGGCGACACATGGAAAAGGGTGTTCTAACTGGAGCCTGGTAGGGAAGGGGAGACAAGCAGGCTAGGCTGAGGGAACAGCCACAAACACGAGGTGGGTTCCAGGACGTGCAGCGGGGGAGGGGTGGCAAACAGAGGGGAAAGACCGAGGACTCATGCATGGAGTACAAGTGCCCGATGTGAGACCAACAGTGAGTGGAGTCCAACACTAAGGTCACAGTCAATAACAACGGATCACTTCCAGATGTTTCATTTATCAAGGCAAAGTCTCACTTAAACAGCCCTCCTGGCCTGAAACTTAATATACAGACCAGGCTGGCCTTGAACTCACAAAGATCTGCCTGCCTCCTGAATGTGGGATTAAAGGTGTAGGACAGCCAGGAGGTGGTGTTGCATGCCTTTAATCCCAGTACTCGGGAGGCAGAGGCAGGCCAATCTCTGTGAGTTCAAGGCCAGCCTGGTCTACAGAGTGAGTTCCAGGACAGGCTCTAAAGCTACACAGAGAAACTCTGTCTTGAAAAACAACAATAAAAAAAAGGTGTAGGACACCATGCCTGGCTAGGTACTTAATTTTTAGCTTGATTAACCGGAGTCTATCTTAAGCAAGCTTCACTTTTTATAATAAAAAATTCAAGTTCCTGTGCCTACTAGATGGGAGCATTGATGTAGGGGGCTTATGGAATATGAGGATGCCACAGAAGCAAGTCCTTTCTAGCAACGACACCTCACAAGGAAGGAATGAGAACCAAGGGTATTGGAGAAAACTTGGTAATCTAGGGAGAAAAAAACTGATCAAGTTGAGTAAATAGAAATGGGAGGGTTGGACTGATGGGGTGCTCAGGGGGCAAAAGCATATGCTGCACAAGCCTGATGGCCTGAGTTTGATCCCAGAGCCCACAAAAGAGCCAGCACACACCTGTAGTCCTCCTACAGACAGACAGATGGAGGTGTGTCAGCACACACCTGTAGTCCTCCTATAGACAGACAGATGGAGGTGTGTCAGCACACACCTGCAGTCCAGCCCCCACAGACAGATGGGAGGCAGAGACAGGAGGCTTTCCCAGAGCACCTGAAGTTCACAACACAGTGGCAGAAGCAATGAGAGAGATCTTGCTTCAAACAAGATAGAACAAAAAAACCAACTCCTGAAAGTCGTCCTGTGGCATGCGTGCCTATACTCACAAGCACACATATATACACATATCATATACATATACGATACACACACACACACACACACACACACACACACACACACACACACACACGCAAGAATTTTCTTAAGCAAAGGAAATAAGAGGATCACAGGGAAAAGCTGACACTCTGGAGGGCAAATTTAAGTAAAATGATCAAAGTAGTGATAGTCTTGTTTCTTATTATATCCTAATATTTAGAAAAATGTCTGGTATATCAGTAGATATTTGAGGGAATAGAACCTTTTCTTAAAGAAACAAAAAACCAAAAACCAAAAAAATCCAAAATCCAAAATTACTGCTTTGAACAGATAACACAAACCCATGGATAACATGAAAATGTGCAAGAGAAAATGAAAAGGTAATGGCATATTGTGCAGGTAAGTCTCCTCCTCCCACACCTCATGTCCCAGCACCGCCCGTCCCTTTTCCTGGAGGCAGCCATTTTGACCTATGCCTCCCTTATTCTTCTAGAGAGATTTCACCAAGGTAAGAACCTTCGCAGGTACTGGTCCAAAGGGAGGGGACTTTTTCCTTTTTTTTTTTTTTGGTGCTGGGATTTGAACCTAACTCGTGTTAGGCAAGGACCCTACCACTGAGCTACATGCTCAGCTCAGGTTTGTGCATTGAAAACTGGGCAGTGGTGGTGCACGCCTTTGATTACAGCACTTGGGAGGCAGAGGCAGGTGGATCTCTGTGAGTTCGAGGCCAGCCTGGGCTACAGAGTGAGTTCGAGGACAGGCGCAAAGCTACACAGAGAAACCCTGTCTCGAAACGCTCCCCCCCCCCCAAAAAAAAAGGAAGAAGAAAAGAAAACTGTCTCAGAGGCTGAAGAGCTGGCTCAGTGATTGAGAGACATCTCTTCAGAGGAGCCTGGTTCAGTCCCAGCACCCCACATGGCAGCTCACAACTGCCTGGAACTCCAGTTCCTGATCTGATACCCTCCTCTGGCACCTGAGGGCACTGTATGCACATGGTACATAGACATTCATGTAGGCAAAACACTCACCCACATAAAATTTTCAAATAACAACAAAACAGCTTTGGGCCGAATTGCCCCCCAGAGAGGATGTGCTAACCCTCTTCCAGCCCCTTGTATGTGACAGCATCTGTTTCCTAAATTTATGTTAGCAACTTTTGGTCTTTGCCAATCCAGTAGATGCAAAGTGGCACACAATTCCAGTTTTAATTTAATTTACATTTCTGGCAATATGAGGAAGATTAAAAGTTGGTGCTAACTGGCTGTATGCTCATAGAATTCACTTAGTCTTCCCTAGATTATGTAGCTAGCTTGTATTCTTTGGTCTCCCTGGCAGCTGGCTGAGGCCAAGCAACTGAGCTCTAGACAGTGGGATGGATGTGGCTGGCAGCAATCATGATGAGGGCGCCTCTTCAGGTGGCTCAGGAAGGCTTCCCAAGAACACCCTCCACCACCTCCCTCCTCGTATCTGCTAGCCAGAAACAGGGTATATAAAGCTTTACGGAGTTGCAGAGATGGCCGTCACTATCAGAGGATCCCAAGTCTCTAAGGAATGGCTACTGGGGGCAACCTGCTGAACACCCCAACGGACTTCATTTCACCTTCTACTATATGAAAGAACTGAATTTCGGTGGTTTGCATACAATAGCTATAACTTAAACTTTAATAAAGTTTACTTAATTAAACTTTATTTAATTTACTTAAACTTTAATAAAGAAACACATTCCCATCCCCAGTTTGAAACCAGGAAGAAAAAAAAAGAAAGAAAGAAAGAAACACATTTCCCCTGTCTTAGGGTTTCTACTGCTGTTAAGAGACACCATGACCATGACATCTCTTACAAAGGAAAACATTCAAAAAAATAATAAAGGAAAACATTCCACTGGGGCAGGCTTACAGTTCAGAGGTTTAGTCCATTATCATCATGGTGGGACATGGCAGCATGCAGGCAGGTGACAGAGAAGGAGCTGAGAGTTCTACATCTTGATCGCAAGCAGTAGAGAGGGAACTGTGAACTGGGTGTAGCTTGAGCATAGATGAGACCTCAAAGCCTACCCCTGCAGTGACACACGTCCTCCAACAAGGCCACACCTACTCCAACAAGGCCACACCTCCTAACAGTGCCACTCCCTATGGGCCAAACATTCAAACGCATGAGTCTATGGGACCATTCCTATTCAAACCACCAAGCCCTAAATGTTCAAGAACCACTTCTATCTTTTTCCAGGTTTATTTCCTTGACCCATTTTTTCCTATGAAGCTGTTATTGCTCACCAGTTTCACAGTAAGATGATATTCTTCACACTGATTTGTCAGGGCTTTCTCTGTGATATTCTTCCCAATTTGTCATTTGTTACCACGCCCTCCCCCCCAAAATGTGGTTTTCATGTAGCTGAATTTTTCAAATTTTTCTTTTTTTTTTTTTTTGGTTTTTTTTTTTTGAGACAGGGTTTCTCTGTGTAGCTTTGCGCCTTTCCTGGATCTCACTCTGTAGCCCAGGCTGGCCTCGAACTCACAGAGATCCGACTGGCTCTGCCTCCCGAGTGCTGGGATTAAAGGCATGCGCCACCACCGCCCGGCTCAAATTTTTCTTTTATATTGGCAATCTATCCAGAAAGGCCTCTCTACTTTGGAGATGTAGCAAGACCACTTTATTCAGGATATCAGCTGGTAAACTCTGGATTTTGTTTCTGTTGTCTGGGTGTGATGCTGGCTTTACTGCCAACCTGACACAATCAGGAATCCCCCGGAAGAGGAATGACCTAGATCATGCTGGCCTGTGGTCATGTCTGCGGAGACTGTCGTAACTGTTGTTACGGTGGAAAGGCCAGCCCCGAGTGTGGGCAGCACCATGTCACCGCCTGAGCAATGTATGGAGCTAAGGAGCAGCAAGCGGGCAGTGCAGATGGTTATTCCTTTCGCTCTGGCCTGCCCGCTTTCCCTGCAGGAACGGACTGTAACCTGGAACTCTGAGCCAAATGAACCCTTTTCTTCTCAGTCTCTTTTGTGTTCAGGGTGCTTCATCACAGCAACAGCAGTGAAACCAGAACACGGACCTTCAACAGACATGTGGCTGACTCTTGGCCACTTCACTAATCAGCAAATCTCCCCTTACACTGTGCCAGTTTTCAAGACGAAGAAACAATTTCCTGCACAAACGCCTTCATCAGGAGCGAGCTGTGACTCTGGGACACGGCTTGCTCAAGTCTCAGAGGTGAACACTCCAGGTCCAGCCACACTTGCTTGGGGACCACCACATGCACTGCGGCATCATCAAGGCCAGGTCACTGTCATCTGGCTTGGTGAGACTACAGAGGAGGGAGTCCAGATCTTATCAAGTAACACTAAAGCTGCACTTGGTGAGATTTCTCATGTCTAATTCCTACAATGACTGCTCGAGTAGAAGAGGCCATGACGCTAATAAGAATGCATCCACGTCTCTCAGCTCTCTTGCTACCTGCCGTACCTTACTCTGTTTCAGCATTATAGAAGCCCTGCAGCTCCCAGCATACATTTCTGTTGCCATCTGCCGTCACCACACCAGCTTTCCTTCCTAGCCCCCACCCCTGCTGGTCCCAGATCCAGCTGAGTGTCATGTCCAGCACCTCTGAGGCCCTTCCCTCCCCAGCTGCATCAATTGCTCTCGATCCGCACTCCTAATCGCGCAGCCAGGGAGCTCTATGCAACTCTTTCTCTCCGGACTCCACACTAGTCAGGACAGAGATAGAGTTTTCTTGAGACATCTCAGCACGCAGCACAGTATGACCATGAACCAGAATCCTCCAGCTTCAGTGCCCCAAGTGCTGGGATTACAGACATGCGCCAGACTACTGCATCCACCTTTGTATTCTCATCCTGTGGTGCAGGCCAGCAGAGACTTTATAAGCACTAGTCTTTGGCTGAATAAATAAGTAGCACTGAACTTACCTTTGGCTTTTTGGGCAGAGGTTAGGATTGCAGGGATCTTTGGAGACACAAGGTCCAAACTCAAACTGATGGTCTTGGAGACCCACACAGCGGGCAATGCAGGCACTGGGGTAGGTGCGTCCATTCTGTGCACACACAGGGACAAACTGATCTGCACAGTTACAGGGCAGACCTGAAGGGAGGAAACAGCCTCAAATGAAAACATACATTCCCTTCCATGTCCTGATGAAGACAAACCACTAACAAATCATGTTAAAATCATGTTAAAATGGAACTGTATAGTAACTAAGGAAAAGACAAAAACAAAAACAATACAAACCACAATCCCTGACATGGATTTTTATTTTATTTATTTATATATTTTAAAGACAGGGTCTTACCATGTAGCCTTGGCTGACCTGGAACTTGCTATGTAGACCAGACTGGCCTTGAACCCAGACATCCACCTGCCCCTGCCTTCCCAGTGCTGGGGTCTAAGGTGTATGCCACCATGTCTGGTTCCGGATAGAGATTTTAAAGAGAGCAAAGCTTTGAAAAGTTCTCTCTCTCTGCAAGATGGCATTCCTTTGTCCTTTTCACGGCTACTTACTGGGAGTCTCCAGACACTGACCCACATAGAAAGAGGCTATAGGCAAGAATAAAAAAACTCACTGTCCTGATCTGCCACATCACATTTGGAAATCAGGTAACTGAAGTCTAGCTTGGGGATTTCCTGAATGTTAAAAGATAATACCAAAACAACACAAACTTTTGTGACTGTTTCTCTCCAAGTCATGTTTGGACTGGGACACTAAGTCACAAAAAATATGGTACAGTTTTGGGCCAGTGGAATCCCTTAGATTGTGCCAGCTAAACTGGAATTGTCTTAATTTACTGCAGAATGGCAGGGAGCACACACCCTAGGAAACATAGGTCCATGTAGAAGAAGCATTTTTAGATGTTATTTATAAATACATAAATTTACAAATGACTTCTTTCGAAGTCCTTAGGCCTCTTCACTGCCCACATCCTCTGTGGCGTCTCTAAACAGAGGGACTGGCCCTGTCAGAAGACAGCAGACACACGGGACCCGTCCAGTGCTGCCGACAGGGCTGGAGGAGTGAGGCAGCCCCAGGCTCATGGCACTGGGGGAGGGCGCTGCATGTCTACTTCTGTTACCCCACTGTTCTGCAGGGCTTAAGTTAGTAAGTCCTCTTCTTGTCCTTCACCCCACAGTGTTCTGTCAACCTCAGGGAAGGAATCAAGTTGCCACTGCATTGGTGAGAATGGGGACAAGCAGAGCTACCTAAAACCCATGCCATTTTCCTGGGAACCAAGGTTATTTCAGTTCTGGGGAAGGGCAGACACTGAGAGACACCATCGGACAGTGCCGTTAGCACCAGCAACCGCAGCTTTGCAGGAGAAAAGGTCCCGTCACCTCACCAGGGTTTGCACCTGTAGGTGCCGGTGTCCGCAGGACACTCCATCCTCAAGTCTGTGAAGTCAAGAAAGCAGTACTGGTTTTGTTTGTGGGAGCCTGTGCGATCAGTGGATGAGGAAGGCTGAGAAAGAACCTGATGAGAAACAAGCCTAGAAGTACACAGACACCCTAAACTACCTCAGGAGGCTGCACATGGCTTCCTCTGCAGACAGAAGCGGAGAGCCAGAGGAAGCCATCTTGCTCTCAGATTTGATACTGACGTTACTATGTATACACTTGCAGTTAGGGCAATTCCTACCCTGCCTACAAGAGCATGTGAGGGCAAGGAATGACTGCCCCTGGAGGAGGGGCTCTGGATGCCCTTGGCTACCTGTGAAGGTGCGATGGTCATCGTCCGAACTGTGCTCGCTGAGGCAGAGGCGGGTGGAACACACTAAATTGCCAGCAAAACAAGAACAGACGTTGCAGTCAATATTGAAGGATGTTCCATGACCTGAAAGAAAGAAAACCCCAATTTTTTTTGTTTTGTTTTTGTTTGTTTGTTTTTCTAGACAGGGTTTCTCTGTGTAGCTTTGGAGCCTGTCCTGGATCTCACTCTGTAGCCCAGGCTGGCCTTGAACTCACAGAGATCTGCCTGCTCTGCCTCCCGAGAGCTGGGATTAAAGGTGTGCGCCACCTCCGCCCGGCGAAAACCCCAATTATATTATGTACTAAGAAATAGACTAGAGCAATGTGAGATGGCTCTGTGGGTAAAGATGCTTGCTGACAAGCCTGAATCCAATCCTCAGGACCTACATGATGGAAGGAGAGGACTCATTCCCCAGCTTGTTCTCTGACATCCACAGATATGCTGTGGCACAGACACACACACACGCACACACACACACACACACACACACACACACACACACACACACTAAAAAACAACATAAATTTGTTTGAGAGTATAAAAAATTTAAAGTCTATTACCACTGTGTGTGCACGCACATGTGTAGGGGGCACGTGTGTGTCACAGTGTGGATGTGCATGTCAGAGAATAACTTTCCCAGTTGGTTCCTGCCTCCCCAGCACCGGGATCACACGTGTGCACCACCATGCCCAGCATTTTTACGTGGGTCATAGGGAATCAAACTTAGGTTGTCTCAAAGCGCTCTACCAAGTGAACCATCCCTCAAGTCCCTCCAAAAAGTTTTACATCAATTCTTGAATGGTGACTTCTGAATACATAAACTAGGGACTTAAATCTAAGATGCTTGTTTTGAGACAAGGTCTCACTGTGTAGCCCTGGCTGTCCAGGAGCTTGCTATGTAGACCAGGCTGGCCTCAAACTCAGAGATCTCATATCTAAAAGGCAGCAGTATATTCTCAGAACCTAACTTTATTGTCCCCAGGTCATTCCCTCCCCCAATCCAAGTTTCCATATATATATATGTGTGTGTGTGTGTGTGTGTGTGTGTGTGTGTGTGTGTGTGTGTGTGTATGTATGTATGTATCAGGCTGGCCTGGAGCTCACTCTGTCACCTGGGGTGACACTCAGAGCGATCCTCTCCATCTCCCAAGCACTGGGATTACAGGCAAGAGCCCCAGTGCCTAGCAGTGGCTCTATGAGCATCAGCTGTGAAGTGGGGGTAGGAACCATAACAATAACTACATAAGGAGGAACTCAGATAATTAAAAGAGATAACGCGGGGCAAGACTTGGCTATGCCTGGCACACAGTCAGGGTTTACTGAGGTTAACAAGCAGGCTCTTCTTGGGAGGCTTCCAAGAGGGCTCTTTAGAAGTCCTAGTACTTGCTGGTTGTGGTGGTGCTTGACTGTAATCCCATCACTTAGGAGACAGAGGCCAGAGGATTACTGCAGGTTCAAAGCCAATCTGGGCTATGGAGTGAGCTCCAGGCTAGTCTGGGTTACATAATAAGATCCTGTTTCCAACAAAATACAACACACACACACACACACACACACACACACACACACACACACACACACACAGAGTGTTCTGTATAGTTTGAAAAGTACTGTCCTGGAATATATGGTGTACAGACTGTACTCTTTAGCAAGAACTCATCTAATATTCTTGGTGCAAAGTGAAGACAGACAACCAGTCTCGAACTGTAATGAGACCAAACACGAGTATGCCCAAGACTCACTTTTTCTTTTCCCTCCAACAATACAAGACTTCTGGAGGTCGATACAGTGCATCTCCATACAGTTTTCCAAGAGGCCACTCTGTCCACAGGAACAGATTTTGTAACAACCCACTTCTCCTGCAGAGGACGGCACCTGGATCAGTGTCCCCTGACGGACAATGAAGTCAGACGCCTCCCCCAGTTTGCAACCTGTACAAAAATACAACCGAAACCAAAACAGAACTGATAATGTGGTTCTACGTCATGTTTCACACTACCCACACTTCACAGAAGTCTTCTCGGACTGTGTAGCTATTGAAGAGGTAAGAGGGGGATGCTACGGAGCTGGAGAGATGGCTCGGCGGTTGAGAGCACCGGCTGCTCTGTCAGAGGACCCAGGTTCAATTCCCAGCACCACATGGTGGCTCACACCATTATAACTCCAGGTGACTGGACACCCTATTCTGGCCTCTCTGGGTACTGAGCTCTCATGGTACACACACAGACACAGATAAAACACTCAAGCACATATAAATAAATATTTTTGAAAGATTATGTTATAGAACTTTGACCAAATTAAGGAATTGTTTTTGCTCACTGACCAAAAAAATATATCCTCTCAAATAAAATTCCATGTTCTATGGGTGATTAAGGACTTGTACCCCACAGTTAGCTACAGTTTAGTACAAAATATATTATGAAGCTACATAGCTTTGGCCAAGCACAGCAGTACACACCTGCAATCCCAGAACTCGGAAAGCTGAAAAAGGAGGATGGCTTGGGCTACTATACAGTGAGACCTTATAAAAAAACAAACAGGCAAACAAGCCGGGTGGCGGTGCACACCTTTAATCTCAACACTCGGGAGGCAGAGGCAGGCAGATCTCTGTGAGTTCAAGGCCAGCCTGGTCTACAGAGTGAAGCTAGGACAGGCACCAAAGCTACACAAAGAAACCCTGTCTCGAAAAACAAAAAACAAAAAACAAAACATAAAAAAAACCAAATAAGCAAACAAGGAAAACAGAGCTTTTTATTTCTTTGGGCTAAACATATTTAAAAAATGACAAAATGTTTTAATAAATGAAGTATATAAACTGACTATTTTTAGAGTAATTTTGACCAGGACAATTTTTAGTGATGGAACATAAGCATACAACTATAAATTCAAAGAAAAATTGAGTATCTGGATGGGCTTAAGGGAAACCCATATTCTAGGTAATACATTTTTAATTTATCATAAAATGGGCTTTCTGGCCGGGCGGTGGTGGCACACACCTTTAATCCCAGCACTTGGGAGGCAGAGCCAGGTGAATTTCTGTGAGTTTGAGGCCAGTCTGGTCTACAAAGTGAGTTCCAGGACAGGCTCCAAAGCTACACAAAGAAATCCTGTCTCAAAAAACAAAACAAAACAAGACAAAAAAAAAGGGTGGGGGGGGGCTTTCTAAGTTTAGCAAAGCAATCTGGAACTGTTGCTTGTTACATAGTTTGTAATAGAGAAACCATTGCCACTGTATTCCATTTTCTTGGTAAAGAAAATCCTGGCTAAACTATAAGATAGTGTCAATGGACATAAAACACCACTCTGAGGTTTCAAACAGCCCACCACATCCTTTCAGCTAGACTCATTCCAACTGGTCTGAATGGTAACCGGCACACACTCATGTTATTCAAGCAAACGTCCTTTAGACACCACACTTAGTTCATTTTTTGCTCTTTTTACTTGTAAGATTTTCTAAATGTTGATTCTAACATGATAAACATATTCAACACAGAAACAGATGAAAAAGAATCACAATGTTATTGCAACTATATTCAGAACAAGTGGCAGAGATCAAGACTATCAAAGCTCTATGAACTGCATTTTTCAGGGGCTAAATATGTGACTCGGTGAGTGGACAAGCACATCCCTGTAGCATGCAAGGGCCTCAAGTGGTCCACTAATATGTGATATGAAACAAAATAATTATTTGTATGCATTTCTTATGGTTTTGTTTGTTCAATATTTTTTTTTGTTGTTGTTTTTTGTTTTTTTGAGACAAGGTCTTACTATGTAGCCCTGGCTGTCTTGGAACTCGCTATGTAGCCCAGGCTGGCCTCAAACTCACAGATCCACCTGCTTCTGCCTCCCGAGTGCTGGGATTAAAGGGGTGCACCACCACACCCAGCTATTTGTATGCATTTCAACATAACATTAATCTTCTTATTTTTATAGGGTCTCACATTACTCAGATTGGCCTCAATTCCATTCTGTAGCTGGGGTTAGCCTTGAATTCCTGGAACTTTGGCGTCTACCTCCTAAGCACTGGGATTATAGGAATGCACCTCCACACCTAGGCTGTTTTGTTTTTGTGGTGCTGGGGAATGAGTCCAAGGCTTTCTACATTAGGCAAACACGCTCCTGCAGAGCTACATTCACAAACCACATTAACCTTAGAGAGATGATTAATGTCATGGTGAGCACGACATTCCTCCATGCGCTACAGAGAAGCAAAGAAAACCATGGACAATTGATAGTCTGTTTTTCAAACATTACAGCATGGAAGAGAAGGGACAAAAAGCTGGCTCAGGTTTCTCTTTTCTTCTGTAGTCAAGAACCCTGTAACTTGTATTGACAGCATTAGTTTATAACTGAAATGACACAATGAAAATTCTTTTTTTTTTTTTTTTTTTTTTTTTGGTTTTTCGAGACAGGGTTTCTCTGTGTAGCTTTGCGCCTTTCCTGGATCTCGCTCTGTAGACCAGGCTGGCCTCGAACTCACAAAGATCTGCCTGGCTCTGCCTCCCAAGTGTTGGGATTAAAGGTGTGCGCCACCACCGCCCAGCGAAAATTTTGAATAAAAGAATTTTTGTGGGAAAGGCTCAACATCACAGGACAATAAAGCACAGAGAAGGCCCCTGTCGCCTGGGTCTAGTGACAGCTCCAAAAAGGAAACAGCAGCAGCATGTCCATGTCCACCTCCCACTCCCTGCCCCACCCTTACCTTGAACACAAGCGTACGGAAGGCAGGGCTCTCCAGACGGACACCCTTTTCGGTTTACTTCACAGAGCTCATTGGCTGGGCAAGGATTTGGGTTACAGGGATGAGTCACTTCTTCTACGATGTTACCTAAAGCACTTGGCCCTGAAATACCCAAAACAGATCAGTGTCACCAATCTAAAAGAATACCAAGTCTCCAAGTTATCTGGCTTCATCATGGCTGGAATAAACGGGGAGCTCACAGACATAGAGCGAGGCCCGATTCTGACAAGCCCTAACTAAACACTGGCTTTCCTCATCATTTGTCAGTTTATCACAACACACCCAATCATTTATTTAGTAGCAGGATACCTCTAATACACTTGGAAGACCCTAGGTACTAGGTACAGTAATGGACAAAACAGACAAGCTAACAAGGGGTTAATATCTGCAAGAGATAAGATAAACTCATATAAGTAGTAAGCAGTTCAGAGATGAGACATATTTGGGGTGTGGTGATCAAATACGTATTTATGTGTAAGGCGGATACTTCTGCACTTTAAAGAACAATACATGGCAATCTGTTACAGCAACCAGAACCCCAGAACACAATTCTATCCACCTTCCAAAGTCCTGTCAAGGAGGAATAGCACTTCAAGCACTTGAGATATTTAAGAGCACTGCTATTCAAACTAGAGCATCCTTCAGTGTCCCTCCTGCTCAGTCCTTCTCTTCCTCACAGACCTGACTGCTCTACGCAGCTCGGAGTAGGAACACATCAGTTTGCTTCCTGGATTCTCAGCCCCACGCAGACTGAGACTCAGTAGAGACAGAGCTGCACGTCTCACCCAGCCCCACCACTCAGCACAGGTCTGCTGGGAGCCCAAGAGGCACTCTTTTTTTTTCTTTTTTTTTCCAGAGCTGAGGACTGAACCCAGGGCCTTGTGCTTGCCAGGCAAGAGCTCTACCACTGAGCTAAATCCCCAACCCCCCTCCCCCCAAGAGGCACTCTTCCCAAGGCCACAGAGGTTCCCAACTAGCATGCTCTTTTTTCAATACTGGTCTCTTTATCTTGAGAAAACCTAACAGATACTGCCAGCTAAAAACTCACCACCCTCTCTTCTCTTTTGTTAATAGACCCTTAATTCTATTCAGGGTGGTCACGGGCCTGAAGCTAAAAAGATCGCCTATCCTAGATTTCCATACAATTGTAGGTGTCCCCCCAAGGTGAGGAGGAGTTGCTCCCCCTCTTCCTTCCCATTTGCCAACTAGAGTAAGCTGGGTAAAGTGCCGACCGCCACGGGGAGACGGTAAAGTAGGTGAAGTAGATCTGAGCGGAGTGGAGAACAGCTGCCTAACGGCCTGATTCCTGGTGTTGGTGCCACCATAAACATCCTGGACCACTTGCTTCTGGGCTTTCCTGTGCTTCCATCTGTTCTGTGATTGGCTAAATCATAAGGGGAAAGTAAGCAAGCAGGCTTCTCTGCCGGCAAGCCAGCTTATGGCACTGCTGCCCCCTGGTGGCAGCCCAAATGCTAATTTATCCTAATTCCTAAGTGCACGGCCTCCCTACATAGGTCCCATTGCTGTCCAAGAGCTCCTCCCGGAATCCCTCAGTGAGGTACCAAGATCCTGACACAGTATCTGCCATGAAGAAGCTAAGGTATGAAGCAAATTCCACTTCCCTTTACGAACTCAAGGAATAGCTCTTTCTTCTCTATTGTGTGAATAAGTCCAAGCCGGGCCCAGTTCAGGTCTTGATGACAAAAACTGACAGCTTCCTAGGGGAAACTCCATTTTCTTGTCACATCATGAGAAATAACAACGATTTCTGAGAATGTTGTCTTCCACTTTGATCCTTAGAATTCCTGACTGGTAATAATTCATACTTCCTCCGAAAGATAAAATACAACTTCTGCTTACAAATATTAAGATGACAATGCCAACTTGATGGGATCCAATTCCTTAGGAGACAAAACTCTGGATGCCTGGGTAAGGTTAGACCTGCCCTGTTGGACAGCACAAGCCATTAGCTGGAGCCCTGGGCTGAAGAAGAAGTGAGCTGAGCACCCACCTCTCTGCTTTCCAGCATCAGATGCTCCTGCCTCATACTCGGGCTGCCATGCTGCCCCGTATCCTTGAACTGTGAGCCAAATATACCCTCTTCCCTTAAAATAACTAATGGGGATGGCATCACCAAACAACAGGTTCTCATCCAAGGCAGGGCAAGGGCAGAGACCAGGAGAGAAGCACTTGAACTCGCAGAGGAAACTCACACACTACTTACTGAGGTATGTATCCAGAGGTATACAGTTCTCCAGGTCATCTGCAGGGGACAGAAACTCACAAATACTTTCAGCCGTGTGGTCTTCAGGGAATTTGTTCTGGTCTCCACATTTCCTGAGTATCTCTACACAATCTGATCTTAAAAGAAAAATGCATGCTCATTGTGGGTTCGCGGCCCCGCCTCCAGTTGTCTGCTCACACTGCGTTTCTGAAGCTTCCTTCGCTGGAGAAGTTCCCACCACCTGCCAAGCTCGCCGAGCTGGGCTGGAGTGAGGCTGCTGAACTTCCAGCTGCACAGTAAGTTCAAAGCCTAACTTCCTGTAATCTGAGGTCAAAGGCCTTGTTCAGAATTTAGTTACTGTTCAAGCATGGTGTAGCTTTCACCACCTTCAAGAGGAAACCAAGCTGGGCTAGTCCGCCTAAAAGACCACCCGACTCTTAGGGTCCCGTGTCAGCGGCTTCCTTTCTCGTTTACTATCTTTTTAGTTATCGCCACTACGGTGTTTGGCTTTCAGCAACCAGATAGTTCACAACTTTAAATTTCCTCTTGTTGCTTTTGCAGAGGACATGGGTTCAGTTCCTGGTGATTCAAAACCATCTGTAAACCCAGTTCTAGGGGATCCAATGTCTTCTGGGGTATGTATCCAGAGGTATACAGTTCTGTGAGCACCAGACACGCATGTGGTGCATATACATGTATGTAGGCAAAACATTCATACCCATAAAATAAAAAACCTTTAACATTTTTTCTTTAGTCTTGAATAAAGGTTTGGTTCCTAAGTTGAAGGTTTTTAAGTACATCCTTCCACCTGCAGCCTTTGGCTCGTCATCCCAGAGTTACATCTCATTCTCTCCCTTACTCAGAGGTCATGTCGGGGTCATACTGGAAAACTGATCAGAAGCCAGGCATGACAGATCATGTCTGTAATCCCAGAGCTCAGGAGGCTGAGGCTGGGAAATGCCGTGAGTTCAAGGCCAGCCTGGACTACAGAGTGACACAGTAAGACTCCAAAATCAAAACCAAACCAAGTAAGAAAAAAATACAGCTATCTGGACCCTGTGAATCTGACCTGGGCAGTACCGAGTCACACACGAAGGGTTAGGGCTCAGGGTTGACTTAGTCCTAGAAAAGCTTTGGAAGAGCAGCTGAGCTTCCTGTGGAGCTGGTACTCTGGTTTCCCCAGCAGGCAGTTGTCTTAGATTTCCTAAGGAAACCGTTTCAAGCTGTTTCCCAGGAACAAGCTAATGACTACTGACCAGCTCTCTCACTCATCACGCATTTACAAGATGTCTACTGTGTAGGATAACAATAAAAACAGAACAGGAGCTGCAAAGGAGGGAGAGCAAAGAGGAAACCGCGGCACAGGAAGTCAACTCCTGAGACAAGAACACAGACTACCAAAGAGCCCAGAGAGCCGGGGCAGAGGACAACTTGACCTTGAACCCTGGAAGCGACCACATTCTAACCGAGGTGTACTCATTCATGTTCTCCCTCATTCTCTCTAGATGTAAAAGTGCTTTTAAAGGTATAAAAACGGGCCAGCGAGACGGCTTGTTGGATAAAGGTGTCTGCTGTGAAGGCTGATGACCTGAATTCAATCCCTGGGGTCCACTGAACATTACCTCCCCTCCCCCCAAGTTGTCCTCTGATGTCCGTATGCTCTGTGACAGATGCACAAATGAACACACACCAAATAAATATATGTACTAAAAATGTAAAGTATAAAACATAACTGTGCCTGAAGGTATTTAGAAACTGTTTCTTAAACTAGAATCCGTAATAAAGTACACAAAAAGCTCTATGGGAATTTGCACTATGGATAAGTTAGTGTCAACCAAAGGAATGTGGGAGACTCCACAGGAATGTCTGGTATTTGACAGGAGCCAAGAAGGGCAGGCCTCAGGCAAGAAGACAGGGGAGCGTACTTCAAGCAGAGGAGAAAGTAGGAAAGCATTGCCCTGGGGGAGGGGCACAGGCAAGGGGAGAAAGTTCTAGAGAGGTTCTGCTGGAGCTCAGGGAGGGTCTGAGCCCACACCAAGTTACTAGGACCAGAATGACTTACTTGCAGATAATGCTTCCTCGGGATTTACTATGGCAAGGTTTAATCTGCAGGGAACACGCAATTGCTTTCCACATTTCTGGCTGGCACTTTTTAATATCGAGAACAGGGATGCTGATGAAGGGCATCTTTATGCTTCCTTTCTCCCACAGCTTCATGTCATTCATGGCTCCCTGGTCAGACTGAGCATTACAGCTCCTGAAAAGTTCTGTTGGCCTGGAAAAAAAATCCAGAAGGAATTGAGACAAATTATAGAAGCAATAAGTAAAATCTTGGTAAATTCACACATCAGGAAACATTGATTTTCTTAGAGAGAGAGAGTGAGTAAACCCACCATAGGCTTTGGGCTTCAAGCATTTGAAATTCAACATGGAAACTAGCATCAAGACACTGACTGCTTATTTTAATTTAACACAGGTTCTTATGAAGCAGTTTAAAACTTAAAGGTGCTTTGGACAGGACTAACATTCCCAGACCATCTCATTTTATTTCACAAAATAAATAAGTGTCTTTAAAACTGAGGTATAATAAAAAACCAAAATGTACAGATTATAAATCTGATGTGATTTGCCAAGTGTACAGCTCATAGAAACACATGTAAATCTATAATGGAACATTTCCATCACACCAAACAGTCCCCGAGCGCCCTGTCGAATCACCCCATGGTCTACACTCCTCATACATAGACCATCACAAACTACTTTAGCCTGTTCTAGAATTTCATATAAGTGAACTCATACTCTATTTTGGGGGCCTGGAATAGTCATCAAAATATAATCTTTTTGAGATTTACCCCCATGTTGTTGTATATACAAGTATTTTATTCCTTTTTATTGTTAGATATGCTCTATTAATAAATGTTACTTTTTGTGAAATGCTTTTTTCTGCCCCTTTTAAAAAGTTGAGGGCTGTACCCTAACATCTACCTTGTCTATGACCTACTGGAGCATGTGAAGGGACTGGTCCTGAGGAACGGTACCCACAGGATCTCCATGACTTGGGGTGGCCAAGGGATATCCAACAGGAGTTTCAGAGAGGGTCCAGTGATGATGGTGTATCAGACACCAGAGGCCTTGAACCAGACCAGTAACTCATTGCCATGAACATTTGCTAGTAAAGCAGATAGGACTAAAGGATATACTCCATGACACACAGTAGCTCCCAATGCCACTAAGACAAATGAAGAGGTAGTGGAGAGGCAGGAAAGACGGAGGAGCAGAATGGGTATTTTGCTTGCTTGTTTGTTTGGGTTTGGTTTTAATTTTTTTTGAGAGGGGTGAAGGGCAGATTGGGGAGATTAGGAAATGAGTGGAATTAGGGTGCATGATGTGAAATTCCCAAAGAATCAATAAAGAAATTATGTTAAAAAAAGAAGTTGAGGGCTGGAGAGATGGCTCAATGATGTGAGAACTAGCTGCTCTTCCAGAGAACCCGGGTTCAGTTCCCAGCACCCATGTGGTGGCTCAAAACCATCTGTAACTTCAGATCCAGGCCTCTGAGGGCAGTGCATGTATGTGGTACTCATACAGGTAGGCCACTCATACACATAAAAGAAATCTAAAAAAAAAAAGTTGAAACTTTGATTATTGAGGAGTTGTAAGGGTTCTTCACGCATTACAGACATGTCAGACATATGTAGTAAAGATTTTTTCTGCTAGGTTATGGTTTTTTTCTTTAGTGTCTGGTAGTACTAATGAGGAAAAATTAAGTACTGAAATTTATATAAAACACTATTTTAAAGCCAGGCATGATGGTGCATCCCTGTAATTCCTATACTTGGGAGGTAGAGGCAAGAGGATGAGGAGTTCAAGGCCAGACTTAGATATATAGCTAGTTTGAGGCCCTCCGGGGCTATATGAGACTTTGTCTCAAACAAATAAAAAAGCAACAAAAATTTGCTTGAGTTTAATCCTACGCATTATAATGTATAAACTGGGCATTTAGTTCAGCAACGTTTGAAGACTGTGCCCAGTTATGTAATTAAAAACCCTACACAAGTTGGGTGTGGTTGGTTGGTATACACCTCTAATCCCAGCGCTCAGGCTCTGTGAGTTTGAAGCCAGCCTGATCTACAAAGTGAGTTCTGGGACAGCCAGGGCTACATAGTGAGACTGTTTCAAAAACAAACAGTGCCCCCAAAACCAAAACAAGAACCATGTACAATACAGGACATTTCCATCATGCTGAAGTTCCCTGGTGCCTCTGTTTTTCTGGTCCTTATCCCCACACCCTACTTTTGCTTATTCTTAGACTTCATGCATCTGGAAGCACAGAGAGCATTGGGCTTCCTTAGCTGAATGTAAGCCCATTCATATTTGAGTGTTTTAGGAGTCTGCCTTCCTGCCAGGTGTGGTGGCACATGCCTTTAATCCCAGCACTTGGGAGGCAGAGGCAGGAGGATCTCTGTGAATTTGAGGTCAGCCTGGTCTACAAAGTGAGTTCCAGGACAAACTCCAAAGCTTCACAGAGAAATCCTGTTTCAAAAACCAAAACCAAAACCAAAACCAAAAAAAGGAGTTTGCCTTCCTTCTGTATACTACTCCACTGTTTGGAACACCACAGTATGTTACTATTATTTTTTTCATTCTCCTGATGAATGTTTTGGGGTCATCTCCCAGTATGGGAGATTACAAATAACGCTGGCACACAGAGACTTTCTTGGGCATATGCTTTCATGTCTTTTGGGTGAATAAATGCTTCAGAATAGAGTTGACAGATCACAGATTTAATCCAAATTACTTACCTAGCATGAAAGAGTGAGAATCCCACACACTTCACACGTTTACCAGTCTTTTAATCTAGCCATTCTAGTAGGTCTCAGGAGGCATTCACAGAAGTTTTAATTCATACTTAGCAGGACTAACCTTTTCATATACATTCTTTTTTAAAAGCACTTTTAACTGCTAACTCTATGGCATGCATTATGATGTTTTGAAATGTGTATATATTGTGGAGTTGCTAAATCAAACTAACTAATACATATTAGCATAAATACTTTGTCTTGTTTTTGTGGTAAACACATCAAATCTATTCTCTTAGCAATTTCACATATGTGATATACTTATTAACTAGAATCATCATTCTTTTTTGTTGCTGTTTTTTTGAGACAGAGTCTCACTATGCAGCTCTGTCTGTCCTGGAACTCACTCTGTAGACCATCAGCCTCTGCTCAGTGAGTCACTTGCTTAATTTAAAGATATTTCTTTACAAAACAATTCATATCAGAGTATCCTGTGGTATCAAGGACAGTAAGGGGAAAGGGGGCCAAGATCTGAGCCTGGAACATATCCACATAGTCCAGTGATCTGTTCTGTGGTCAACTGTTTCCACCAGTCAGAAGGGAGAAGGACTGAAGGCACCTGACACTCTCTGAATTCCAGAGGTTTGAGGCATCTCTAGGTTAGAAGAGACTCTGCAATCATACTTCCTTTCTAGGGGCCATGGAGAAGGGACAGAGCACTTCAAGATGAAATAATAAGGAAATACAGCTGTATTTACCCCAGAAGGGCACATCAGAAAGTGGTATTTACTTAAGACAAGTAAGTTCATGATAGTGTATTTCCATCTTCATACATAATATTTTTTCCTACCTGTTGTTAAAGTTTGTACAGTAAGTAAGGTTTCTACAGCCCAACTGGCAAGGTTCCCGGACGTCGGCTAGACATGTCAACATGGACACCTCCACCGGATTATATTCACAGACACGGTCAAACTCTTGCCAACTCTGAGTATTTCCCCAGCTCATGCTATAAAGTTTCATGCACAGTTCCCTGAAAAAAAGAATAAATGCAGAACATTAGAGAAGCCTGATGAGTATCTGATCTGTGCAAAATTCCAACTCTATTAACTCTCTTTAGGAACATAAAGAAAAAAGTACAATTAACTAGCTCTTGGAATTTGGAGCCAGAAAAGGTAATCTCCATGAAAAATGACCTTTTGAAAATCATGCATGGGTGGCTGGAGCAGTGGCTCATCAATTAAGAGCTCTTCCAGAGGACCCAGATTGATTCCTAGCACCCACGTGGCAGCTCATAACTGTCTGTAGCTCTAATTCCAGGGGACCCAACACACTCCTCTGGCCTCTGAGGGCGTCAGGCTGCATGTGATTCACACACATACATGCAGGTGAAACAGCCATACAAATAAAAATACAATACAGTGTGTACATTAGGAAAACATCATCCACGGGACAGAACGGACTTAGAGATGGCTTAGTGGGAAAAGGAGCTCACCACACAAGCCTGGTGACCTGAGTTTGACCCCCAAACCCCCAGAAAGGTGGAAGAAGAGAATGAACTACGAAGTTGTCCTCTGACCTCCACACATACTCTGTGGCATGTGTGTCCACTCCACCCACGCCAGTAATAAATACATTTCAATAAATAAATAATTTTCAAAAAATTGAAAATCCAACCCCCCCTGCCATGACTGATAGAAAGCTAAATACTACAATTTATAGTCCTTTAAGGTGTTTTGTATATCCCTAGTTCCAGTACAATTATTTTCTCTCATGTCTTTCTTATCTTACTTTTTTTTTTAAATATTTACTTAAAGTAAAGCACATGGTATAATCTCCCCTAGTTATGCTAGCCATAGGAGCATTTTAAAGAAATATTTTAATGGTAAGGGATTTAACACTGAGTGCCCAGGATACTCAAGATCCTACTTCACTCCCTAGAACCAGGAAATGTGGGGGTGGAGACACAGATTAAAGTTTGTTTAAACCACTTACATTCCTTAAGATCCTCAAAATCTCTACATGCTATTGTAGTTGATACGAGACATTCTGATTTTCAGGATTTGATGACTGCAAAGCAACTTAATTTGTTTCTACAGATAAAGCAATACTGGTAGGTCATTTCCAAAGTGATTTTATACATTGGATTCATTAGTTTAATTTTTATAAAAGTAATACATGTTCACTATAAAAATTGGGTATCACTGAAATACACAAAATTGTAATTATTTCCCACTGTCCTCACAGTTATCTGACTCTCATAAATACCCCTATATGAAGATTTTTGTGGGTTCTTTTCTTTTTTTCTTTTTTTCTTTTTTTGTTTTATTTTGTTTTTTTGAGACAGGGTTTCTCTGTGTAGTTTTGGTGCCTGTCCTGGATCTCACTCTGTAGACCAGGCTGGCCTCAAACTCACAGAGATTCACCTGGCTCTGCCTCCTGAGTGCTGGGATTAAAGGCATGTGCCACCACCACCCGGTGTGGGTTTTTTTCAATGTGTATAAATGTTTGTCTGCGTGTGTTTGTGCACTATGTGTGTGCTTGGTACCAACGGAGGTCAGAAAAGCACATCAGATCTGCTGAAACTGGGATTATAGACAGTTGTGAGCTGCCACATGGGTCCTGGGGATTGAACCTAGGTCCTCTGGAAGAGTAGTCAGTGCTCTTAACCACTGAGCCATCTCAACCATCCCCAAAGAAGGGCTCTTTCCTCTGCAGTCCGTTTGCCCACTCTCCCTGTGTTCATGAATGCTGTTTTATGTGCGTGCTTGTTCAAGGCATTGCCAATGCAGTATCATTAAACAGACCAGACCCTGGCTCACGAGGGAGTCTACACATTTTGAGGAGGAGGAGGAGGACGTAACCAGTACTTTCTCCACCCTTTAACTTCCTATATTTGCCATGAATATTATGAATATCTAACATTTCAGAGTTAGTTTCTAACATTTAAAACAGAAATTATACAAATTTCTCCAATTATCTCATAAGGTTTCAGAAAGATCAAGTCTGATGAAATGAAAGTGTTCAGCAAACCATAACCCCCTATTCCTGAGTTGTTAAGATGGTCCAGCAGGTGAAAGGGATTGTTGCCAAGCCTGCCAATCCCTGGGACCCACATGGCAGAAGGAGAGAACTGCCCCTCAAGTTGGCCTTTGACCTCCACATGAACCACAGCAGACCCTAAATTATAGACAGGTGTCACTAGGACTAATTTGTGCTGTATCTGAGAGCTTTGTGCACACGAGGGAAGCGCTCTACCACCTGAGTTACACTCCCCATCCTAAGATTCTGTGATTTAATAGACTATCTCTTAGATACCAGCTCAGAACACATTCTTCTAAATAATTACTTACATGTATAAGTATGTGTCTGCACACGTGAGTAGAGTGCATACAGAGGCCAGAAGAGGGCACTGGATTCCCCGTAGCTAGAGTTACAAGCAGGTATGAGGCACCCGATGTGTGTGCTGAGAACAGTAGCAAGTAAGTACTCTTAACCACTGAGCCATCTCTCCAGGCCCAACACACTGTAAGCTTACTAATATTGCATCATCTTAAATATTTATTGCCCTTTCAATGGCTAATCTTTCATACCCCCAAATACAATGCTTTTAGCACTCAATGTTTAAAACAGGACTTGTTTTATCAAAAAAAAATTTAAGGGGCTGAACTCTAGTTCCATGGGATCCTATGATCTCTTCTGACCTCTGTGGGCACCAGGCACATATGTGGTACACATGCATACATTCGAGGAAGACGCACACACATATAAACAATTTTAAATTACATTATTTGTGTGTGTGCACGTACATTCACGCATGGGTAGCAGTGAGAGAACAACTTGAGTCTTTTTTTCCTTCCACCATATGGATCCTGAGAATAAAATTCAGATCATTTAATTAATTAATCAGGTGTGGTAGCAGGTGTCTTTACCTGCTAAGTGATCTAGCTGGCCCTAAAATACTGTATTGATTTAAATAGTCTTCAGTAAATATTTGCTGAATAAAATAATACTAACGAAAGGTTTGGGGCTGGTGAATGGCTTAGTGGTGAAGAGGCGTACTGTTCCTGCAGGGTACCCAGTTCAGTTCCCAGACCTGCGGGGCAACTTGCAATTGTCTGTAACTCCAGCTACAGGGGATCTGGTGCCCTCTCTGGCTCTGGGGGCACCACTCATGCACCCATGTACAGATGTGCAGATAAAACATTGACACATAAAATAAATAAATTTTTTAACTTTAAAAAAGAATTAAAGATTTTATATCTTCTATTTATCTGTTGTACTGAGAATTGAACCTATGGCTTTGTACCTGCTAAGCCCTCCACCACAGAGCTAGAGTCCCCAGGTCAGATTTTATATCTCCCAAATGCTAAGCCCAGACAACACAAGAATAACACATTTGCTAAAGATCACCAATTCAAATCCTGTTTTCTCTTGATTGTAATAAAGGGATATGAGATACTAACCTACATGTTGAAGTGTTTGCTTTAGAGCAACAATGCAATTTCGCCCCGTCAAGGCCAGTCGAGGGAGGAGGATGCACTGTGACCCCAGGGTGAACTGACTGCGAGCTTTCGAGAAAACACTGCCAAAGAGGGTCTTGAGGCAATGGCTGGGTCTTACAACCCTCGATGAGACCATCAACAATCTCCATTTCTGTTTTCTTAGACATGAGAATCCTCTTGCAGGCGTTTTGGCAAGCGTGGTCTTCAGCTCTGTCACAGCAATATAAACCTGTGTTCAGGATATAAGCCCTTTATTAGCTGGTTTCACAACAACCACTGCTCGGAAGAGACCATGGCGCCAAGTGGACAATGACTGCTCTCTGCACGTCTCTGCAGTATACAGGGCCTGCTCGGCTCACTCCATCATTCTGCAGTGCAAACCCTTCCCAGAATTCACCACAGTCCCGACACGAGCTTTTGAGAACTATCCTTCCAAAATGAAAGTCATCCCACACCTAAGAAGGCCTCGTGTAAACCACTTTATGTTCTTGGAAAAGATACTAAAATCAAAGTGGGCTCATTTCCTGCTTGTGTTTAGTAGGAACTGTGCTATTTACATAAGACTGATGACTGATTTCTAGTGTTAAAACATTCCACTTATCATACCTCAAGACATCACAGACTTTTCTAAGTCTGTAGAAGCTAATTAATATATGTTGTAATTTAAATAATATGAACTCTGACAATATCTTGGTTTATTTCTACCTTTAATCTTTTCTTTTTTGATGATAGGGATTGAACCAGGGCCTCAAACATGCTAATGGGCCATGATTTGCCTGTGAACTATGTCCCCATTCACCCAGCCTTTAATTTTCTACAAAGAACTAGAAACTGAAAGAATACTTTCAGTCAGGCTATAGACTTGAGAAGGGTTCTCTCGGTGTCTGCATTTGAAGAAGCATACTCAATTTGTAGCCTTCTTTTCTAGATTCCTGTGTAAGGACACACATTGGGGGTTACTGTTCCACCTCTTTTTGCCTTTTTTTTTTTTTTTTTTTGTTTTTAAGCTTCTATTTCCTCACTACCAGTAACACTTCGGTGCAGCCTAAACGTCGGAAAACACAAATCTGCTTAAAAACAAATGAAGGCCACATCTCTGATCTTCACCACATTACCACATCACAGAATGCCAAAAGCCTTGGATTCTGATTTCAATTATGGCCAAACAAGGCACACTGCTTTCAAGATTCTAAGAGTCTTACAATATTCCAGTATAAAGCAAGACACGAACATCTGGCTTACAAGTCAGTCTCTGTCAGTCAGTTCTTTAAAATCTGACTACCTCTAGAGGAACACAATGGATTCTGGGATAAACAAAGTAGGTGTTTCGAAGATCCCACAAGGACAGGTTTGTTAGGAGGCCTCAATTTTTCAAAAATATTACTCTCTTATTTTATGATTTTTTTTATTATACAAGTAAGAACTTCTCATTGATAAAAGTTCCAGCATTACAGAAATATACAGTGTGGAAAAGTTAAGTATAACTAAGACTATGCTTTCAGTTCTGAAACGTGCTTTGTTTTTTTAACACACCTTGGACTTTCTGTATAAACATACTCCTCTTGTTAGTTGTGAAGTGTTGCTATTGCACAGAAATATAATGTAATGAATAGCCTACTGGTGCATGGTTGGGTCACTCCTAATTTTTTTTCCTATACTACTATGCATATATACACCATATTATTTGTTTGCAAATTTGTGTAAGTTTTCTTGTGTTAATGACAAGATGGAATTTCCAGGTTAAAAGGTCTGATATTCTAATGGTGATGATCTGGCTTCCCATCAAAATATCCATACCAAAGTCCTCTCCCATCTTCAAAACAGAATTTCCTTTTCCTCATGGTCTCCACATTCCCTTCTTTCTTGGTACCTTACAGCTGTGAAAATTATCCAGCTGTACATCCAGTCTGTCAAAATCAACCACCAAAGGGATCTCAGTGTTTCCCAAGTGAACTAGAGCACAGACACCTACATGAACGTATCAGTTTTTGAGTGAATTATTTTATCAAAGACCGAGATGAGAAGAATCCAGCCCTTTTACTTACTATCTGTTGGGTTTCTCATGGGGTAAGACTGGGTGTAATTGTTCACACAGTGTATCAACTGTGGACTAATAGAGGCACAATAATTTTCCACTGCTTTGATCTGAGATGGACCAGGAGAAGAGTCTGTTCGAAAAATGGCTTGACAGAATTCTCGGCAGTTTGTGTGATGACCTGCGTAACTGCAGCACACCGAGCCCACTGTGGAAAAAGAGAGGACACTGAAATTCAGGACACTTCTTGTTAATGTTAACAGCACCACGGTGGTCAACAGTCCACTTTTCTGAATGGGAGAAAGCAAGCCATGCTGCAAAGGATAAACACTTGAGTCAGCACTATTCCAGGCACTCTCATGGGGCCAGTCAAGGGCTCACTGATCTATGACAGTCACAGTTCATGACTTAGACTCTCTAGACCCCTGTGAGGAGCAGTATAGCCTGGAGCAATGCAGAAGCACGTGTCAGTATTTCTGGTTGGAATGACAATTTGGGAGCATACACTGGCATTTAATGAATGTCAGGGCTGCTAATGTCCTCCAAAGCACCTGGAAGTGTCACAGAACCGAAGCTGCCTCCCAGAATGTCCAGAGTGCCCATGCTGAGAGCATGGGACAGCCTCTTTCCACACTGCACTTGTAGAGATTTATAGACAGAGCAAAACAACACCAAACAGAATCACAGTGCCCCACATTTATAAAACAGGCCCAGTAAAAACTAAGAGGCAGCAAGATAAGTTAAGTAAAATTAACAAATGTATACTCTGAAACTGAAATCTCAAAATTTCAACAGTTTGAATATTTACAAGAATATTCATATACTGAAGTAGTCTTCATTTCACAATGGATACGATCTGTCTCAAGCACAAGTCAAAGCAAGTTTATCTGAAGGTAACTGACTGCATTTTGTATTTGGAAAATAAGGAAAAGCCAGGTATGGTAACACAGACCTGTCATCACATAGCACTTGGAAATGGGAGGCAGAATAATCACACATTTATTGCCAGCCTGGACTAGATGAGACCTTGTTTCAAAACAAAACCAAAACACAACAACAACAACAAAACCCATGGCCAGGAGTGCTGGTGCACACTTGTAATCCCCAGCACTTGGGAGGCAGAGGCAGGAAGATTTAGAGTTCAAGAACAAGCTGGGCTCCTACATAGGAAGACAAGCACACAAAGAAAACACAATGGGATGCCATTTAACGTGGGGAAGGGAAGGGAGCGGCGGGAGGTGCAGGTGTGGGAATCATAATGGAGAGTGTGGGAGACCCTCACAACATCTAAAGATGTATGTGTAGGGGTGCTAAAGGAGCTGGAGGACATGAGTGGTAGGGAGGTCTACAGAGAGGCAGCTAAGAATTCCTTCGTTATTAGAAATGGCTATGGAGGAGCCAGAAACGGGTGTCAGTCAATTCCACAGACCAATGAACGAAGAATTCAGACAATAATGAGTCACATGCAAATTAACTAAGCAAGGGCTGAATTAACTGATACAGGACACACCTCAGCTTCCTGGCCACGACATTGTTCCACCCCTGCTGTGGACTAGCTTTTGACTTGTAACTACTCTCCAGTTGGTCTACTGCCGAAGAGCTCATGTTCATCGTGGGGAACAAGTGCTTCTCAGCATTGCAGTGTGTGGTGCTGGAGATGATGAGGACCTTAGATATGCCAAGCACACACTCCACCGCAGTGCTGGATCTTCAGCCCCACCAAGTTATGGCTGCATTTATCAGTGTAAAACTGCAATGGTGCTGCTGTGGGAGCTACAGTGCGGGAGGTAAGACAGGACCCAAGGCCTGTCTTCTGAGTCCTCCACTAGCTTGGCTTCCTTGCCGGTGTGGGAGAACCTCAGATTACCTGTCGAAGACTGTATGGTACCTCCCGAACTAGCCCCAGTTTGAAAGGGTAGAAACGCATGGCTGCTTGTTATTCTTTAACACACCACATTTCCAAGCTAATCCAATCAACTGCTTGTTCCTCGGTGGTCTTTCCTCACCTCTGTCGCTCTTGACATTCTTGTCACAGGGTATGCTGCTCCACCAGTCTCCACTGTACACACCCTTCCCCACTTCTCTCCCATCCCTTTGCACACATATCTTATTTACCTTCAAGGCCCAGGTAAGCTATGAACTTCATGAGGTCGCCTCTAACACCCTTGCGATGTGACCCCTGTTTCTCCTGAACTGCTGCATTTTATCAGTGTGCTACTTCATATTCTACACTATTTCCACGTTCTGTGTGTTCTGGTCACGTCCCTACAGATATGTGTCTGTCCCACAACAAGCAAATACTATATAATCATCTTCAGACTGGACTGAGAGGCAGTCCTTAGCAAGGACTTCATCATATACTGTAATGTATTTCACCTCAGAAAGAGATGCTGCTGTTTGGTGTTACCTCCCTCTAGCACATCCACCTACACTGTTGGTTGATACACTTGCAACTGGGACACAGGAATTGCTAGAATACACGCGTGATTTGAACACCCCACAGGCAACTGCCTAGCAGAATCCTGTGCGCATGCTTCTTCAGATGGCTGAGCAGGTGTAATGCCAAGGGTCTGGGCAATCAGTTCTGACTGCTAACCATGTCTGTAAAGTGTCTTGCTCTCTGGACTGCTTGTACAATCATTGACAATATACTTACTTTCATTTCTGCTAATGCAACTGAAAAGAGCATTCTGTAAATTAAAGAAAAACAAACAAATTAACAAACAGAATTTCTAATATTATTCCATTTTAGAATTCTATGGAAATCAGGATATCATACTTTTTAATTCTTTTCTAAGTGCAAGGCTGAAACATAGACACTATGAAATGACTGTCTAGTTAAAAAAGTAACCATCATCTAATGCGTGGTGGGGATCACTCTGAGCTATAAACTGACATTTGACAAGCAAGCAAAGCTCAAGTGAGATGAATTAATGTGTTTAGGTGCATATGTGGAGGGGGTCACAGTGTATTAATTTCAATTTTTTCTTGTAGAATATGAACTATTTTCTAGAAGATAACATAATAAAGGACACTCAGAGACATACATTATTTCCTGTAACCACTATTACTATTATTGGAGTTGGTGTGACCTCAGACATTACCTCTAAATGTTCTTAAATATGACTGTGCAGTGGAACCACCCAAACTTCCCCGCCCACCCTAGATAATAGAAATTTACATTTTACACAAAGTTTCAAAGACAGTTTTCATTTAGTCTTCTTGTGACCAGAATCTTGGAAACTCCCTAGCTTTCTACAGAGCAGAAGCACCCCTCAGGAGAGAAAAGATACTGCACTAGAGCCCAGAAGTTGTCCAAAGCAAGCCTGATATCAGAATCAATGTTTCTAGAAATCTTAGATTGTTGTTCAAAAAGACCCACCCTGTATTAAGCCATTGCTTGAAAAAAGAGAAAATGAAACAAAAACTACTTGTCCCAAGCCATTCAGACAACCAGGCTTATCAGCTATGAGTTAATATCAATCATAACTGGAGAGAAGACTGAAATAAATGAGCATCTGTAAAATATGAGGGAAATCAGATGTACCCTCACTGTCAAATCTAGCTAAGTGACTGAGCTTTAGCTGGGCACCGCGGCACCTGCTTATAATCTCAGCACTTGGGAGACTGAGGCAGGAGGATCTTGAGTTGGAAGCCAGCCTGTGCTACACAGTGAGTTTTGAGAACTTGTCTCAAAAGACCACAGGAGAAGGCCGGGTGTGGTGGTGCACACCTTTAGTCCCAGCACTCAGGAGGCAAAGGCGGAGGCAGGTGAATCTCTCTGAGCTTGAGGCCAGCCTGGTCTACAAAGTGAGTTCCATGATAGCCAGGGCTACACAGAGAAACCCTGTCTCAAAAACAAAACAAAACCGACCTAAACAAACAAACAAAAAACCGAAGGGGGGGGGGTAAACCGCTCCAGAAAAATATGAACAAGTAAAAAAAGACCAGCATTACCAACATTAGAAAGAGCTTCAGAGATTTTCGGGCATGGTGGCCACCGCCTGTGACCAGCACCAGAGGCTCGGGTGCCAGGCTTGTCACTAGTGTCAAGGCAGCTTGAACTAGAGTGACTTTCATGTCAGTCTGGGCTACAGTGAAGGTCATGTTCTAATGGCCAGAAGAAAAAAGTCCCTACATTGCTGGTGACGCTGCATTGCATCCACTTTCTCTACCTAAAAATACCCACATAGGAATACGCCACAGAGGAGTTCTTCATTTCAAGAAAAAGTCAGTTAAAAGGCAAACAAAGCCCGGGCCTCATAGGAAGGAATGCTGAATTCCTCCAGTAGAAGTGATTTCTGCTAGAGCTGGTAGATCACTACAAATAGTGGGAAAGTAAATAAGCTCTCAGTGTTCTTCAACAGTGAGCTTGTTTATGTCTCTTCACCCATGTTCCTGTTTTATTGTGACTTTTCATCTCAGACAACCCTCCACTGGGTTCACCAGCCTCAGGAACATTTATAAAATAAAATGATCAAAATCAACATTGAAAAGTAGTCTGCAGAGAAATAGCTCTCATCGGGGTGATTTTCCCTCCTAGGGAGCACTTGATGCCTGGAGTCATAGTGGGGTGGGGTGGGCATTAATTAGCATCTAGTGAGTAGAGGCCTTAAATGTTGCTAAGTACAGGCCATATGTCCCTGGTCTCTATGGGTCCAGATGGCAATGTCAATCACACCAACTCTCAGGAACTTTGCCTTAAGGCTTAGGAATTTGTTCAAGCTAGATTTTTAAAATTTGACCTTATAAGTAAAAAAAAAAAAATCATCACTTCTAGGTCAGTCTTGTGATCACTTAGCCTAAGAGAAAGGCACTAAAGGAAAGTCTCAAGTATCAGAGATCATCTAATTCAATGTCTTTATTCCCTGCAGCCACAGACTGAGAACAGAAGGGAGAAAGAGCTGAAGAATCCAGTCTTCCCCACATGGCAAACAATGGCATGCAAGCAAGTCTTGCCTGCCACTTGTTTATAAAGCTTTATTGAAGCGCAATCACACCCATTTGCTTATATATCTTACATGGCTCTGTCATGCTATCCATGCGATGATGGCCAAGTTGAGCAGACAAAGACCATATGGTCTGCAAGCCTAAAGTGGACAACCAACTGGCCCTTTGCAGAGAGTTTGCCAACTGCTGAAGAAAAAGAAGTGCAAAGCTGTCTTCCTTGATGACACCTGCAGGGTACAGAATGTTCCCCAAGCAACTATCATTTCTCTTAATGTTCAATGATAGAACTTTCACACATAGGTTTTCCTGAATATGTTGAATGAAAACTTGATATTTTACACAGAAGCACTATTAATGTTAACAAATACTACTTCTACATCTGTACTAATTCTATGGTTTAAAAATATTTTCTGCCTTGGGCTGGAGAGATGGCTCAGTGGCTAAGAGCACTGGCTGCTCTTCAGAGGACCAGGGTTCAATTCCCAACACTGACACAGCAGCTCACAACTGTCTGTAACTCCAGTTCCAGAGGATCTGGCATCCTCACATAGACACACATGCAGGCAAAACACCAATGCACATAAAACAATAGAGTAAATAAAAATAAAAGTAAAATAAAAATATGTTCTGTCACTTTAGTGATGTAGATGAGCTCGTCAGACTTCTGCTACGCCCATTTTGATTTTATAGACTGATCATTTGGCTTTGATAAAAGATTCCTATATTTGTTGTAAGTAATTCTTCATCCTTTCTTCGTCAGGCTGTCCTTGAACTCCCATTCCTCCGGCCTCCAGTTTCCAAGTGCAGGGTTACAGGGTGTGTTACCATGCCTGATTATCAGTAACTCTTTTAGCTTCTTGAGCTATTGTTGATTATTGATAGGACTCAAGACATATGTAGGAGTTATAGCATCAGCTCATAATTACTTCATTTTTTAAAATCATTCTGGTGTCTTAGGTAATCTATTAAGTCTTTTAAAAGTCTGATCGCCATCTGGTGGCAAGAGCAGGAAGTAAGGGTTTACATTAACTAGTGTGGAGTCCTTTCTGAGACCACACCCATGGTACCTCCACTGAATCTTCCATCTTACTTACGAACAGATAAAAACTACAGTGCTACTGAAGTGGGAGTGTACCACCACCTCAGAAACTCAAGGAGCACGTCAGTGTACTAGGACTGACAGGGTGACCATCTCAAAAATAAAACCCACCGAAGAAAGCACTATCACCCAGTACAGGCAACAGCTTGGCTCATGCGGAGTCTTACCTGCTGTGACTACTTTCTCCCTAGGCTGGGCTCCCCTCCAGGTCCCAGTGTGTCTCCAGCAGGTTTCTACAGTGTGCTGCTCACTCACTGTGTTCTAAGTCTATGTGTGTTTCTCTTCTCACACACCAGACCACAAGCTTGGGCAGACAGTGGCTCAATCACTGAGCAAGTTCCTTACACACACTGGTGTGTCAGCTCAGTGTGCATCATCAGGCCAGTGAGAATTAAGTAAATGAATGAGAGACAAAGACAACTGAGAGCTCTGCTCCAGGAACCCAGAGTTCAGGAGGAACTAAGATACACTTAGGAGACAAATCTTTTTTTTTTTTCTTTTAATGGCTTCCAAAGGGAAGTAATACTTTTATTTTTAAATTTTTTTTGTTTTTGTTTTTGAGACAAAAAAAAGGGTCTCTCTACATAGCTCTGGCTGTCTTGGAACTCAGTATGTAGCATCAGGGAGCTTCAAACTCACAGAACGTTGCCCACCATTGCCTCCTGAGTCCACACACACCTGGCAGTAGACAAATCTTTAGGGTTTAATAGCCTGTGATCCATGAGAGGTGTTGAGAAAGAGAAAAGGGTAGGCAAGATCTGTTGGCTCTTGGTTACATCTGGGAAGACTGTACTCAGCAACTCAGCAAGAAGTGTAAGAAAGATGACAAGTATCTGTTTCGGAGTGTGTGCATGTGTGTGTATGCACGCGCACATGGGTGTTATTTTGTGGGAGGAAGGAAAGAGAAGGAGAGTAGTGAATACCAGAAAATCAATCATTAATTGGGTTGGTCAGGTGTGGTGGTGCATGTCTTTTAGTGGATCTCTGTTAGTTTGAGGCCAGCATGGTCTACATGGCAAGTTCTAGGGCAGCCAGGGCTACACAGTGAGATCTTATCTCAAAAAGAAAGTTAGCAAAGAAGATTCTGGAACTGTCATTAAATAGGGGTAATTGAAGCTATGGAGCCTGGGCTAGGGAAGTGGCTCGGCGGTAGAGTGTGATACCCTAGGTTCAACTCCCAGTACCACAAACCAAGTAACAACAAACTATGAGAAGACGAGACACTCAGTGGAAGACAATTTAAGACATGACAAGATCACAGGCTAGTGTGACATGACCAGGCCCTTAGGGACACACTTACTCCACTGAGGTATGAACTGGAAAGAAAATGAATCAGTAACAAGGAGACTAAGTAGGAGTTGCTCCCCTCTTGGGGCAATCTAAATGACAGAGCGGAAGGACACACAAGTGCGACCCCAGCAAGTCTTACTACCGTAAGCCAGTACTGCAGGACCTAACAGGTTTCGCTCTTTTTGGAGCTCATCAGCTGCAGGTAACGGCTCAGACCTGATACTTATACCTACGCTGAGATTCACCATTCCTAAAGCTTCCCACCACAGCCTGCTGTTTACTATGCCCCAAGCACTCTTGGCATTTCCTCAGTGTTAACTGACACATATTTTCTATTTAGGTCCTTAAGGCTTTATGAAGGCAAAGTACTCTCAAAAATCAGAGGGTACTTTGTGAATGTGTAGGAGAGAGCGTACACGAGCTAGGGATGGAGCCAAAGGCTCCTGAGCCACATTCCCAGCCTGTATTATGTTGTTAAACTAGCTAAGGCTGAGAGGGTCAGGGACAGCACAGTTGCCCAAAGCTCAGGGTGTGACCTGCCACACCAGAAGCACCACAGCAGACTGCCATGCCACCACAGCTTAGGGACCCTCTGGCAGCTGTGAGCATGGCTGGCCTAACCCTCACTGTTCCCTTAGACCACCTTCCACTTCCCTTCCTTTATGCCTAACACAAAGCAAATCTAGAGCCCAGCTTATTTGAGAAAAAGGAACAAAAATGTGATCGATCCAAACACATCTTCAAGCATACATTTTACTGTACCACTTGCTGAGGACACAGTACAATCCTAGCAGGTGTATACAGACACGCACTCAACACTGGCATCCAGGGGCAGAGTGAAGTGCATGCTAACTGACCATAGTGGTAAAGGCTGGTGGAGGGCTATATATACACATTTCCTTTCTAGGCATAAAACATCACTGGTAACATCAGGAACTTGGTGGCTGTGGCACATGAAATGGGAAAGAGACTTGATTATATGCTGTTCTGAACTGTGAACCATGTACATATTCAAAAACTATAGTTTTACACACACCTGCACTTTGCCATGCCTAGCTCTGTGCTGGCAGTGGTGTGGACAGCTGTGACTGGGGCTCACCTTTGGTTTTGTGGTATAAGAGCCTCTATGCTAACTTTATCTTAGCATTCTCACAGAACCAGTGGCCATCGGCAAAATGACTTGTACTAGCAATTATTTGACCCAAAATTCTTGTCTTAAATTTTTAAATTATTGTTTTTATTATTTTATAAGTGTTTTGTCGGCATATAAGTATATGCACCACGTGAATGCCTGGTAACCCTAGAAATCAGCAGAGGGTGTCAACTCTGTGGGGTTGGAATTACAGATGTTTGTGAACAGCCATGTGGGTCCTGGGAATCAAACTCAGGTCCTTTGCAAAAACAACAAATGCTCTTAATCACTGAGCCAACTCTCCAGCTCCTTAAACCTTTTTTTAAGGCTAATATTCTGAGAAATACCTCTCCCTGGCTTTTCCTCATTGTCACCTTCTTTAAAGACCATCAAAGAACTAGAATGCATAAAGGAAGGAAGAGACAGGAAAGCGACAGTCCTGGAGCCTGGAAGGAAAGCCTAGAGCAGAAGCTGAGAGAGGAGGAGGCACGCAGGAGCATGGAGGGCTGAAGGCAGCTTGGAGCACTACACTCCAGTGGTGTGGACATCAAATGGGAAGGTCACATGCTAGGACAGTGTCAGGGATCCGACTTTAAGGTGTGACATGAATTTACAGATCCTGAACTAAAACCTAACTCATAAGCCATCACCAGGTCTCTGGACATTTCACTACCTTCACATCATTTTAACAATGTTTATTCTGATAATCAAGGAGGAAAATAACAATCAAAAATTCCAAAAGTTAGCAGACTGGTATCCAGAAGAAAAGGTTCACAGATAAACTGTGGACAAAGACAGTGCAAAAACTGCGGGTTATGTTTCCTGAGCCAGCACACACTACACTGGCTGTGCTATGGCTTACACCATCTGTTCTGACTGCTGTGGAATATTAGTTTAAGATGTGTTACATTTGTGTATGTTGTGGAACATTTGCTTTAATGATGCAAAGATGTGTTGGATTCTTTTATGTTGCATTTGTTTAACTCTGTGAAGCTGTGTTACTTTGCTGGTCTAAAACACCTGATTGGTCTAAAAAAACAGCTGAACGGCTGATAGCTAGGCAGGAGAGGGATAGGCAGAGCTGCCAAGCAGAGAGAATAAATAGAAGGCAAGAAAAGGAGGAGAGGAGGGCTCCAGGGCCAGCCACCCAGCCATACAACCAGCCACAGAGTAGGAAGTAAAGAAAGGCATATAGAATAGAGAAAGATAAAAGCCCAGAGGCAAAAGGTAGATGGGATAATTTAAGAAGAGCTGGTTAGAAACAAGTCAACCTAAGGCTAGGCATTCATAAGAAAAAAGAATAAGTCTCCATGTGATTGTTTGAGAGTTGGGTGGTGGGCCCCCCAAAGAGTTAAACAAAACCAAACCATCTGACTGCTGGCGCCAAGGCCTTTCCAGCCTTTGGGTGCTCTGAATGTTATTTCAGGTTCTAGCACTGTACACCATGAGCCTTATCATGACCTATCCCATACTTCCGGCTGGCTCAAGGACCATGCTTGTGAGAAAAATTCAGGAGAATCTAGAATTGAGAATGCCCATACCATGTGAATATGAGTCTGTGGGAATAATCAAGTTAAAGGTTGGTTTGGGTAGCTCCTAGAACAAAGCTTGGTGATCTCACTCAAATGTATGTAATTCTCAAAGAAGTGTTATCTGAAAGTGTTTTTTTTTTAAACAATTATTTATTTGCACGTGTTTAATTGTGTGTGTATGTGTGGGTGAGTGTATACCACAGCATGAGTGTAGAGGTCAGAGGTCAACTTACAGAAGTGGGTTTTCCTTCTCCCACTTGCATTCTGTGGGTGGCACTCAGGAAGTCAGGTTTAGCAGCCAGCACTGCTTTCCCCCCTCGGTCACCTTGCCAGCCCAGGAGCAGTTAGGTACCGAAGGAGGTACTCTTGCCAGAGATTCTTTCAGACAGTGACCAAATGAGAAAGGACCACCAGTAAGATCTCTCATTCTTAGCTGAAATTCCCTCTGCAGCAAATTCTACAGGGCATGGTGGTACACATCTTCAATTCCAGAACTTGGGAGGCAGAGGCAGGCAGATCTCTGTGAGTTTGAGGCCAGCCTGGTCTACAGAGTGAATTCTAGACCAGCCAAGACTTCACACACACACACACGCACACGCACACATAGTGAGTGCAGATCAGTGCACATAGGATGTGAAGACAACCTCTGGTGTTGAGTCTCACCTTCCATCTTGTTTGAGACAGTTTCTGGTGGTTCCTCAGTTGCATATGTCAGGCTAGCTGGGGTGTGAGCTTCTGGAGCTTCTCCTGTCTCCATTTTGCCATGGTAGTACTGGAATTACAGACACGCACGCTCCTGTGCTGCCTTTATCTGTGTATTCAAACTCAGGTCCTCATGTCTGCACAAGCATCATACTCCCTGAACCGTCCTCCAGCCCCATTGCATTTTTAGTTAGCATACAGATAGGCTTCACTGTGACAGTGTCACACACACACACACACACACACACACACACACACATTCGCGCTTGTGTGTGTATGTATCATTATAGTTTGCTCTTACTTGTCCCCTCCTCTCCAACTATTGTAATGTCGCATTATTTCCTGAAATCTTTGTGGATACAGAACTCTAGGTTGATAGCTATTTTATTTTAGAACCATGTCTTTTGGTTTCTTTCGTTGCTACTGAGAAATCAGCTGTTGGTCATCTTTGAAAGAGAAGATTTTTTTAAGCTCTTCTTATTGCAAGTTTTTTGCTTTTTTAATGATGTGTGTCTATGATAAATGGACAGGATAGATTGTAGCCTGGGATGCTTGAACTACTATCCAGCTGAGTATGAACTTGAACTCATGACCCTTCCTCCTCTACCTCAGAAGTACTGGGATCGCAGAAGAAGAACACCACCCCAGCTTCCACTATATTTTTATTTATTTAATTAAAATTTTATTAAATTCTTTCCCAACTCTACTTGCTCTGTGTATTTTTAGGATTACGTTTCTTAACCATATTAAATATTTTTATGGTCTGCATGTGATCATTTCTATAGCAGAAATGCCTTGAGGTCTAATTCTATTCACTATTGTCCTTGCTGGCTCTTGTCTGATGACCTTGTTTTCTAGTGAGTTTTGTGATTTTTTTAAAACCGTGAGTTGCTTATTTTCCTTAGAATTTTATCTGTGGGAGTTCTAAGTCTGGAATAAAAATCCACTCCTGCAGAGAGGATCTGTGTTACTTGTCTTAGGCATCTCAGAAAGAACTACCCTTTTAGAATAATTTTCGATACATTCTCAGCTAGAGATTTTCTAAGCATCCACTTTACATGAGTGAGACTTCAAAGTCAAGTTATTAACACCAGTTTTCAAGAGAACAACATTGAAAGAAGCAATATGTTCCTCTACAAAAGAAGAAGATGAACACATTTTTTGTCACCCCATATTGCAAAGTGTAGCCCCTTTGGAACCAAATTTGTTGGTGAGAAACGGAATAGACCTCAATTGGGTTTTTCCATCTTTAATCAGTACCAAAATCTATTCTTTGACTTCCAGGTGTGTGAGATAATACGGCTATGAAAATCGACTCAGCAAATGTCACTGTCCTCAAAACTAATGACTTCCCAGTGGCTCGGCAGATCTCTGTCCCCACTTAGTGGTGGCTTGTGTATTCCATCATTTCAGTCTGCCCTAATGCCGGAAGATAAGGACCTAGATAGTACCTTCGAGCACAGGACAATAGTAAGAGTATTCCAGGACAATAGGTTTAAACGATTAGTTGATTATTCTTAAACACTGTCTTTTATATCCAATCCATCATGACAAACCCTGTTAATGATTCTTCATTTAGATCTCTGACTTCCTCCCCTCCACTCTTCTTTAAAATGTTGATTCTTTAAAAAGTTAGTTGCATGCCGGGAGATGGCGGCAGCGGCGGCGGTGCACGCATTTAATCCTAGCATTTGGGAGGCAGAGCCAGGCGGATCTCTGTAAGTTCGAGGCCAGCCTGGTTTACAGAGCGAGATCCAGGACAGGCACCAAAACTACACAGAGAATCCCTGTCTCAAAAAACGAAAAAAAAGTTAGTCGCTTTTTACATAGGTATACAGAGTCCTTAATGTCTCTTTGGCAATGGAATATAATAAAACCTTACAAATATAAAAAAGTTACTTTTATGTATTGTGCATACATAGTTGATCACAAAATTCTTTACCACTCAGCACTCTAAAGAAATAAACTACCCTATACTATTGGAACACACACATACACACACACACACACACACACACACACACACACACACACACACTCACCTTTCTACTTAAGACTGAACAGGTTATAGTGGCAGAGGTCTTTAATTCCAGTACTCAGGAGGTAGAGGCAGGCAAATCTCTGTGAGTTTGAAGCCAGCCTGGCATACATAATAAGTTCCAGGCCAGCCAGGACGACATAGTGAGATTGTCAAAGTCTGTCCTCTTTGCCCCTTGCATGAGCCATATGCATTTTTTGTAGCATGCTTTTGGTCCATATTGTTATTAACTACACCAATTCATCACTGTTCTGTAAAGGTTTTTTTTTTTTGCGGAACTCCCAAAATACTGGCTCTACTTATGATTTCCTAAGTCCTCATGCATGCAGGATATATTTAAAATAATAGTTTTAGGTTTATTTATTATATTTTATATGTATAAGTTTATGTATGTATGTGCACCACCTGCATGTCTTGTGCCTGGGAAGGTCAGAAGAGGGAGTCAGGGAAAGTTATGTATGGTCATGAGCCTCCCTATGGGTGCTGGGAATTGAACCCAAAGCCTCTGAAAAAGCAGTAAGTGCTCTAAACTGCTGAGACATCTCTTTAGCCCCAGTATGTATTTTAATTAATCTGACTTAATTAGATACAATCCTTTATTAATGAAGTTAGGCTATAAACAGTTTAATAAAATTTTGTTTTGTTTTGAGATAGGGTCTTACCATGTGTCTCTGGCTGGCTTGGAACTCATAGAGATCCATATCTCTGCCTCCAGAGTGCTGGGATTAAAGGTGTGCATCACCATGCTCAGCTAAGGGTTTGTTTTGTTTGTTGTTGTTGTTCTGTTTGTTTGTTTGAAGATTTATTTATCTATCTGTCTATCTATCTATCTATCTATCTATCTATCTATCTATCTATCTATCTATCTATTTATTTATGTATATGAGTGTTCTATCAGTTTTATGCCAGAAGAGAGCATCAGATCCCACTATAGACGGTTGTGAGCTGCCATGTGGTTGCTGGGAATTGAACTCAGGACCTCTGGAAGAACAGCCAGTGCCCTTAACTGCTGAGCCATCTCTCCAGCTCCCTCAGCTAGGTTTTTAACTTACGTCTGACTCTTAAGTCTATACTTTTTCTAGTTAGATAAAACTACCTCTCAGAATTCCATTAATATTGTTGATTTTCATTAGGAGCTGGACAAAACCTGATGTAACAATGCTTCATATTTAACTGGATTGTCTTAGGTTGGTTTGAATAAAACAGAATCTTAAGTGGCACTGCAATTTATAAACTTTATTCACTTAATAAATTTCTTAGGAAATCCCTTTAAAGGAACAAGGTACAGTTTTCCAATAAAAATAACATGCTCTTTCTGAATGTAATGGCCCAGTCTCTGAATCTACTCAAACCACCTAAGATCTGTCCTTCAGGGTCAATGTAGCACCTGAGAATACAGTGTGTAGGAATTCGTCCTATGGCCACCCCAAGGTCAAAGAGAAGATATTAAAGACCCAGTTTGCAAAACTATTCTGATGTGAACAGAGAACCAGCAAGCTAAACTAGACTGTATTATACCAAATTTACGCAATTCACCTTAGAGCTGATCACAAACGGTCCCATCTGTAGACTAGACTTCAGTTGGGATTTGCTTTGGGTGTGTAATGCAGAACCAGTTTCTTGAATTAAAGAGCTGTTGCTTCTCATTATTTCTACATGATATGTAAGAAATCAAACTGAGTTTTGAATTATGTTGAATAGTTTGAGCTTGTAATACAAAAATAAGGGACAGACACATCCTATAGACTTTTGAAAAATGGTTGCTTATTAATTCTAGGCCAGATAAAGACAGGCAGGCAGGGATGCAATCTGTTCTTATGTCTACTGTAGCACAGTGTTTCTCTCTCTTACCTTCCTGTCTCGTCCTTCATCAACACACACTGCAGACTTCCTAGGGCAATGTAGAGATCCAAACAAGAGAAGGAAGCACACTAAAGTAATGGAGGACAGGCTACAGGAGATGGACAGTGTCAGACATCATGTGGGAGAAAAGAAGGAATTGTCACAATTAGCCACTTGGTCAAGCGAAACCCAAAATGGTCATTTCAAAGGTAGAGGTAAGAAAAACATCTAAAAGACCCTTTACTTCTTTATAGCAGGCTCTTTTCAACAAGAACAGAGGGAAGCTGAAATTAACTTGGAAATTGGTTTTCAGAGACCAGATGTAACTTAGCCAACAGAGCAAAGGGACAAAGGATAAATAAGACTCTCCATCTAAAACTGTTAATGAAGAGGTATAATTATAGACTTTGAGAAAAGAAAAAATAACCAGAACTTTAATATAGAAGCAGCCAGGAATTACTCTGTTTCTCCCAAACACATAGACTGTTAATATGATCTTCACTGTTTAGATAGTAACGTGATGAATGAGACATTCATTTAAGTCTCTTAATTACATGACCTTACACTCTGGAAAGTAATACAAGTGTCACACTTTATGATATAGGAGTTCTGCACATTTGCACAGGCAAACTCCTCTGCTCCCACTCTCTTTGGGAGCACCCATTAGGGAACACAATGCTGGAAACCCATCCCGGGAGACAAGGGTTTCAGATCTGGAACATTTCCTAAATGCAGGTGTGGAAGTGTGGAGTGCTCATAGTAGCAGTTTAATTTTCTTAGTTTCTATTTCTTCTTATACAGGCAGTTTATAAAAATGGACACCAAGATGGGTCCACAGATAGGAAAGGGGCAAAAGAGGATACAGAATCTATGAAAATTGATTTTGGAATCTTAGTACAACCAGTGGCTTTGGTAAGAAAAATATTATAGATGAAATCTTTGAATGAGAGATTTAAAGCATTTCTTTAAAATTAATACTTAATTTCAACAAACCTCCAAGTCAAAACACTAGCGAAAGTAAAAGATGTTTTTATCAAGGCTAAAATTTCTGCTAAGTTAGAACACAATTTGTCTAAAAATGAATTAATTTTTTAAGTGATTTTGTCAGTTCTGAGAACACTGGAACATTCTATCCAAATTTGTTAAATAAGACACATACCTCATATTCTTTTCTGCAAACTTTGGAAATATCATTCTTTGAAGATGCCTAAAAGCAAACAAAAATCTTCATTAATTTACTATGCATGCTATTTATTTTTACTGGACAAAAAAGAACACAAATTAGTATATGTTAATTGTTGGTATACTATTCTTTATTTCATCTAGGAAAGCATCATACTCAAATATTTACAAGTTCCTAAAATACAACAAATCTCATGTAATGTTTAAAACAAATAGCACCCCAGGCCTTACTCAATATGCAGGAGCTCCAGGCTAAGTTTATGTTTCAATCTCACATAACAACACAGTTCTTTTGTTATTTGGAAACCAGACGACTTTGAAGGAAATGTAAATCAGAGGCCTTTTAAAAAGCTGAATTCCATTCTAGTGAACTTCTTGTGAAGCTCTGCCAGGGCACTTACATTTTGCTTGCTCTTTAACCCTTCATAGTCAACATTTGGTACTGACTCTCCTGAGCCAATTCCCTCCAAAAAGTACCACAGAAAATGGAGAGCGAGCTAAAGAAGAGTATGGCACTCCAGGAGGCAGTGAACAAGTCACTCTTCTGGTACCTTCTCAACAAGTGTACAAACGAGACAGTATCCCCAGTCTCCCCTCTACTGTCCAAAGACTGATCTCAGAAAAAGAGCAAGCTACTCATCATAGTGAAGTATGTGCTTCTGTGCAAACAAGGCCAAGTAAAACTGCTGCCAAGTGATTTTTTTTTCTACAGGCCACCAGGCTCAGTGTAGAGACGCTGTTCCAGAGTCACAGGATCTCATCCCTTGTTTGATTTCCTCCTATTCTGTCACCCGGTCCCATGCAATTTATAACAAACTAGCTGATAAGGATGGGGGAGGGGGCTTGTGGTATGGCAAGGAGAAGAATGGGCTGGTAACTGCTCTAAGTCCCCAGGATCTTAGTTCAAATCCTGGATGGCTCCACTTTGCCTTAATGTTTGGAGTGGCAGATAGCTAGGTCGTGTGCTGTCCAATACTGCAGTGCAGGCGTAGGGCAGCTTTGTGTTTGGAAGTGAAGGTGAGGCCGGTGTGCTGGCTCACTCCTATAACCCCAGCACTCATGAGGCAGAGGCAGAAGAACTGCTGTAAATTGGGACCTGTTCGATCTACACAGGAAGTCACAGGCCAGCCAGGGCTACCCCAGACCCTTTCACAAAAACAACGGACAAAAATTCCAACAACAGAAGTGAAGGTAACGTTGGCATCTCACATGGCCCAGAGAATGGTCTCCAGAACAAGCTTCCAGCTCTGTTTACAGGTGAGTTCAAATAGCCATGCAAACAGCTAGCTTCCCAGTTAGGCCTACACCCCCCACTTGGAGTAGAGAACCCAGGAAGCAAATGACACTAATCCGAGAAGCTCCTAAAAGACATGCAGTGAAGAACTCGGGGCCTACCTGAATTTGCAGCAGAGATAGACCTATCAGAGAAAAGCCCCAGCTTACTAGAGGAGTCACGTGTGCCTTGAGAGCAGAGAAAGGGCAGGGTCACGAGCTCAGAGTAAAGCATGATGAAAAGTGAGGAAAGATGAGCACAAGCCAAGCCAAGGTGTCCCTGCTTTCATCCAGCACCACCCCAGATTAACAGATTCGGCCTCGCACTGACTCAGCACGTCCTGTTCGAGGGACAAAATGCCTTGATCCCAGTAAACTCTTCTGTGTGTGGCAGAGAGAAGAAAGAAGGAAAAAAGGGGAGAGATGGGTTAGTGGCTAAGAACACTGGCAGCTCTACCAAAGGACCCAGGTTCAATTCCTAACACCCACATGCTGGCTCACAACCATCTGTAACTTCAGTTCCAGTGGATCTGATGCCTCCTCTGGCCTCCACAGGCACCAGGTACACACGTGGTACACAGACAAACAAGCACGCAAAACACCCATACACATAAAATAAAAATTTGAGAAAAGACAGGAAAAGAGTAAGAGGAGGTTGAGGCTTTTCACAGGCAGTGGTCGCCACTGAGACACAAGCCTAACACTAAATGTGCAGTTTCTGTAGGTCACCTCTCCAAAGCTGTGAAGTAAACAAGGCCTAAAACTGACAGCTAAAACCCAACTGTGCTCCACGGTGCTGAAAAGCCTGATTGTCAGATGTTACCTGCTTGCATGCCTGTCGACACTCCAAGCCAATAGCCAGTTCACAGCAGCCTAAGCCAACCCAGCCATCGGACTTCTTAAACACACCTGAAAAACAAAATGTTCAAATGCTTTGGTCTAAGTGTCAATGAAGACAAATAGTATATAAAACTAACGGCTATTATCACAAGGCAAAGTGAATGTCCACGAGAGAACAAGTTCAGACAGCAGGGCCCCAGGATTCTGTACCTCCCCTGGCCCTCATCTCCAGTGACGTCAGTTCCCTGGGGTACCAAACTACATAACTCTCAGTCTTGGGTAAACATCACGTCAGTGAGAGGGCATGCAAAGTAAGGAAAGCTGGGAGAAAGGCCTTTTCCTCATTCCACCTGTGAATCACATACAAATATTCTGACACAATTTAAGCAAACAGGTATAAAAGAAAAGCATGTTTATCTTTTGTGTTAAAATATTAAATATGTAGAATAACATAGAACTCATTATCTTGTTTCAAAACTGATACATAGAGAACATGCAGGATCAATTTCTATGAGCAAGTCCCAGCTTTGACAAGCATACCGAACCATTCAAAATGACAAGGTGTTATTTCGGTTTAGTTTGCTTCCTGGTATTCAGACACTCTCACTCTTAGAATAGTGAACAGAATCTGTGTGGATCATAAGCTATGTGAGCTGTTATTCATAATGCAGTACATTGCTATCTTCATACACTCAGTAACCTTAGAAAACAAAATTATTCAACAAGCTCTTTTAGTTTTGAATCTCTACTGTATACAAGCTACTCTATCACATGCTACATGGGATATGAACTTACAAAACAGATAAAGTATACAAGAAGTAGCCCACTGTGGAGACTACAGTTTGGTCTGAACAGAAGCGTACTGCTCAGTTTGTTTGCAATGTAAACTTCAGAGTACAGCACTCTTTACAAGCTGAGAAACATAGAGCATATTCCTCTTTCCTAAGCGTTGGCTTTAACCAGGGCTGGGAAATGAGCTCAATTCCAGAAGACCATGAATGTCAGGCTACAGAATTTAGGCTTTATTGAAATGGAAGCAGAAATCCCTGAGGTATTCTTTCTGAAGGAGATGAGAAAGACAGATATAATGTGCTGAAACATTAATCATGAATTTATCATATAATAATGAAAATTATTTATTATTATATAATAGTCTATCCCAAGAGTGTAGCAACAAAGACTTGAGCTAGGAATAGAAAAGACAGATACAAGATCTTGCAAGGGGCATGTCAATGGAACTAGAAAGAAAAAACCATCAAAGGTTATTTGCAGGTTTCTGGGCTAATATCTCTCTAGCTAACTTTGGCTTTGTACTTCAGTTGTTACATGAATGCTGAGGCCTAGGTCACGATGTCGATTAATCACAAACAGCAAATTCCCTTCCTAGGGCCTACTAGTTAACAACTTACCTGTCCCGTGTGGAGAGAGGAGGGGGAGTTCTGCATATCAGAACCACCACGGTCCTTACAGCAAAGCAGAGGGAGCAGGGGAGAGAGCCTACAGTCTAACGCCAAGGTGATATTATAAGGAGGTGGTAGCCGATAGGATCGCCTGCTACGGGAAACTCAGAGCACAAATGTTGTGGACTATTATTTAACTATGTAAAGATGGGTTACATTTGCTTCTGCTACAGACTACTACGGTAACTGTGTAAAGGTGTGCTACATTTGTTTATGTTGCACTTGTTTATCATGTAAGGATGTGTTACATTTGTTTTTGCTGCATTAATTTAATTATGAAAAGATGTGTTACTGTTTCACTTTGCCTATAAGGCAGAAGCAGAGACCTGCCCCAACAAGGCAAAAAGGAGAGTACCAACTTCTGAAAAGTTATCCTCTGAACACACAGGTGCCATGGTGTATATGTGTCCATGTAGACATGTATGTGCACACACATACACTCATACAATGCAATAATAAATAAGTCATTTTAAAAATCCTATATACAAGGGCTGGAGAGATGGCTCAGAGGTTAAGAGCACTGACTGCTCTTCCAGAGTCCTGAGTTCGATTCCCAGCACCCACATGGTGGCTCACAACCATCTGTAATGAGATCTGGCTCCCTCTTCTGTATATGTAATCAATAAATAAATCTTAAAAAAAAATCCTATATACAAATCAGATTGAGGAGTATGATACAGATTTTACATTAAAATAAGTTTACTTACCTGGCAAAGATGAATTCATACAACTCCAAATTTCAACCTGAAATTGTAATCACCAAAATGCTTTTATACAAACAACTATACATGATAATTTCTACAGAAATTACACACAGTTAATTGGATTATGGCTGGGACCATATAGTCAATGTCCTATGGCTAAATCCATATTTTAAAAAAATAATAAAAGCTAGGCCAGTGTGATGGTTCAGTGGGTAAGGGGTGATATTGCAATCCATGGGACCCTCAGAATCTCATGGTAGTAGGAGTGAACCACCTACACACACTATACTCTGATCTCAATGCACTTGCCATGGTGTACACATGTGTGCATGCATACACACATACAAACTATACAAATGAGAACTACTGCACATGCTTTTCTCGTTTTTGCATTGAAAAGTACTGGGAATGAGCCAGGTTACTCGGGTTATTTATTGAAGTTACCGTTTCCAAGCACACAGAGAGTGTCTTCTGAGCAACTTAAGGAAATGAAGTCAGAACTGCTTGACCTTTGGCTCCTTCCCCCTCCACACAGCAGAGGCCACTATATCTAAAGAAGTTCTCTCACATAAACTTGAGCTCTCTTGGCCTGGCCCACACACATTCCAAACAATGAAAACAGCCCAAATCCTGGAGACACGTCAGACTTCCTGATTCAGACTTCAAGCAGTGTATCAATAACAGTGTGCCAGAAAATGGAGAGTTAGGGATAAGCCACATATTTTCCCTATCTCAAATTCAACTTTCCAAAATCCAAAGAACCCCATACAATTTAATTATAGATTTCATAAAATTAGTCAAATCATTGATAAAATTCTAAATTCTAGATGAAGTACTATAGTGAAATTTAAATACTGGAATACATTTATATTTCAGATTATTTGTATACCGAGGCCCTAAAATAGAAAATAGAAGGTGAAAGACACTGATCTACTTAGCAGTTTGTAGGAAGATTATTTTAGGTTTAAACTTTTATTCTGATCACACATTCCACACTTGAGAAGTTTGATAAATCTAAAAGTAACTGAGCAGATGACTCCATGTATACTAAAGCTGTCACAGTGACATAGGACTTACCATGGCTTCTGGACAGTAATCTGGGGCTCTCTGCAACAGATGCTTCAGTCGGGATTCACTTTTTGAGGAGAAAATCTATTTGACAAGAAAAAAAAAAGCCAAAAACTTTTGAGACTTTTTTTTTTTTTTTTTTTTTAAGAAAGAAGGGGTAAAAAGTATCGTCCTCTTGCCGGGCGGTGGTGGCGCACGCCTTTAATCCCAGCACTCGGGAGGCAGAGCCAGGCGGATCTCTGTGAGTTCGAGGCCAGCCTGGGCTACCAAGTGAGTTCCAGGAGAGGCGCAAAGCTACACAGAGAAACCCTGTCTCGAAAAAACCAAAAAAAAAAAAAAAAAAAAAAAAAAAAAAAGTATCGTCCTCTAGATGTACCAGTTTTCTAGAATGCTTTTGTTTTATATAAGGAACCTTTGGAGGGCTCCAAATCAAGCCGAAGTAAGATCTGTTTTACACACTCGGTCTCACTATATAGCCCAGGCTGGTTTGAATTCAGGATCCTCCTGTCTCAGCCTCCAGAGTGCTAGCATTACATGCCCAGCTTCTGAAGTAACATTTCTTATAAGATTATTTGGTTAATTTGGGAAACAATCAGGAAAAGTCCAATTGCACCAAGTTGAGAATCTTTTCTATTACCCCAAAGTGGAGAAAACAAGCTAAATAATACTTAGTATTGTCTCTGTAACCAGCAACTATAATTAAAAAGTAACAGGAATTAGAGTCTTACCATTTTGCAGTATCTAGTGAGTTAATGCATTTAGGCAACTATCAACAGAGACTACTATACATCACAAAAAGGGACAGCTAGATTTACTATCATTCATGGGGGAGACGTGCCAAACAAACCAACCAAAAAAATCTTCCAGTCTGATCAAGCATCTGGCTTTATTTCATAAGGCACATGCAAATCAAATGTGGCTATTCAATTTAAATGTGAATCAAGCAAAATTAAATAAAAATAGCAGAGTATGGGGACACATACCCGTAATTCCAGCACTTGGACTAGACTAGGCTACACTGACCGCCGCTGTCATACACACACACCAAGGAAAAATTACACTGGATATGGTAGTACAGGTCTGGAACCCCAACCCTGAGATGTCAAAGGAGGAGGCCATTCCTAGTGCATAATGAGTCTGGGCCAAAAATTAAATGATAAAGACTTGAGTTCCAGGCTCCTTAGTCACAGTTCAGGTATGTGAGGGCTAATCTCAGTTCTCAACCTGACTACATCTGGGAGTGACTACAATCCAAGCACCCGGGAATAGTATAGTTGTTGGTATCATCATCACCATCATTTATGTGTGGGTTTTTTTTGTTTATTGTTTTTTGTTTTTTTGTTTTTGTTTTTCAAGACAGGGTTTCTCTGTGTAGCTTTGCGCCTTTCCTGGAACTCACCCTGTAGCCCAGGCTGGCCTTGAACACACTAAAATCCACCTGCCTCTGCCTCCAGAGTGCTGGGATTAAAGGCATGTGCCACCACCGCCTGGCTATGTGTGATATTTTAGGCATAGTCTACAATTGAGTTATATCCTCTGCCCAGTTATTGCTTTTTTTCTAAAGTCCTTATAATTTATAAATTAAGTTGAAAAATCATATAACAAATAATATGACAATTAGGATTTGCTCCAATATAAATATGCTTTAATAGACTAGGGAAGAGGAATAGGAAGACTAGAGAGAATTATAAATGAAACATAATAAACCACAACTAACAATGTTGAAGCTTAATAAGGAACTGATTACACTTTTCTATCTTTATATATATACTTGAAACATTCCATTATAAAAGGATAAAAGGAAGAGTAAGAGGGAAAAACACAGGCAAAGGAGGACAAGAAGGAAAGACAAGGAGTGGATGAACAATCTTAGCAGTGCACTGGGAGGAAACACAGAGGAGGCTATAGTTTTAAATAATCTCCTGGGGGCTAGAGAGATGGCTCAGCAGTTAAGAGCACGGGCTGCTCTTCCAGAGGACCTGGGTTCAGTTCCCACACCCACATGGCAGTTCACAATCATCTGGAACTCACATTCCAGGGGATCCAACACCCTCTTCTGGTCTCTGAGGAACTAGGCATGCAAGTGGTAAACAGACATACATATAGACAAAACCCTCAAATGTAAAGTAAACATAAAAATAATTTTCAAAATCATCCCCTTGTTTCTCCTCTATATTCCTCAAAGATAGTAAAGGCAAACACAAAATAAATAAAAAAGCCCAGGCAGCCCAAACAGGCTAGAACAGTGATGAGACCGTGGACTGAGATCATATAGCTCTGAGACCAGACAGCCTGGTTGGCCTGGTATCAGGGTTACATCTTGGTGGCTAGGTATGGACTGCATAATGCATGATGCTGAGTGCTCAGTCTCTGTTCCTCCAATCACTGGTGTGGAAACTTTAGCAAGTTATTTAACTCTTTTCTATCTCAATTTCTTTACCTATAAAATGAAGATGATGTTGCCTCCAATATATTACAGAAAAATTGAATAATGACTGAGATCATTACTCTCAAGTTCTAGAGAACGTCTAAGGCTACACAATAGCCCTAAGATGACTGAAAGGGAGCTAGGACTTTATGGAGAGGTATTGCTTCAGTAGAACTTGCATAAAAAAGGCTCAACCAGGAAAAAAAAAAACTATAAAATTTTTTGAAGAGCAAAACAATGAATCCATAGTATCCAACATGTCTACCAACTATTAACACCTTACATTTGCTTTAACTATCTCAGATATACATATTGTTATTATCAGCATCTTGATTATTTTAGGATTCATTACAGACAGTGAGATTGTTTGCTCCTGTATCCTAGCATGGGCTTGGGACACAGCTCAGCTGGTAGAGGGCTTGCCCAGCATGCTCAAAAGCCGTATTCTAGTTCTATCACCACACAAAGTAGGTGTGGTGGTGTACAAGAGTAATCCCAAGCCTGGGATCCATGAGACACTGTCAGTAAAAAATCCCCAAACAAAAACCAAACCAAACCAAAGATACCCCAATTCACTCTCAGCATGTTATCTCTTTAAAATAAGGGCTCTGTCATACCTAACCATAATACAATGACCACGTTCAGGATAACAATACTGACAGAATACTATCAGTTCATGTCCAGGCCATAATCAAGTGTCAACAACTCATCTCACTAATTTTTGTTACAAAATGTCTTTTTTATTCCTGGATCATTCACTGCATTTGGCTGCCAAGTCTCTTTAGTTAATTTTATCTAGAATCATCCTTCAGCCTTGCTTTGCTTTGTAATAGTGGTATTTTTAAGATAATTGATGTGTCTGAAGAGTACAGGCTATTGTTTCAAGAGTCAGCCCTCAATCTGGGTTGGCCTGATTTTTTCTTATGATTCAGGTTATGATACTATGATCCTTTTCAGTGCGTCTTGTCAGTTGACACATTATTTGTGATGTAAACTGTGTGAAAGTTGTTGTATAACAGACTTTTCCTAAAATAAATTGAATAAATGACTTAACTGATTTTGTTCACAATTATTATCAAGCTTACCTGTTCACATACATCACGGCACATTTGGTTATCCTTTGCATGATTACAACATACAGCACCTAGGGAAAATAGGAACCATGATGTCTCACTGTTACACTGTCACAGGATGATTGAACGTGATTGTTCGATAGACTGTTCTTTTGTTTTTTGTTTTGGGACAGGTCCTCCTGATATATAACACAAGCTGGCGTCCAAACTCCTCATCCTCCTGATTCAGTCTCCAAAATGCTGATTTAGAGGCTGTACCTAAGGCATGTACTATCACATCTGGCTGTCATTACACATTTTAACTGGATCTTTTTTTTTTTTTTTTCCCGAGACAGGGTTTCTCTGTGTAGTTTTGGTGCTTGTCCTGGATCTCATTTTGTAGACCAGGCTGGCTTCGAACTCACAGAGATCCGCCTGCCTCTGCCTCCCGAGTGCTGGGATTAAAGGTGTATGCCACCACCGCCCTGTAACTGGATCTTCAATGTGCATTAACTACAACTGAGATGGTAGGTGTGGAGACATGGTGCTTGCTCTAGAGAAACTAATAGGAAAGACTATCACATAATAAAAGTACTTACTCTATATTGTGTACTTTCTATATATTTCCTACTAAGCTTGTTTATATATTATATTTTTCAGTCATTAAGATTACTCAATGGACAATATTTTATTAACTATAACACAAAGCTAAACTGGTTTTAAAATAGTGAATTCTGTTTAGGGCTTGTTGAATTTGAGGTTCTTACAGGATATTCTGATGGACACTGGTGAAGTCCAGAGTCAAAGTTTGGAGGAGGGCTAAAAGCCCAGCCTAAAGATCCAGATGCGCCAAGTCAGGAGTACAAAGCATAAAGGGAGACGGTGCTGTCCAGGGAGAGTTTCTACTGGAAAGTCAATACAGCAGCAGATCGAAATGAACAGCAGCAACGGAGATACAGGAAGGAACAGGAAATGGCTGAAATAGAGCAGGAGAGAGGTCAGCCACTAAGGGACACACAGGACAAGGAATGTCAGGTGCCCGCAGAGAGACAGATAGAAAGCGGAAAAAGAAAACAAATTTGCTTAGAAAGCCAGCTGCTGGCTGGCTGTGGTGGGCCATATCTGTGATCCTATTTGGGATGAAAAAGCAGGAAGGCCAGCCTGGGCTACATGAGACCCTTTCTCAGAAAAACAAAATAAAAGTAAAGTGAAAAGCACATCTCAGCTAATTTCTTTTCATTTACTCACTTGCTTATTTACTTTGTATGGGTGAGGTGGAGGAGAGTAGTCAACACATGGGAAGAGAGCGAAGAGAAAGACCTGTCAACAGAGGTTCCTTGAGAAAGCCACTTGGAGTTGAACATTCTACAGGCTGATTAGGACTTCCCGACTGTGGTAGACCCAGTTATCTTGGGCTATCTTTAGTCTCCTTTAAGAACCACTTCTCACTCTCCTCTGCACCAGACATGATATCCTTTTGACTATCACATCAAATCTCTGGAATGCATTAATTTAGCAGATCACTAACCAGCTTTAACTCACCCCCAAATTAAGAGTGTAATCAAATAGCATCTGAAACCTAGACTAGAAACGCTCCCCCCAACCCTGCTGTAACCCACTTACCTAACGTCCCCACCAACGTATCCAGTAACTATAAACACTGTTGATTGATTACTTTCTTCTGCTGTCTGACTACAGGAGTCCTTCCACAGTGGACTGTGTCATCTGGGTAACCAGAACCCAAGTTCCTGGGCCACGGTCGCTCATACTTAGCTCAAAATAAACTATTTCTTAAATACCTTTGGAGCAGGAACATGTTCTGTTTTCCAGAGCAGTGACCAAGAAACCAAGTAAAATGTTTCAAATGCTGCTGTCACATGAGGTGGAATTCCCATTGGTCACACTATTCAGGATTCTAAAAGATACTGTTATCAGTGTGGACCAGTAAAGGCAAAGCCTAGCTCAAGAAGTTACACACATCCTTTTCCCAGGATTAGGTTGTCTAATGAAGAATCTGGGCGGCTTTTGTTCTAGCTCTTGAGAGGGAAGACGCCAGATCCTTGGAATTTCCTCAACAGTAGGAGTGCCTTTGCTATGATGTGAAGTAATCCAACTGGATGCTTCAGGATGGGGACTAGCCAGGTCTGAAAGACTAGCCTGTGACAGGAGAATTAGGGATTTGAGTCCTTTACCAACTTGACCTCTTAATCATTGGTGGTGGCAAGGGAAGTACCAAGATTGAATTCAACCATTTGACCAATAATTCAGTTAATCCTACACAATGAACCCAGATGAAGATTCTGACACAGAAGCTCAGTGAAGCTTCCCTGGCCGGTGACCACATTAATGTGCTGGGGAGATTTTATATATGTAAATGTACATTGATTCTGCTGGGTCTGGTGGCACATGCCTTTAATCCCAATAGGGACATACAGATCTCTGAATACACAGTTAGCCTGGTGTACATGGCAAGCTCCAGGCCAGCCAGAGCTATACAGTGAGACCATTTCAACACTAAACTACACACACACACACACACACACACACACACAGAGAGAGAGAGAGAGAGAGAGAGAGAGAGAGAGAGAGAGAGAGAGAGAGAGAGAGAGAGAGAGAGAGAGAGAGAGAGAGACTGAGATTGACTGATCCCCTGAGAAGGGCAGAGCTGGCCCCGAGTCTAATTTGGCTGGTCCTCCTGGTTCACTCATTACACAAGACAGCTGTCGTACACCCAGTGTGTATCCTACCTCAGAGCTACTCCCTAAGTGTAATTTTAAGTATACTGCTTCCCTGAGCTCTGAGTTGTTCTTGGGAGCTACTGACCCTGGGCATGAGGACATTAGATCTACACCCAAACCAAAGTATGTGAGGGGGCTGGCTAGATGGCTCAGTGGTTAAGAGTGATTGCTACTCTTCTAGAGGACAGGGGTTCAATTCTTAGCACTATATTAGGTGGCTCAAAACTACCTATAATTCTAACTCCAGGGATCCAGCACCCTCATCTAGCCTCTACAGGCACCTACAGAACCGTGGCATACACTCATAAAAAAATACAATAAGTCTTTTTTTTTTTTCAAGTGAGTTACTCTGGTGAGACAGGAGCTGGCTTCCCTCAGGCAGCAAAAACAGGGTTGAGGGTGGACCAAGAGCCAGTTGTACAGCACATGACCCCCTTCCCTGAGTAAGTAACTCTGGTTGGGTGTGGGACACCCTAATGGCACAGTCCCCATGTCCTCAAAAATGATCAATTCCAACAGAAAATACCTCAATCTCCACTCAGTCCCCACCATAGAATCCATGGAAGACCACTGGGCAGGGCAGCAAGCCAGCACTCTTCCGGCAGGGCCCTTCCCCCTCCCGGAAGAAGTTCTTTTTTATGGTTCTTTAATAGATCTGTTTGCTCCCATTAATCCTTGTCAGTGTTTCTAATTCTTGGGCACAAGACACCACACTCAAAAAGCACTGGCTCAGGGGACTTTGGTGACTGTCCAATGCCCTCAGTTTCCCAGTTAAGGTCACCATGAACCAAGAAAGGCTCCACTGTACTCAGAGGACCTGGAGTAAGGCTGGCCTATGTAGTGAGCAGTCTGGTTAGGGCCGTTCACTTTAGCCTGCAGGTCCGTGCAGACTCTGGGTGGTTATGGCACAACTGGACTGTAGCACACCCAACTGGAGGTCAAGCAGAACACAGTGAGATGAGGTGGTTGATGGGGGATGTGGGCTCAAGAGGGGGAACTGTGCTTAAAGACAGGGCCACAGTAGTAAACAAAGAGTTGTGTTCTTCAGCTTTAGGGAAATGCCAGTCCTGTGGCAGCGTAACTAGAGTTTTAGGGACAAAACACTCAGGTTCTAACACACCAATTAAAGAGAGGAGTAACAGTAAAAGCAGAGAGCTAATACATTCTTGAAAGAGAAACAAACAAAAGGGCCAATGACCCCAAGTCTGTCTTGAGGCGACTGACAGGAACTTTCATTTTAATCGGAGGAGGGCAAGAGGCTTCTAGAACTAGGCAGCCTGGTTAAGGTGTGGTCCGGCTGTCAGCTGTCTCGTTGTCTCTTCCCAAAGAGGATCAGAAGAACTTTCAGAGCTGTCACAAGCTCCAGAGGACCAATCTGGTTCCCACAGGGCCATTACTTCTGCTGCAGGGGGCAGAGGAAAAGTGCTCTGTCCTGAAAGGTTTGGCTGTTTCTACAGGTTTAGGACAATGGCTTATCCTGTGACTTCAGCCTTGAAGGGAGACAGGTACTCCTTGAGAGAGTAACATGCCTAGGGTACAACAGAAGGCTGAGCCAAAGGAGAGAGACAAAATGATGCAGGAGGTACCAGACGTGGTCTTGCTTTTAGGTCACCTGTGGGTCAGTGACCAGCTCAATGCCTGTCTTTTAGGAAAAGCAATTTCTAAGTGCCTGTTGTAGCAGGATGAAATCTAGCCAAGGAAAGGATTTAAAGACAGTGCTAAATGAAGAGGGAAGGGGACGGCATCTACCTTCTATGTGAAACACATGGGTATAATAGGATTAAGATGTGCTGTGTTGTGGGCCTGAGCTGAAATTGTCAAGGTTGGAACTGGCCCCTGTAAGAATCCAGAAAGGAGGCAAACGGAGACACGGTTTGTGTTTGTTTATTTGTTTGTTTTGGTTTTTGGTTTTCTGAGACAGGGCTTCTCTGTGTAACTCTGGTTGTCCTGGAACTAGCTCTATAGACCAGGCTGGCCTCAGACTCACAGAGATCCACCTGCTTCTGCCTCTTGAGTGCTGGGATTAAAGGTGTGCACCCACCATTGCCCAGTCTAACCGTAGACATGGGTTTTTAAATTGTGTTCACACAGGCAGCTGCTTCTTCTCCTCCTCTTCCTCCTCCTCCTCCTCCTCCTCCTCCTCCTTCTTCTTCGTTGTTGTTTTTTGAGACAGGGTTTCTCTGTGTAGCTTTGGAGCCTTTCCTGGAACTCACTCTGTAGACCAGGCTGGCCTTGAACTCACAGAGATCCACAATGCCTCTGCCTCCTGAGTGCTGCAATTAGGGATTAAAGGTGTGCACCACCACCGCCTGGCTCAGGCTTCTTTTTTAAACTCACATTTTAGACAACTACATCTGGTACAATGGCTTAAATATATGTAAACCTATATATGTGTGCACATATAGTAATATATACAACGTAATCTTCCATTCAAATAAAATCTACAATTCTTGTACATAAATGAGATAAAACTGGTTTTTAAATTGAAAATAGGACTAGTATTGGAGGAGAAAAGAATGAATAAACAGGACTGGAGAGATGGCTCAGAGGTTAAGAGTATAGACTGTTCTTTCAAAGGTCCTGAGTTCAATTCCCAGCAACCATATGTCAGATCACACCCATCTATAATGAGATCTGATGTCCTCTTCTGGCCTTCAGGCAAACATGCAGACAGAACATTGTATACATAATAAATAAATAAATCTTTTAAAAAAAAGAATGAATAAACAAGTGAATAAAAAAGGAAATCTTAGATCTCACTTAAAAGGCTGCTAAGCTCAGCACTGGAAACAGTCTCTGCACAAAGCAGTGGCAGGGCCTGTGGTGGTACTGGACAATCGGTCTTCATGAAAGCCTGCTGTGGGGCCAGCTTTCTCCTGGCGATTCTCTGTGAAAGCTGTGAGTCCTCAGTGTCTGACTTAGAGATTCTCAAGCACAGCCTGGTGTATGATGCAGCCCTGCAATCCCAGCCCTCGGGAGGCTGGCACAGAGGGGACAGAGGGAGTTAAGGCCAGCCTGGGTTACAGAGGGGGATTAAGGGGGGAAATGTCAATCTAAAATGGAAAGAAAAGTCTAAATACACACACACACACACACACACACACACACACACACACACACACACACCCCTCTATGTTTTAGAAGGAAAAAAGCGTCTTGATTACAAGGGTGAAGAGGGCCTTGTATTAATCAGTTTTCCTTTCTCAGCCCTCTAACTCCAGGAAAGGCCCAACATTCCTGAGATCCCCTCACAGCAAGTCGTCCCCCACAGCTCCAAAGGCTCTCTCTGCAGCCCCACTGGAAGGGGAAGGCCCTTGCCTGACCTAATGTGCTCTTCTGAAGTGCTATAGAAGCTGCCACTTCCTACTACCCTCTAACACAAAGGTCATCTGAGAGCAGAAAATCCAGCTGATTTTGAGCAAAGATAACTCAGGGTAACATATGGTCCCAATAAACACGGACTTAACGAAAAGAAAACAACCAGGCAGACAGGAGTCTGATTGGGGCTGAGGAATTTTTGAAAGAAAGTTCCTTGAAGCAAAGGCCTATTTAAAACAGCCATAAAATGTACTCTAATTAAAAGTGATAGCAACTGGAGGTTTTATTTAAAATAGAAATACAGAACATGCCCCCCCTCATTTTACATTTAATAGTGAAAGCCAAATTTATTGTGGAGTGACTTCCAAATGAGAAGCTTCCAGAAAGTAACTGCACCTTCAACTGACCCTTCTGCAATGCTGACTAACAGTTCACGTCAGTGACGGTGGACAGGTTGGAATATTGCAGGTCCAGAGTCTAACTATAATTTATCTTGGGCTATCTTTAGCCCCTAAACACCCTGTGACTTTTTGGAATTAACAAAATCCTAGTTTTCACCAACCAAGAGGCTAAGAACGTCATCTGAGGCCTCCAGAAGTTACTGCTTTGCTTCAACCCAACTGCTTAACGTTCCCGCCAATGTCTTTGCAAGGGCCTTGATTTATGACTTTCTTTGTTCTGCTACTATACAAACTTCACCAAATTGTTACAGCATTGGAACATGGAATTTGGGGTAACCTAACTCTATGTTCCTGGGCCATGGCCACTTATATGTGGCTTCAGAATAAACTATCACTTATCCTTTTTGAGGTGACAGTTGTGTTTCTGTGTTGGCACAAAGCTAAAATTTAAAAAAAAAATTATACACAAAAAGAAGCCACAAAATTTGGAAAATAAAGATGAAAAGAAAATGAGTTCTAATCCAACTGCCCCCCACAATCTCTGCTGACATTCTGGCATATTCCTTCTAGCTTTTCCAAAAGCTTTTTCTGGCACTTCAGACAAAAAGGATGAGAGGGCAGCCTGAGTCCTGCAGTAATAACCCTTCCCTCTCACCGAGCATTCCTCTCTAATGGTACACTTCCGCCCCGGGAAGGACGGCCACCTCCAACAGGCCTGGGAGCCTGGCCCATCACACTGCCCCCGCTGATTGTGAACAGGGCACTTACTGTATTAGAACACAGTTTTCTTCCTTTTGAACAAAAAACCTTATTCTAATCTTTAGCACTACATCCTTTTTAAGAAATAAATGTACACCCATACTCAGTTCATATACCTTCACTAAGAATATGAAAAACCCAAATGCAATTCAAGTAGTAATTACAGGTCTTTATCTTTTCTAGAATAACTAAAATGGATCAACTGGGTCACCACTCACTATAACTGGGGTGGTGGAGGAGTGGGGACAAAAATTCAGTGCTTACTGTTCTCCACAACCAAGTCCTTCCAGAAAGCGTCCGTTTTGTAACTGGACTCTAACCCGCCTGTTTGTTCGCCTAATGTGTTGTCGTTTAAAACTCTGCTCATTGTCATAAAGTGGAACTGGACAAGGAGAGAAACGTTCAAAACAAAACCTGACATGAGAGTAACAAGCATAGGTTTTATCCTCATTAAAGAGATACAGATGTCATCTTGCAGTTTTAGTCTCAGACTCTGATTATAAAATTAATGAAAACCAAAAGGGAACTGCTAAAGGCCATGCTTGCTGGTTTTAAGAAGGAATTGGTGTAGCCTGGGAATATTCGAGCAGAATGATCCAGTAATCTGAAACACCATGGCCTGGCTGCTGCTGGAAACCGCATGCAAACTTCAGAAGCAGGCGAGCACAGGCACATGCTCTAGCTACACTCGGAAAATGCAATTGCTCAGGCCAGCTAGCATTTAAGGAAGCAAATACACGCCGTAACCTAAAAATAAAGACCCCTAGAATTACAGGCTTTTGGAAGTTAAAAGGGATTTTTCCACAGCAGCCTCCCAAAAGCTATAATTCAATTTTGTCATTGCAAAGCCATTCCTGTGTTCTGTGCTGAAGAAAATAGGTCCTCTGGGCTGGAGAGATGGCTCAGTGGTTAAGAGCATTGGCTGCTCTTCTAGAGGACCCGAGTTCAATTCCCAGCACCCATACGGCAGCTCACAACTGTCTGTAACTCCAGTTCCAGGGGACTGAAGCCCTTATACAGACATACATATAGGCAAAACACCAATGCACATAAAATAAAAAAAAATCATTAAAAATAAAAAAATAGGTCCTCTAATAAGTACATGCTAAAAAACTATTAAAACAGAACATATATATTCATATCTATCCTACACTACTGACAGGAAAAAAAATTGGGCTAATACTGAAATTATAAATAAAAAGATAAATTCTAAAAAATAGAATCTTATTTTTAGTATATGAAATCTTTTAAATAAAGTTTGACTTTTAAGACAACTTAGAAGCCGGGCAGTGGTGGCACACGCCTTTAATCCCAGCATTCGGGAGGCAGAGGTAGGTGGATCTATGTGAGTTCGAGGCCAGCCTGGGCTACAGAGTGAGTTCCGGGAAAGGTGCAAAGCTACACAGAGAAACCCTGTCTCGAAAAAAAAAAGACAACTTAAAAAGTGATGACCACTAAAAATATGTAAATGACAACTATAACTTTAACTTATAAATACAGTCATGCAAACTGTCACACTTACTTGACAACATAAACTGGGCACTGTGCTGCAGGTCTTTTATGTTCACATCTAGGAGGCTCAGGCAGGAGGCTCACTATGAGATGGAGACAAGCCTGGGCTACAGAGGAAGACTGTCTAAAAAGACCATTTAAAAGCCCCTTTAGTCTCCCCAAAACAAAGACATAAAGATATGCATGCATATGCATTTATTTATATATTTTATCAGCCAAGGAAGAGCCAAAAGTAAAGGCTTACTCATACACCCAGCACACACTCAGTACTGCTAACATCTTGTCACACTGCTCCTCTCTACCCATACATATAACCAGACACAGTTGGTTTCTTTCTGAATTACAGATTACCCCACCACTGTCAAGACTGCAATGTCCTCAGTTGGTTCGACCATCAATACGACACCCACATTAATTTTTCCCTGTTTTTAGAGACATGGTGATGTCACTCTTAATCAGCCGCCTATCTTCTGCTGGTTGGACTCTAAAATTTCCAGATCTTTTTCTAGTTTTCCCTTCCTTAAACCTTAATCATTTTAGTGAGGAAAATGTACATTTACCAGATCCCACACACTAAGCCTTTCTTGTCTAATGTGGCTGTTGACTTTCGGGTTAATCAAAGTGGCAGGAGTGGAACCTTCAGCCCTGGGCTCTTCTTCTCCAGTCCGTTCACAGGGCTTCTTTTGGTATCAGAGACTGACTGTAAGCCTCTGGTATACTGCTCAGTTAAAAGCTAACACAGCTCTGTTGCATTATGCCCTTACACTTGATTTATTTAATGTGGATGGGTGTTTTGTCAGCATGTCTGTCTGTGTACCTTGCTTGTGCAGTGACCATGGAGCTCAGAAGAAGGCGTCAGATCCCCTGGGACTGGAGTTAAGATGGTTGTGAGCAGCTACATGGGAATTAGGAATGGAAGAGCAGCCAGTACCCTTAACTGCTGAACCATCTCTCCAGCCTTTTTGTTAACCATGCCCCCGCAAAGGTTTATTTTTATTTCTCATTTATGTGTGTACATGTCTTTGTGTGTATGTTATATGTAGGTGGGTGCTTATAGAGGCAAGAAGTGGGTGTCGGATCTCCTGGAGCTGGAGTTACAGGAGGTTTTGAGCTACCTGATGTGGGTACTGAGAATAGAATTCAGGCCCTCTGCAAGAGCTGTAAATGCCCTTAACCACTGAGCCACTCCTCCAGGCCCATAGAATCCCCCCTGCCTTTTTTAAGAATCTTTTTTTTCTCAAAGATTTATTTTATGTATATGAGTGCTCTGTTGATTTTATGCCAGAAGAGGGCATCAGATCCCACTATAGATGATTGTGAGCCACCATGTGGGTGCTGGGAATTGAACTCAGGACCTCTGGAAGAGCAGCCAGTGTTCTGGACCTCTGAGCCATCTCTCAGCCCCAGAATTTCCTTTTAACAATAAAAGAAGTACAGGACATTTTCTCCCACTTCATCATCTCAGTACCACATTACGGTGATGCACTCACAATTCAGTAAACAGCTTGATACTAGTTTTCAGTAGTCTTGGGTAATTCCCTTCCTCATTCTCCAGGGCTCCCGACATAAACAAGGATCTAATGGTATGAAATTTAGTTCCCAATGACATATTTCTTGGTTAGAATGTCTCTCTCAATATTATATATACATATATATATTTAAAATTTTGTTGACACAGGGTCACATATAGCCCATGCTAACCTCCAACTCATATAGAAAAGAATGACTTTTAGACTCCTGGTCTTCCTGCCTTCATCTTCCAAGTGCTAGTATTCAAGTGTGTGCTATCACATATGGCTTTAAAAAGAAAATCATTTATATGTGTGTGCACACATGTGGGTGCACATGTTGGTAGAGGTCAGAGACTGATGTCTGAGGGCCTTCTCAGTCACTCTCCTTTTCTTTGAGACAGAGTCTTTCACTGAGCCTGGACCTTACCAGTGAGTTCCAGGGATCCACTTCCTCTACCCACACCCAAGACCCAGTGCTGGGATTATAGACGTATGCTGGTGCACGACTTTTTATGTGAGTGCTAGGGAGCTGAACTCAGGTGCTTATGCGTACATGACAGACACTTCACTGACTGAGCTACCTACCTCTAGTTGTCTGTTGTGTGCCACTCCCACCCATTTGCTTTGAAGACATGTTCCTCCCACAAAGAACTAGGATGGCCTGGATGCTCAGGTGGGTTTTAAACCTGCAATTCTCCCACCCTGCCCACTGAGTATTGGAATTACAAGCATATACTACAATGCCTGAATCTTGGCAATGTTGGTGTTATCTCCAAGCTTTGCAGCATTTACCATCTCATGTGCTACATGCTTGGTGAAATCAGTTTTTCTTTATATATATATATATATATATATATATTCTTTAGACTTGAAATTTAAACCGATAAGTGCTAATTAAATCATGTGTTAGCAATGTAGACATCCTGCAATTCTTGGGGATTTATGTGTTTCATTTTAAGACAGGGCCTCATTAGGTGGCCCAGACTGGTCTCAAAATTGAAACCCCCCTGCCCCTCTACCTCCTTAGTTCTGGTATTACCAGTATGTGCCACTATGCTTAGATTTCTGGTGATGTTAAAAGTATGAATTTCCCGCTAAACTGTAAGCCACACAAGAGTAGAGAACACTTCTATTTTTCCAAACCACTTTGTAACTTGGGCTATGGTTTCCAGCACTATTAGCAGCTTAACAAATACTTGGGCCAGTCAATTACTCCTAATATGTCTTAAACATACACAAAGACGGAACTTTTCTCTTTTCCCTGCTCTGGCCCCCAACCCTCTCCAGTGCTGGGGACTGAACTCAGGCTTTGTCCATTCTCGATGCTCTACCACTGAGCTACATCCTTAGCCCCCTAAGTGAATCTTTTGACTCTGTTTCTGCCTCACCTGCCAATTTTCCTCAATACTGCTTTCTCCCATCTTTCCTACCTTAGAAAGGGGCATCACTTTTACCAAGTCATTTAAGATAAAAACAAGCAACAGCAAACCAAACCAATGAGGACCCATAATTCTTCCTTCCATCATTCCCACATCAATCCATCAACAATATATCTTGACTTCCTTCTACTTCCACAAACACTTACAAATCACCAGCATCTTGTTTGAAATAGCGGGGTTCTATTGGTCTGGTTGTGTTGTGTTTGTTTTTGAGAAAGGGTCTCCTTATGTAGCCCTGACTGTCCTGGAACTCACTGTGTAGACCAGGCTGGCTTCGAACTCAAAGAGCTTCACCTGCCTCTGCCTCCCTAGAGCTGGGATTAAAAGTGTGGGCCACCCATATCTGGTGTCTGTTTGAAACACTGTAGCGGATTTCTAGTTACCCTTTTACTCTTTTGTATATAATGACTGCTTTATTTTATTTTACTTCAGGTTTCAGCAAGAGTGATCTGAAATATAAATCAGTGGGGCTGGAGAGATGGCTCAGTGGATAAAATATAAATCAAGCCATATCTCCCTTATGGAAAATTCTTGATTTCTATTCGCACACAGAATAAAATCAGATGGTTCCAGCAAAGCTAGGCACCATCTAGCCCTAGCCTCCACTCTGGCTCACTATGTTTCAACTACAGAGGCTTTCTGGTCTGTCTGTCTTACGGTTCTGTTCTTCTTGAACCCCAGCCCCCCTTTCACACGGACAGCACCTGCACGGCCTTCCATCTTCTCTCTCAACTTCACCTTCTCCAAGAGGCTGTTCTTGTCAACTCTACAGAAAGAAACACTCTCCCTTACAGTTCTGTTACCATGAGATCTAGTGTCTTCAGACCAGACTTATGCCCAGAAATCAGTTTATCCATATATTACCGAGTTCTCCTCCCACAGAACGTAAGTTGAAGGCATCAGCTCTGTGCCTAACACAGGGCCTGACATCCAGTAACCACCCAGCATTTCCTGAATAAACAGTCCTCAGTTCAATCCATCATGCCCTTTTAAACAGTCACATTTATAATAAATAAATCCGTCTCCTTGACCTCTTCTCACTTTCTTCTACGACGGTGACAAGTGGGAATGATGAAAGACTGCTTAAGTCCATGGATTCAAGAGAGTGGCGCCAATGGTATACCAGGAGAGACTGTAGGATCTGTCTGTCACTAGATGAACTCCAACAGTATACCAGGAGAGACTGTAGGATCTGTCTGTCACTAGACGAACTCCAAGAGTACACCAGGGTGAATTGTCACATCTGGTCTGTCACTAGACGAACTCCAACAGTACACCAGGGTGAATTGTCACATCTGGTCTGTCACTAGCCCTGACTCTTTCTACATTATGGGCCAAGAGAGTCAGTGGGAAGAAAATCTGCTTTTTATTACTTCCTCCAGATGGGCGTTTCCTTTTCCTAACTTAAAATTCATGACATTCTTTTTCTGGATTCTAGGCTATTACATAATCCCTCAAATGTCAACTCCTTGAAACTTGGCCCTTAATGTTACCCATCTCTCTCTCTTTTGTATTCTTACAAAACGTCTTAAATAGAAACAGAGCCACTAAGGTGCCATAAGACACAGTCCCCAAGCCTGCAGCACGGGCTCTTATCCCATCCTCCAATGAGATAATCATTGAGCAAGCTGCAGCACTCGGCTACCTTCACCCCCAAGAATAGAACAGTCAGGGCAGATACTGCAGAAGGGGTCAGTGACCTGGAAAGCTTTGTACCAGAGGAGACAATCTTGGATAATGAGAGGGGAAATGAGACCGTATGAACAGGACTACAAACCAGGCCTTCACTGAAACACAATTTAATAATTGTGTTCTCAATTTCTGCTTCAGACCTCTACAAATCCACAGTGGAAGCTTTTGTCCATTATATTATCCAATGCCCTTCAGATAAGAAACCCACACTATATGCTTCCCAGAATTTAGTGCGAGGAACGAGTCTCAATTTACCATCAAACTTGGGATTACTCTTTTTATCGAACAATGCAAACTATATGAAGTCACACACGTCTTGATGGGAGGGCTACTGGCAATAACTAGCCCAGTGTGTCCCGAAGTGGTATAAAGTTAAATAGCACGCATTTTTTCTTTCCACAGCGGTTTGAGATATAAATCACATCTTGTGAAGTTCACCCTTTTAAAGTGTATTAATTCAGTTATTTTCAGCATATTCAGTTATATAATTTCTATCACCCCAAAGAAACTCACATCCAGCTGCTGTTCTCTAACTCCTCAGCAAATACATGTCTTTGTCAAAGGACCCCTTGAACCTTTGGGGTTTTTTTTTTTCTTTTTTTTTTTGTGTGTGTATGTGTGTGTGTGTATGTATGTGTGTGTATGTGTGTGTGTGTGTACATGCCACATTTGTGCAGGTGCCTCTGGAGGCCAGAGGAGGATATCAGATCCCCTAGAACTAGAGTTTCAGGTGCGGCACCTAATGTGGGTGCTGGGAACCGAACCCAGGTCTTCTGCAAGAGCAGCCAGTGCTCCTAACCACTGAGCCATCTTCCCAGCCTCCTTTTTTTGGTTTTTCAAGACAGTTTCTCTGTGTAGTTTTGGTATGTCTGTCCTGGATCTCGCTTTGTAGACCAGGCTGGCCAGGAACTCACAGAGACCCCCCTGGCTCTGCCTCTCGGATTAAAGGCTTGCGCCACCAGGGCCCAGCTCCTCGGACCTTTCATTGTGAACTTTTAAGATGGGCTACAATGTAGTGTGTTTCATTCACATTCACACATTGTTTCTTCCTTCCTTCCTTCCTTCCTTCCTTCCTTCCTTCCTTCCTTCCTTCCTTTCTTCTTTCTTTCTTTTTTTTTCTCTCCAGTTCGGCTTTTCATTTTTTGTTTATTTTTTATTATTTGAGGCTGGCCTGGGTCTTGTGGCAATTGTAAAGCACTACACCTGGCTTGTCCAAATATAGTTAAGAGCTAACACTTTGGTGTCTGCTATGCTAAACCTCAGTTAATCCTCACAGTAAAAATCTAGAAGAGAGGTTCTCAACCTTCCTAATGTTGCAACAGTTCCTTATGTTGTAGTAACACTCAACCATAAAATTATTTCATTGCTACTTCATAACTGTAAATGTGCTACCGTTATGAATCGTAATGTAAATATCTGTGTTTTCCCATGGACTTCGTCGACCCCTGTTAAAGGGTTGTCGTGTCCCACAGGTTTGAGAATCGCCAATCTAGAAGGCACCATATATAAGGATGTGAATATTAAAATTAAAAAAAAGATTAAGGCAAAGTAACTTGCTTAAGTTTTCCTGAAGGCCCTACTCTACAATAGTGGGAGATAAGAAAGGTTAACCAGTATTCTACAGATCGTATCTTTGGGCTAACTAGAATACAGACAGGTAAGGTGAATTAGTCAGGAATTCATATTATTCTTTCTTTCCTTTTCTATTAGTTTCCTTATTAGTGTATAGCTAAATATAAACTAGAACTCAACTAACTAACTAATCCTGACAAAATCCCTCCCTTCTTCAAATGCCTGCCTTAAAAAAAAACCCTTAATTTTAATATTACAGATTTTCTTAAAAACCTTGTTGAGACTGAGTCTGTTTTTCCCTAGGTGCCTCATCCTGTAGGCAACACACTCCTCCATTACCTCCGTCATACAAACCCCAATCATCTTCTGATGGCTAGTATAGGTAGACACTTGGTCTTTCTCATCTCCTAGGTGAATGTCACCCCTCCTGCACCTCTCCTCCGAATATGTTGGCCTGAACTGGAACTACTTGGAACTCCCGTCTTATGCCACCTCTCAGCCTGAGGTCTCCCGGGAAGCACAAGTTAGCGTCAAGTCCAAAAGCCGAGCAAGTGCGGGACAATCCTAAGCGGTCAAGCTTCCTCTCCATCTCGGAGGTAACTGATCTATGAAAGTCCAAGAACACCTCTCTCCTCCAGCTGGCCGGGCGGCCCCGGGGTGATTTAGCGGTTTGTAGTCACCCCCGTGCCACCAGCCCGGGATCAGACGGACAGTGCACCCACACTTGTAAACTTACCGCCGCTCAGGCCGAGTCAGTCAAATCAAGTGACAACAACTGGCTGGGCAGCGGGAAGAGGGCTGCACCGACGAATCCCGTCCGCCCGGCGGGACTATCCGGAGGCCAGGCGCCTCCCGGCTTTCTGACAGGGACCCCCGCCAGGCACCAGGGTCGGGCAGGGCAGGGGGTCCCTGTCTGGGAGGTGTCAGAGCAAGGCCTCGAACCCAAGTCACCACCCCTCGGGCTCGGAAGATCTTCAGCGTGGAGAAGGCGAGCGAGGGGAGCGGGGTCCGGGTTCCGCCCCCCGCACGGCGCTCCAGACCCGCGAGGGTCCACCCGGCCCGCGGGTCTGGGGGCGCTCGCACCCCGCCCCCGGCCCCGCGCCATCTTGGAGCGCTGAGGCGCTGGCTCGGGACCGCCCCGACCGTGGCTCCCGGGGCTACTCACCCGCGCTGCCCGGGGCCAGGCCCCCCGTCACCTCCGCGACCCCCGCCGCGGCCAGAAGCAGCAGCAGCAGCGCGCTTCGCGGGGAGGCCCGGACGCTCGCCATGTCCGGGCCGGGCGGGTCCGAAGCCGCGGGATGCTCGGACCCAGCCTGGCCGCCGCAGCCGCTGGCACCAGACCCCGCCCCCAGCCCCTTGGACCTCTGGTGATTGGCTGCGGCGCCCCGAAGCCCCGCCCTGGCCGCTCAGAGTTTCCAAAACCTCCCGGGGGGCGGCAGCGCGCCCTGGACCCTGGCTCTTTGTTATGGGCCAGCTGTGTGTCGCCTTCGGCCTCGGGCTCCCGGGCAGCATTCTCCAAACGGGAAGTCAGAGGCTGGAGACCCCTTTGGAGCGCCTCTGCCGTATGCCGGGGTAATAGGGGGCCCCCGCGGCTGAGAGGCGACTGCTCTACCAAGTCCGTCTGAAATCCAAAGGCTAAGTCAAACCTGAACCGCAGCGGGGGAACCGGCTACCTGCGTCCTCCTGAATACTCAAGATCCTGTCCAAGTGCTGCTTCCACCTAAAGAAGGCGTGTCGTCTGGCCTCCCCTCAAGGTCAAAGGGCTCTGCTGAAAGGCTACGAGCTCACAGGGTGGCCTCGCTGTGCCATTCACGCACTGTTAATACCTATACTTAATACCTAATACCAGAGAAAAGGGCAGGGCAACTTGTATGACTAGACTTGGAGAGCCTTGAAATTCATAGTTTGTTGGAGAGGGTCTTCCCATGCCACTCTAGCATCTACGGTGGAGAATGCTCCAGAGGGTCTACTAATCAAAGCTAATAATTCACTGTGTAGGAGAGCTTCCCCTCTTCCGGACTGTCCAGCCCTTGAACAGACAGCGAATCCATTTCAGAGTTACCTTGCTGTTCAGAAGTGAAGTCAATTGCTTATTTCCAGTTTCCTCTGTTCAGGTCACTAAATGCAGTTAGCTTTCCTCGGAGTCAGATGGTAGCAATGACTAGTGCAAAGAGCAAGGTCTTGATGCACTCCTGAGTCCAGACTGTACACTACTCACAACTAGCCCTGTGTCTATGGGTGAGGACATTTTACTTCTGAGGCTCCCCCTCCAAACCCCCGGTCTTCTTGATAAGATTAACGAATATATATTGTGTTTATTTATTTATTTATATTTGTATTTTGGAGACAGGGAGGATCTCATATAGCTCAGGATGACCTTGAACTTACTATGAAGACAAAGCTGGCCTTGATTTCCTGATCAAGTGCTGAAATTATATGCACCCAGCTTCATACTGTATTTAGAATGTCTTGACAGTTGGATATTGTGAACATTCTGAAACTGGGATCTTAATTTGGGCCATGGGACTCAATGGCTGAACTTATTTCCCAACCTGCCCTGACCGCTTTGTACTTCTTTAAAACAATAGACTTTCCTTTCTTTAAACATTTTTTGAGGCTTTTATACATGTGCACTGTATTACGTTATTGCTACCCCACCCTCTTCCCCTTTCAACTAAGGCTTTACGTTTTAGGACAGTTTTAGGCTCACAGCAAAGTTGAACGGAAGGTACAGAAAGTACATGGCTCCTGACCTTCCTGCGCACAACTTCATCTATAACCACTGTCCCCCACCAGTGGTACGTCCGTGACAATGAGCACGCCTGTGCTGACACACCAATAGGATTCACTATGGGGACTGCACAGTCTGTGTGCTTTGACAACTGTATAATGTTTATCTACCACTGTTCCTTTTAACTTTTAAAACTGTAGCTGCTAGAAAAATTGAGGTTCACTGTGGAGGCTCACACTATATTTCTGTTCTACAATGCTGGTGTAATGTTTCACTTAAAAATGATTAATGATTGGAGATCAATATGGTACTTGAAAAAGATTTAATCACCAGTAACTGATTGTTCTGAGGCAAAGAGCCATCTCTCTGTATTTTAGTTGAAGAAAACTCATTAAGTCTCCTGCCGCACTGTCTTTAAGATTGAACCCGGGGCCTCACACATGGTAAGCAGGTGCTGTACCACTGACCTATGTCCCCAGCCCCCTCCCACAAGTCTTTTGGTTAATGGTTTTGTGGTGTGTTTTCCTTGTGATTCTATCCCTCCTTTTTATTCCTTTTGAGACAGGAAGACTGGCATCAAACTTGAAATCCTCCTGTCTTAGCTTCCAGAGTGTCCCAATCCCTTTATTTTTCAAGTATAGAAGTTTCCTTTGTGCCTTTCTTTGTCTCTATTCCCCTCTTCATAATATTCATGCCTCTCCCTTTATATTCTTCATAACATTTATTATTTTATAATGGCTATTTAATGTCCTTGCTTGATAATTCTATCATCTATGTATATATTTATATTGATTTTTCCAATTACGAGTAATATTTTCCTTTTTCTTCACATGCTGGATAGATTTTGATTGTATGGCACACGCACACATGTCTGGAGTGCTAAATTGTATGTGTGTGTGTGTGTGTGTGTGTGTGTGTGTGTGTGTGTGTGTGTGTTGTAAGGAATGTTACTGGTTTTTTTTTTTTTCTGGCATGAAGTTAAGTTACTTGAAGATCTACTGAGACCACACATCTGTTGCATTGATGTCACCACACTTTCCTTTCATGTGATTAAATGTGTGTATGACAAGTGCTTTAAAGCCCTAGTCCACTCATTCCCACATCTGGGTAACCCTGGTGAGGATTTCTAGTGACTGCTTTCAATCTTGATAACTGATTGCATTTTCTAATCTCTTCGTGACTAATACATTTTTACTCTACAATAGACCTAGGACATAAAAGCCCGGTGGACCCCTAGGACATAGCTTGTCACTGCAGCAGGAAAACTGGAAACTGTAGAAATAGAACCAAATGGGCAGCCTAAACCTGTAAATAAAGTACAGTCCATGAATTAACATTCTACACATTGGAAATGATAAAATAACTTGAAGCCAAATCAATGAAAAATTATTCAGTCCCAAGAACAGGAGGTGGAGGAAAATGAGAAGAGAGTAAACGGGTCGTTCCGTGTCTGATGTATGCAGAGCTGGATTCCTAGAGGGAGAAGAGATTAGAGAGCAGAAAATGATCGAGAGACTGGTACCTGAAAACCTCCCAAATGCAGTGGGAAGCGCACAGAAGCCTGAGTGCACCCTAAGAAGAACAAATTCAAAGAAATTTCACCCTAGACATCGTAATCAAACTGATGGATAAGTATAAGATGACTGACTACTAATAGGGAGATAATAATCACACAGAAGGTGGCTGACATTTCTCCAGAAGCAATGGAGGCCACTCAACCACTGCCGTCACCCTAGTCCACCATTCTGCCTGGCCTGGCCTGTCGAAGTAGCTTTAATTGACCTTGATTTTGTCCATTAACCTCTAGAGTCTCTTTTCAATAAAGCAATTAGAGTGACCCTTGAAAACAGCCTGGTTTGGTATTCTGCAGAACTTTCTCAAGTCTTCCCATCCCACGCAGAAAACAAGGATCAGATGTGGCACAGCATCTCTCCAAGTCTTGCCTCCTTACCTCTCTGACCTCATTTCTCACTGTCCCTGGGGCTCACCACACTCTCCAGCCACGTCTTGCTCTGTGCCTTTGCTTAATTTCTCCACATGACTCTGGCTTGGGTTCTTTGCACAGTCCTTCCTCTTCTTGGTGAAAGAAACTTGAGTACAGTTTTGGCCAGAACTAGAGAGAGAAAGGTCTTCGCTCTCTACCGTTTGCAGAACATCCGATGCCCTCTTCTGGCCTTTGTTTGTATAGAAGACTCACATACATGGGGAGACTCACATACATGGGCGCGCGCGCACACACACACACACACACACACACACACACACACACACACACACACACACACATTTATTTAAAAAAGAGGATGGAACAAAAGCCAGAGGATGTGCATATATAGATTTAGCTGTGAGGCACTTACAGGAACTGTGAGAAATCTTCCCTGGGAGTTGCTGTTCCTCTGGCTTTCTTCACTTCTAATTTAGGATTTCTTAGATCAGTTCTAATTGTTCAGGGTTCATGCTATACACATTGGTCAGGGCATGACGTACGTGTATAACAAAAGACATGGCATGGAAGAATGCTTCGATCAGTCAGACACAGCCCTTTACGTCCTTATCAGTCTCCAATGATATGATTCCTCTAGTGTGGGAAGAGAAGTCCAGAGGAGAATAAGGGGTTTGCTTGTGAGGGATGCACCAGGTGGGTCACAGAAACCCTAAGAAGGAGATCTGGGCCTCATTTGCTATGTGGAACTCAAGGAAGTGGCAGTTCTTAGGACATTTCTCTGCACACAGCACCTGAGGGCAGCTTCCAGGGTGTGTTTTTCCTTGCTCCCCACAGAAGAGCAGGTGGGCGTTTTCTATGCCCCTCACAAAAGGCAATGTAAAAGTTTAGCAAGCCAAGATCCCGAAGAGCCCTCAAGTTCAGAAGGCGGGAAGCCCAGAGCTGTTGTGTTCGTGGCCTGCACAACTGGCAGCCAGATGAGAGCACAGGTGTCAACAGCCGCTGACAATGGCAGCTGAGGACCAGATGTCCTGCCTTCTCCCAGGCCCAACTGCTGGCATTGGCCCTGTAAATTTCTTTCAAAACTGGGGAAGATGTTTGAGAGTAGTCTTGGCTAAATTAGGATTTCCCTGAACTGAGGTTAAGTTTTAATCAGTCACTGGGAACGGGATGTGCAGAGGCAATTGTTTATCCATTAAAGATCAGAGCATACCGTCTAAAACTTGTTGCTAGGAAGCAGCTTCCTAGCCAGGCACAATATTTTCCAGTTGTGCATCATGCTTACTATTAGTTTAATAACTGGGAATGTGGCCTTGGAGAACAAAGTCTGCCTGTTGCCTTGGAGCAGAACCAGCATAACTGAGGCCTGTTAACTCTTCTAGTGAGCTCTCAAGACAGGAAAAGTCTTTCCCCACAGCATCCAACGCTAACGTATTATAAAATTCACTCTCCGACCTGAGATGCCTGGACACTATTCTGCCAGCCTCCAAACAGCTCTCCAAAGACGTGAGCACGTATACCTGGACTTCTTCCTGTCTTCCACTCCCTTTGCCTATTCATTTCTACGACATTCAGACTTAAGCTACTTCAGGGGCTGGGGAAAGGACGCAGTGGTTAAGAGCATACGCTGCTCTTGGAGAGGACCCAAGTTTGGACCTGGCACTCATGTCTCACAACTGCTTCTAACTCCAGCTTCAGGGGATCTGGTGCCCTCTTCTGGCATCTCTAGACATCTGCACTCACTGCACACATCTCCACCCCACCCCCCACACACATACACATAGTTACAAACATTTTTTGTTGTTGTTTTTGGGGTTTGCTTTTTGTTTTTGTGTTTGAGACAGGGTCTCACTATTCTGTCATGGCTGTCCTGAACTCATTATGTAGACCAGGCTGGTTTCAAACTCACAGAGATCAGCCTGCCTCTGCCTCTGGAGTGCTGGGATTAAAGGTGTGCACCACCACACCTGACCTTTAAAAACATTTTAAGACAACTTTTATTTTAGGGCTGAGGTGTGAGTATTAGAGAATTTGCCTAGCATGCAACTCTGGGTTCCATCTCCAGTACTGAAAAAAAAAAGGTATTTTATTTATTAGCAATAGAATCCACATACAGATGAGAGTCTGAGACAGGATCTGACTGTGAAGCAGAGGCTGGCCTAGAACTTGATCCTTCAGCTTCCTGTGTACTGAGAGTCTAGGCATGTGCCATCATGCCAGGCTGGATTTATGTTATGATTTCAAACTTGGGGGTGGAGAGATGACTCAGAGGTTAAGAGCACTGGTTGCTCTTCCAGAGGACCAGAGTTCAATCCCAAGCATCTACATGGTGGTTCTCAACCACCTGTAATTCCAGTTCCAGGGGATCTAATGTCCTTTTCTGGCCTCCTCCGGCACTGAACACACATGGGGAGCACAGATATATGTGCAGGCAAAACATTCATACATGTAAAATAAAATAAAAACAAAATTTAGAAGTTCAAACAGTTCGAAGACAAAAAAGGAGAATTCCAAGGCAATAAGTAAGGTTTGGATGAATGGGAAAACTTGACATTTGGAATTACAAATGACTAAAGCAGCCACGCAGGTTGAACTTTCAGCATGTTCCCGTATTTTGGTTTTGTTTTGGTTGATCCACACACAGGAATAGTTTGCAAAGGGTCATGCTTTATTTTCAATAGCTCATTTTGCAACCTCAACAACTTAATTAAGACAGCATGGGGTAAAAAAAAAAAAAAAAAGCACTGTGAAAATTTTGACCCAAGATTGATTCATGCCCATATTGCCAGAATTTGGGAAGTTGAAGCAGGAGGAGTACCATGAGTTTGAGGACACCCTGGGCTACAAATTAAGTTCTAGGTCAGCCTGGACTAGAGTGAGACCTTATTTCAAACAGCAGTAAAGACTGATTTATGAAAACTTTTGTGCACACAAATCCCAGCATATGCGGAGAGACATAGAGCAGAAAAGTTTATTCATAATTGCAAAACTTGGAACCAAGAAGACGTCATTTGATAAGTAAGCATATAAATAAACTATGGTTGACCTAGGGTATGGAATATTAATATGGCACCGAGAAGGAATGAGCTACCAACCATGAAAAGGAAGTGTAAATGTATAGCATTAATGTAAGAAGTCAGTCTGAAAGGGACACACGTTGTATGACTCCGATTATTTGACGTCTTTTATAGGGTAAACTTCAGAGACACTGAAAAGATTAGTGGTTTCCAGGGTCGGGGAAAGAAGGAGTAAATAGGCACCGCATAGAGGAGATTTAGGGTGGTAGGACGGTTCTGTAATGTATTCGAGTGTTCAAGACATCACTATACTTTTGTGGAAGCTCTCAGTATGTCTGACACCAAGACTGAGGCCTCTCGTGAGCTGTGGACTCTGTTAAGAATGTGCCAGTGTAGTCTATCAGCTGTGATGGATGTACCATTCCAGAACAGGATACTGATTGTGGGGAGCATCATATGTATGGGGAGTCTCTATCCTTTCTGCCCAATTTTCCTGTGAAAGCAAAGCTTCTCTAAAACTTTCCTATTAAGAAAAAAGTCAGGTAAACAAAAACCATTAAACACACAGTAATATATGATAAGTGCCAAAACTCTTTACTATAGATGTAAAGCCAGAGGAGTAGCAATTAAAACTTAGGGTTTGTGAGGGTTATTGTTTTATGTCAATTTGTCGCAAGCTAGAGTCATCTGAGAGGAGGGAGCCTCATTTTAGAAAATGCCTCCATAAGATCTGGCTGTAGACAAGTCTGTAGGGCATTTTCTTAATCATTGATGACAGAGGGCCCAGACCAATGTGCTGACTGGGGCTGGTGGTCCTGGGTTCTATAAGTAAGCAGGCTGAGCAAGCCATGAGGAGCAAGCCAGTAAGCAGCACCCCTCCATGGCCTCTGCATCAGCTTCTGTCTCCAGATTCCTGCCCTGTTTGAGTTCCTGTCTTGACTTCCTTCAGTGATGAACAGTAATGTGGAAGTGTAAGTCAAATAAACCCTTTCCTCCCTCCAAAAGCTGCTTTTGGTCATGGTGTTTTGTCACAAAATCTAAGACAGGGTTTATCCTGGTGCCACCCATAACACAAGTAGTTACTGTTCCCTTGTTATTGTGATAACCCCAGCCTTTCCAGCACATAACTAAGAACAGTGCATGGGTGTGCTCCCTTGAGTAATTTGTAAGAGTGATATTCTTAGGCTTGGCTTTCCAAATCAAAGGTCTAGCAAACGATAAAATAAATGTCCAGAGATGACAAGGAAAGATTTATCCCAAGGTCCCTACAAGCGTGAATCAATTTGACATGATTCCTCATGGAATGATAGTGTTTAGTACTTAAAAAACTAAAACATAAGATATTTACATGTGTCCATAATACATATTAAATATCCTTTGGAGAATATCTGTCTCTATGTGTAGTAATACTTCTAAGTAAGTGAATGCTAGACAAGTACCCTACCACATTGCCAGTGCTAGTTATCTGGTATTTTAAATTGCCCCAAAGACAACTGAACTGTATACATTGCTAGTGAAGAGTAATTGAACAGGACCCTTTGAAGATAACATTAGATTCTTCCTATTAGATTTGAATTTACTTGGAAAATGACTATTCCTCAGCCACTGGTGTTTAAAGGCTCATCAGGTCAGGGGTAATGGCACATGTCTTTAATCCCTGTAGGTAGAGTTTTCCTGTCCCAGGAGCCACTTCCAAATTACCACACAGAGGCTTATATTAATTGTAAATGCTCAGCTGATAGCTCAGGCTTATTACTAACTAGCTCTTACATTTTTAGTTAATCCATATTCCTTATTTACACTCTGCCACATGGTGGTACCTTTATTAGCATGGCACATTCATTTCCTGCTCCCTCTGCATCTGGCTGCTGACTCCTCTGACTCTGTCCTTCTCCTTCCCAGAATTCTCAGTTTGGCTTTCCTGCCTAACCTTATTCTGTTCAGCTATTGGTCAGTCAGCTTGTTTGTTAAACCAATCACAGAGACAAATCTTCACAGTGTACAAAGGGATTATTCCATAGCATTTGCCCCTTTTTGTCTAATTAAAAAGGACGGTTTTAACTTTAACATAGTAAGATTATATACAACAAAAAAGTTATCAAGTAAGAATTACAGTTATAATATCTAGTCTATTTGTCCTTGGCAAAAATAGAGAAAATATTTTATTATCTATTTTATCTTCATGAGTCTAAAGTAACTATCTAGTCTTTAACTCCATCAAAGACCCCAGAAGAACGAAATGTTACCTAATGACAGGGACCTCAGGCTGCCTGGACAACCACCCAAAGTTTCTCTGCAATTTTGGGGCATCCAACTCTGGCCTACAGGTCTAGCATATCTGACAGACTTTTCTGTTGAAGCAGGGAATTTTGAAGAACTGTCCTACCTTGGCTTGGCAAAGTTCAGCAATCACCTTTCTTGCATTTTGCTGGTCCAATTTGGGCAGTATCTATCAACAGTTGAGGCAGTTTCTTAGCCCACATGGCTAGCTTTTACCATAAAGAAAATGAATTCCATACAGAGTTTCTTGGATGCCCATCATCTTCTCTGAAGTAGATTGGTGCTGCTAGGAACAGACGTGTCTCACTGTCATGAAAAGCCTTAGGTTGTTAAACATATTAAATGCATATTCTACAAGTCTTTGAAGACCATCTATCTATCTAGATATATCTTAAAAATATATCTAACATTACTATAGGTTTGACTATTATAGATGACTAACTACTAACCTATATTTCTTAATTATATATTACATTTTTAAATGAACTGCATAAGCACAATACCTTAAACAAGAGTAGAAATATACATACAGTAAAACAAAATTAACTTTATATTTGTATCAATAAGTCAATATTGATACCAATGTAAAATATTTAAGATTAATAGTTGTTTTTTGGATTAAAGTAGATTCAATAATCTACCATTTTATCTCATCATTTCTATACCATATTCCTCTTTTTTCTTTTGGAAAGATATCTTTGAATTTAACTTTTTTGTTTAGCTTTTTTCCTGACCATGATCAATAACAACTTGTAACCAACCCCTTTTAAATGATAATAAACATCCATAACCCATTTTTTTGGCATGTGGGCATAGTTCTCTAGACTACTTCCTATTGACTGGGGGTGCTGGTAATCTTTGGACCCTGAGAAAATTTAAGATAATTGTTAAGTCTTGGCTGTAGTATTCTGTGAGGCTGGATCATCTCAGTCAGCAGCCTAGAAGCTATTCTGGATGTTGGATCACCTGGGTCATTCATTTTGATTTATGCCTGTTTTCCTTGTTCTGAAAATACATAAACTTTTAAAGGTAACATACATATCTGCATTAATACAAGTATAGACTGTGTGTTATATGTAAGTTAGTCAAAGATGATTTTTTTGTTGTTGTGTCTGAGCAGGTAAAATATACATCACATGTCTTGTACTTCTTCGAGATTTATTTTTTTAAGTTTGTAATCAGGATTTCAGGGGGTCTTCCTCAATCAAAACTGATTTTCTTTAACCCAGAATGAATCCCTAGCCTCTCATTTCCTGTGGAAATAAAACCATAACCTCTCCCCCAAAGTAACACATCTTTTGACTTAAATTTTGAAGTCAAGATATCTTTAAAATATATAGGTTGGTTGAATCTAGCAGTTTTTATAATTCAGTGTCTCTTAGCAGCCAAAAGCTTCAAAGATAACACAATAACATACAGGTTCCAGACTCTCTGTGTATTTCCCATCTTTGGGTGGCTTATTATACTTTTTTATGACTCTATTCCTTTTTTAAGGACTTTCTCTACCCTTTTTCTTTTCTTTCCCAAGCCTATGTATATTTTTAAACACACTCTAACCCGCTTAGAGGTTGTTTTTTTTTTTTTTTTCTAAATCTGTCTTTACAGCATGTCTGTAACCTTTTCTGTCTACATGGGCAAAAACCCCCAAACCTGCCATGCAGCATGCTGGCAGAGCTCTCAAGCCCTCAGACAGTGGCTAGGAGAAGCCTCTCTGTACTGCAGCCTGTGTTGGAGACTTCGGGAACCTGCCATGCCGCTTAGCTCATGGTAGTTGGCAGCTGGCTCCATCTCCCAGGTGGCTGTTGGGAGATGCGGCTGGCATGAGACTGTGAGACTAGAAAGCTGTGCCTGGCTCTGTTTTTGTGTGTTTAAAACCCTTTTAAAGGTCTTATGTGGATCGACGCTGGATGGTGGGTGCCATTTGTAGACGGAGTTTTTCTGTCCTGACTGCCTGCTTCCAAATAACCAGCAGCCACTTCCCAAATAACTGACTTGGGAACTTAATATTGTAAGTGCTCCGTTGATAGCTCAGGCTTGTTATTAGCTAAATCTTACATTTAAATTAACCCATATTTCTTATCTATATTTTGCTGCATGGCTCAAGGCTTGTTACCTACTTTTCTACACATCCTGCTTCCTCAGTGGCTGGCTAGTGTCTCTTCTGACTCTGTCCTTTTTCCCATTATTCTCCTAGTTTGGTTGTCCTGCCTAACCTCATTCTGTTCAGCTATTAGCCAGTCAGCTTGTTTATTAAACCAATCACAGCAACAAATCTTTACAGTGTACAAAGGGATTACCCCACAGCAAATCCCAGCACTCAGGAGTCAGAGTCAGACAGATCTCTGTGAGTGGAGGGACACCATGGTTGACAGCATGTTCCAGGACAGCTAGGGCCCCACAGTGACCCTGTCCAATAAGTAAGTAAGTAAATAAATAAAGTAATATTTAAGAAGTCAGACACAAATGGGACCTTACAAACCTCCCTCTGGTAGAAATTTCGCTCTTGTTATCTAACGACCTGCTTTGCCCTGCCTGCTTACCTCAGAGATGCTCTCTCTATCCCAAGTGAGCCACACTGTCTTCCACAGCTGGCACAAGCATGTCATTCTGCTCTTCTGGTAATCGTGACGTTTAGCTGTAATCCACTTGAATTTTATGGCAGCATATGGTGTGATGAACGGTTCAAAGGCAAACCATCCAGTCGAATACGGTTGCTGTTCTACTATACCAAGTAGTGTTTGTCTTTATGCAGTTAATTTTGATCTGTCATGTATATTGCATCATTACATTTTTTAGTTTATTTCTGGTATTGATATCACAAAACTTTTTTTTCTAGCTTTTCTCTTTTTTTAATTTTTTTTTTATTCTGACAGTATCTCACATAGCCTAGGCTACTTTCAAACTCACTATGAAGCTAAGGATGACCTTGAACTCCTTGCCTTCCTGCCTCCACATCCTTGGTTCTGAGATTACAGACCTGAGCCACCAAATCCAGCTGTGATTTTACAAAACTTTTAAATACGAGTGGTTCAGAAATTACTTTGTAAATAAATTTGAATCTGATGGGAAGACTCTGACGCTGTTAAACTTCTGAGGACTTTTATTCTTCCCCTATCCTCACTGGTAACTTGTGGGGTTCAGTAGTCCCAGGAAGGATTTAAAGCACCAAGCACTAGGACTCGGGTGTAGTTGAACAATAGAATGTCTGCCTAGCGTGCGTGTGAGGCCTGGCTTCCACTCCCAGAACCACAAAAATAAATAAATGAACAAACAAACAAACAAACAAATACATACATACCAAGGAAGTGTTTATCAGGCCAGATTTCTTCTCATTCTTTCCTCAAATCATGGAATTCAAATCTTTGAGAGGTAGAGCCTAGGGTATGAGCAGTTAAGAAATTCTCTGGGGTTTGGAGGGATAGCTCAGTGGTCAAGAGGGGATCCTACTTGTGCTGGCTGGTTCTTATGTCATCTGAGAGGAGGGAAGCTCAGCTGGAAAAATGCCTCCATAAGATCAGGCTATAAAGCTGGGCGGTGGTGGCTCATGCCAGAGAAAGGCGGATCTCTGTGAGTTCGAGGCCTACCTGGGCTACAGAGTGAGTTCCAGGAAAGGCTCAAAGCTACACAGAGAAACCCTGTCTTGAAAAACCAACCCCCTTCCCCCAAAAAAAGATCGGGCTATAGTTAAGCTTGTAGGGCATTTTCTTAATTAGCGACTGATGTGGGAGGGCCTAGTCCATTGTGGGT